>NC_090922.1:1163304221-1163607251 GCF_040938575.1 Ambystoma mexicanum
TGGTCAAATATCACTTGGTAAGAAAACCTTCACAACAATAGGTATAATCTACCACGCAGGAGCCACAACCAATTCAGGGCACTACACTGCATATATAAAAAAGAAATGTGGATGGTTTCAATGTAATGATAGTACCATTACTCTAAAGCAGAGATTACCAGAAAATCTTACAAAACTAAACTGTACTTAAACCCTAAGTAAACTTGTAGTGAAAAAATGTAAGCTGTTAGAATATTCTAAAAGCTATCTAACTGCCCAAAGATTTTACAACAACTAATCAGATAAATGAATGCCACTAAATTAGAGCAAAAAATAGACAATTAGAATACGCCAATTGGTATCTAACTGTCCCAAAATTTAACAATATCCAAACAGATAAATCAATACCACTAAAATATATCAAAAAATAGACAGTTAGAATACGCCAATTGGTATCTAACTGTCCCAAAATTTAACAATATCAAAACAGATAAATCAACACCACTAAAATATATCAAAAAATAGACAGTTAGAATACGCCTACTGGTATCTAACTGCTCCAAAATGTTATAATATCCAAACAAATAAATAATATGTTACTGCTCCAAAAAAAAGCAACAAGCCAATGTGTAAAACATTAGCCAGAAACAACAAGTGAAAACTGAAAAAAAAAATAATAAACTGTAGCATAACAGAAAAAGTATTTTTTTTAATCCAACATGGATTTTTTTTTCTCCCACAGACCCAATGATTTTAGCAACGGACACAGAAACTGAGCAAATTGTACAGTACTCTGGTTTGTAATCTACTAAATATGAGGGTCCAAAAAAAAAAAAAATGTTGATTCTACAATGTAATAAGTCATTACAAAATACTAATACTAACATGCTATTTTCTTTTATCACAGAAATTAACAAGAAATACATGTACTCCAGTTACTAAACCAAACAGTAAGTATATTATACACTCTATGCCCTCGCCACAACCATCGCAGCATATCACACCCATAGTATCTTATAACTTTGTTCCTTATAAATTTGTTTTTGACCCAAAGTTTTAAGCAACTATAAGTGTGATATGCTGCAGTGGTTTTGGCCAGGGCATAGAGTGTTGGGTGCATGGCCATAGGTAATGCAATCTTGGAGGAGTAACCAGTGTGGTTCTATGACAGTGGTTGCATTTCTTCAGTCCTGCAATTAGGCGTGCTGGGGCGTGCTGGACAGCTTTCAGGTCAGGTAGAGTAGTGATTTGACACATGCCAGAAGGTCCTTTCCACCATCCAGATTGGAGAGCACCAGGGCCTACTCAACATATCTGAAGTCTGAGGCAAGGATGAATTCTTTGATTTAGCACAGGAAAGACGGCTGGTACCATGCTGTTTGTGTCTTATTGGCAATGTGTGCATTGAAGAATAGGTAGCAATCAATGATGAATCGAAGGGACTGCACACTATCTGTGCATTTGGGAGAGAAGTTGTTAATATCCATCTGTGTCAACCAGTTTTGAAAATGTGGGTGCTTTGGTGGTGATTCCTAGGAGCATGAACTCTTTTTTGGGAGGGTTGTGCTTAAGGTAGGCACTAGACATAGCTGCTTGAATGGTGGAGGGACAGTGTTTCAATTGGTGAATGTCATTGAGGCAATTGACCCTCTCATACACCTGTGTGTCATCAGCATACTGTTTCTTTTAATTTTAACTTTGACCAATAGTGTGGCCGAGTGGCTACATGTATAGGTTGAAGATGACAAGGGAGAGGATTGAGCCTTGTGGGACTCCATAGGTCACTGTGTAATGTTGGGATTTGTATGTGCCCTTTTGGGGGAACTGGTTGCTGTTGGTGAGTTAGGAATAAACCCATCAAAGGACTGTGGCATTGAATCCTATGCGGGAGGACAGGGAGTTGAGTAGTGCTTTAGGGACAACTGTGTCAAATGCAGCACATAGGTAAAGAAGGACCAAGAGGCATGGGTCACCATTGCCCATTAATAAGAGGACCTCATCAATAACCTGGATTGTGGGGGTCTTGGTACAGTATCTTGTTGGGAAGCGGACTGTTTTTTTTGAAGTAGGTTGTGTTGGGCAATCTTTCTATGTAGTTGGAGCATGACATTCTTCTCGATGATCTTGCCAATGAAGGGTAGATGGGTGTTTTTCCAAGTCATCAAGGTCAGGTATGGGATTCTTTAGTGGGGGTAGGATTTGGCCAGTTATCAATATGTTGGTGACGATACCTTGCATGAGTGAGGCATTGACACTGCAGAGGAGAGTGACAGTCATTCCTGTGATCTACTTAAGGATGGTGGTTGGGATGGAGGTATATGTTTAAGAGGTGTCCTCAAGTGATGCAACAATGTTTCAGTGTTCTTACAGTGTTAGGGTCTTGTATTCTGACCATCTTGGGACGTGCTGTGGTGGTATGACAGGGGTATCGGCGTTGGGTAGCAAGTTGTTAATGTGGGAAAGGATCCTGACAATTGTGTCTGTGAAGAACCTGTTGATTACATTGCATCTCTTCATGGATTTGGCTACTGCTGGGTTTGGTAGAGGACTTATGCAGTGTTTGACGCTCTTGGTGCGGTGCTTTTGTGGTAGGATTCTCGTATGGATGATGTGTCGAAATGTGTCTTGGCTGATGTGATGAGGGTCCTCCAGGCTGAGCAGAGGATTTTCAAGGTGGTGAGATCTTTGTGTAGTTGTTGTTTTCTACAAATATGTTCTTGTTTTGCTGTCACTGACTTTTTATGTATACCAGGGTACAGATGATTAGGTTTTCTTGGTTCATGTATGTTGACAGAATCAGTTAGAGTTTAGTTTGAGAATGACGGTGTGAGCACGGGGGCCAGGTAGGTGCAAAATTATTTTAAGGAGTCCAAGGGGACATTTTTGAATGAGTGTCAAGATGTCTTTGCTAGTTTCTGTTGCCCTCAACATAAGGGCTTTGAGTGCTGGGGATTGATAGGTATGGCTGTATTGTCAGTCCAGTTGAGTTGTATAGAAGGCCGTTGATGTCTGAGGATGAGATGAATGCCAGGTCAAGAGTTCTTGCCACTTGCGGGGGTGAGAATAGTGAGAGGTTTTTTGTGGAGGGGGTCTGGGAGAGAGAAGAGCTTATTTGGTTTTCTTTGTTTCTTGCATTCCTTGCATTTTGGGGGCTTCTATGTAGAGAATGATGAAATGGTTGTCTTCTAGTGGAGTGTTAAGGTCTATATTTTCATCCAGGAAGGCTTTGGTACTCTGTTGTGAAGAGTAGATCAAGTAGCAACTATGTTGAGGGAGATCTGAAAGTGAAATGCCACGATGGATAAGGAGTAGACTTTGGTTAGTTACATTCCTCTCCAAATCATTTCAGAATGCTTCCGCTAGTGCAAGGGTCATCAAAATGTATGTGAGGAACAGGTGATTGATCAAATACATGTGCAAAGTGCAAACGTACCCTAATGGAAGAACAAAGCAGTAGCTGCTCACCAGTATCTTTGGGCCAATTACACAAACAAAGAGGTTGGTGTGAAAAATCTGAAGTCAGAGCTTCCCAGTGACAGGAAAAGTAGGAGGGTGGGCATCTTGCATGTCTTTCAGAGCAGGAGATGACAATTAACTCTCCATCAAAGAAATTGGAAAGAGAGGGTAGATGGACTTGGAGGTATATGGAGTAATCAGCTGGAGATAAGAAAGAGGTGTCTGAAAAGGTGCGTGGAGTGAGTGAGAAGGGGAAAGAGTTTTAATGAAAGACAGAAGGAAGGAGGACAATAAGACAAAGGGGAAGCAGAATGTGGGAGAAGTAGAAAGATAAAATAAGACAAAGAATATGGAAGAAAAGAGACGATCTGAAGCAATGTGCTTCAGAACAGCAAAAAGGAGAGTGACAGGGCAAGACTAACTGGAAAAAAGGTGAGACAGTGAAGGATATAAGGAGAAAAAATAAGGTGAGAGACATGACAAATAAGAGGTAGTGGTGTGAAGGGAGGAGAGAGGGTGAAATGAAGACAAGTGAGACAAATGCAGTGAAAGGCAAAGAATAAAAGGCACACTGAGAAGGGGTCAATAAGGGACAGATTTCAAGGAAGATGAAGAGACAGACAGAAGCAGAGACTGATGGAGGGAAGGAGAGACATAATGGAAGATTTGGGAAACAGACCAAATAATAAACGATGGTGAGTCAGGGAAAGAGGATGGAGGCCATATTGTTTTATTTTATTTTGGGTATTTATTGAGTGGATACATAGCTGTGGGTAGCACCACAGCACTGTAAATAGAAAGTGGTTGTATGTATACATTAAATTGTTATGGAGAGGAGCAGTTGTCATAACATAGCATTTTTCCCGAGCATACCATTTAGCACAGCATAGAATAGTTAATAGTTCCAGTTAGTGGTTAACATGTAACTGTGCTGAGGGAGGGTTTCGGAAATGAACAGGAGGGTGAGCTATAAAGTGGGCAAAAAACTGGACTGAGTGAATTCACGGGTGTGCCTTGATGATGTGAAGAAGGTGTTCCTTGAAGAGGAGGGTCTTCCTTTATTTTCTCAATTACATGATGAGCGACTGAGTCTGATTCCAATGTGTGTGAGGTTCAGCAGTTGGTATGTAGCTTGAGAATGCTAGTTGCCTTATTCTTTCTTTTCTGCATTTCTGCTGCTCTGGCCTAGACAGATTCTGAATTCTGGTGATGCACTGACCATCAGAGTAGGAGGGAGCTTGCATGGTGACAGTTTTGTATATGACATAGTTGCACTTGAAGGTGATGCATGCTTTAGGGAAACCCAGCAATGAGTGTTGGGGGTATCTGATCATATTTGTGTATTATTGATGTGACACAAGTGCTGCGAACGTGCAATCAGCCGCAGTCAATCCATTGAGTCGGAGCGTGCTGTGAGGCTCTCCTTGATTGTGTTCTTGCAGATTGAGAGGAGAAGGTGGGACCTTTAAAGAGACTTCCTAGGCATGGAGGGCTACACCAAAGTGCTGCAAAAATGCAGTCTGCCTCATTCACCTGAGGAAGGTGAGGAGACAACCTGACAGGCGCAGTGGTAAAACGGACATTTTATAAACAATATTTCATCTTCAGTGTACATGCTGAATTCAAACCACTCTGCTCACGATCCGTTCAGTAAAGAGGGTGCATCTGAGCCTGTGCCTTCTTTCTTTAGGAAAACAGCTAATAATATGAAGAAGTGGCCGCACAATGAAATGGTAACATTGGCTGCCATTGGCTGCCACTACTGATGTCCAAATGGCACAGCAAATGGAGATCAGCAATACATTATGTTTTCAAATCTGCAGTGCATAATACATCTCTGAACTTGATTTCTATGTCAGCTAACACCTGGGAGCCCTCAATGGGTCGTAAACCGACAACTTCATTGGAGTCATTGTTCCTTCGTTTATGTACCAGCCTATGATGGGAAGCTAATGGTTGGTCAGCCGAGAAGAAGCAAGCTGAATCTATACAAGGAGACACAATTGTGACTGTAGGAAGCCATGTGGATGAAAACGACAGGCTAAATACTCCCAACTTCGAAATGCTTCAGGCATCGGCCAACATGCCCAATGAGATGGCTGCTATGCCTCGCAACACTTTAGGTCTTTCATCCATCTCAACCTCCATTACGTTTTACATTCCTTAGTAAGACTTTATCAAATATAAAAGACAAGGTGAAACATCATTCTCAAATTCAGAAAAGGTATTGTGAAAGCTTGATACCACCAATAAGGAACAGTTGGGGAATGGAAGGTGCAACTCTTTAGATAAAGCACGGTGAAATGGATGCAAGGTATGCAGAGAACTGTCTGGTTCCATTCAGCCTGAATTCCACCATCATTAATATAGTGGAATCAACTACGAGGAACACAGAATGGGCAAGCCTTACCCCTGAATTTTTTGTCAACAGAAATAAAATTGGCTCTAAAGGTGAAATAAAAAACAACCCAAGGACAAAGAGATTGTACTGCCTAAGGATGACTCTAAAGCCCAATCTAGAAAAAACTAAGAAATGCAAAAAACATAACAGACATAAAAAAACGTTCTCCGAGGAAGTCCCTCTGATCATTAAGATTTGGTGATATGACATTTGGAAGTCCAACTGTGGATTGTGGATCAAAACCAACAGAAAATCCCAGACATGAAAACAAATACACAAGAACAAGACCTGTTTGTACATATATGTTTACCAGCTGTGCTTATAGATGCTATAATCTTTTAGCGGATCGGATTGAGATTATTCCAGAGAGCATGGCTAATAATCAAGAAAATGATACGACTAGGAAAGATGGGAACACTAGCCAAGAATCTTTTCCTTGGCTTGCCACAACTAGTGGCGTTGATGAGGTTGTGAAGGTGAGTCTCCCTCCTTGAAGAAAAATTAATTCGTTAGAAGACATGGAAATTCGTTTTGTGGTATTGTTGGATGATAAAGACTATATTCCATTAAATCGACTAAATTATTACATATTTGTTCATACATCTCACCATTCAGGCCAATTAATTTAAATGATATCAATTTGTTAGAATTTCACCAGGAGAGGATGGATATGATCACAGCTCATGCCCATCAAAAACAGTCACTAAATTAATATAGAGGCGAGCTGACTGCTTTAGACAGATGGGAATCCATTTATTTCCATGATCCTTGCCCCATGAAACCACCTTTTGATTTGAATAAATGTGGGTATGTTAAACAGGCTGGATTGGACAACCAGCGAGATCACTTTTTTTTAACATGAACAATCTTATGTGGGGATGGTTTAAAAAGGGGGCAGACAAGTTACTGTGATTGAGGTCGAGCAGTGTGGTTCAAAATTACCTATGGCTAGGTCTTGGCTACCAGAAACATTTCAACCCCCTATATATCACCCAAAAATGAAACTGTTTGTTTGTTTGTTTATTATTTATAGCGTGCGCCAGACCCGAAGGTAACCGGGCGCGTTGTTCAAGGATACTTTAAACTTTACAGGTTACGCATGTTTACAAGTAGTGGTTATACATGGTAGAAATTACATAATGCAGGACAGTAAGGAGAATATACATTGTGCATAATATATACATATAACATAATATATACAGGAAATATGCAGTAGGAAGATAGAGAGTATATAATTATGTACATAGTACGTCTGTAGAACAGTGGTTATGTTGGTGTAGGGCAGGACTATCGGTCATTTTCTTTGATCCAATTGATACAGTTAGATCTGAAGAGAGCGTAGGATTGGGGAGATCTCAAGCCGGACGGGAGGGAGTTCCAAAGCTGGGCAGCTTTGACCGGGAAGCTGTTTCCTCCGGCCGTACTTAGTTTAAATGGGGGTATCACTAACTGGTTGGAGTATGCTTCTCTGGTGGGTCTAGTGGAGATTTTTCTGTTGAATCTAACAGCTAGGTATTTGGGTGCTAGATGGTTGATACTTTTGAAAGTTAGAGAAGCTGTCTTGAGTTTGATTTTGTCCGCTGTGGAGAGCCAGTTGGATTGTCTTCTAGCCTCTGAAATATGCTCCCTTCTTGGAATTCCTAAGGCAGCTCTAAGAGCATTGTTCTGTAGTGTTTGAATCTTTTGCAACGTATGTTTATTGGCCCCTATATATAGTGCGTTGCAGTAGTCCAATTTCGACAGCACTAATGCTCGAGCAAGGGTTAGGCAGTTGGCAGTGGATAGGTATGGTTTTGCGGCTCTAATCAGCTTGCAGGTATATACGGTGCTGGATGCCATTGCGCTCACCTGTTTGGTTAGGGAGAGGTGGGAATCAAGGTAAAACCCTAATGTTTTTACCTCTTTTGCTACCTTGATAGTGTTACCGTCTATGACGAAGGAGGAGTATTCTTCTTTTAATCGTTTGATGTTTTGTGTGTTCCCCGGTATGATGAGTTCCGTTTTGTCATCATTCAGGCATAGCCCGTGGGTGGCCATCCATGCCTGAATGATGAGATAAATCTTATTCACCAAGGCCAAATCTTGTTCATAATCCCCTGAGAGTGGTATGAGAATCTGAGAGTCATCCGCATAGTTAGTGTAGGTGACACCCAGATTATCTAGATCATCGAACAAGGGCTTCGTGAAGATGTTGTACATAGTGGGGGAGACACAAGAACCTTGTGGGACTCCACATGTGATGGATACAGGGTCAGCAGCAGCAGAAGTAGAGAAGACTCTCATAGTTCTACCGGTTAGGAATGATTTGATCCATGCGATGGCATGTGTGGAGAAGTGGGCAGCTGTTTCTAGGTGGGTGCAAAGCACATCATGATCCACCAGGTCGAAGGCTGCAGAGAGGTCCAGTAAGAGGAGTAGGGCCATCTTTCCGGAGTCTCTCAGCTCATCGACCTGAGTTTTAAGATCGATGAGCGCGGTTTCAGTTCCATGCTGAGGTCTGAAACCTGATTGTCTTGTGCCTAGAAGGTGGTGCAGCTCCAGATGTTTTTGGATCTGCAGGTAGGCTACCCTGTCTAGGATTTTTAATAGGAAGGGTACCGTTGTGATAGGCCTGTAGTTAGTCGGGATGGATGGGTCCAATGTTTGTTTTTTTAGGAGGGGGAGGACCCAAGATTGCTTGAGGTTATCTGGTATAGTGCCTGAAGCAAAGGAGGCATTAATAAGCTTAGAAATGAATGGGGAGAGGTCTCTGGCCGCGTCTTTTATTAGTTGGGCTGGGCATAGGTCGCCTCGGCAATTGGATGGCTTGAGTGAAAGTATTATCTTTTTCGGTTTCAAGTATAGTTACTTTCGAGAAGTTAAATTTATGGTCTGGTTTAGTGCTGGTTGGTGGTTTGCCTCTTAGGTTAGTTGAGGGTGGAATATTCTGTTTCTTTATCTCAATTTTTGTTTGGAGTGTGGCAATTTTGTCATTTAGTGCTTTTTGGATGTTCGAGCACCATATTTTATTTTTGTCACAGTTATCCTGGACAGGAATGGGGTTTTCTAGTTCCTTTAGTATAAGGAATAGTTCTTTCGTTCCAGATTTGGCCTGCAGTATTCTGTTGTTGAAGTTCTCTCTTTTTGCTTTCTTTATTTCATTTTTGTAAATCTTGGAGGCATTGATGAGTGCAATTTTATTTGTCTCTGTTGGGGTTAGTCGCCAGGCAGATTCGCATTTGCGTTTTTCAAGTCTTAGAGATTTGAGGTGAGGAGTAAACCAGGTGTTTAGGTGGGCTCTGGGCTTACTCTTTCTCAGTTTCAGTGGGGCAATAGTATCTAGAGCTGAAACTGTAGAGGTCATGAGCACATTCTGAGAAGTTCTGACATGTTCCCTCGCCTAGCAGATTATGGCCTTATTTTATTCAAAGAAACATGGCTAACAAAGCCTTTATTCAGGGCGTTACGGCTTGTGTAAAATGAGACAAACAGGGCCAGATGGTCTGACCAATAGGTAGATTAGCCATTGGCTTTGTTAATACAGTGGGCGCTTCTTCCTGTCAGATCCATACTAGGAGTGTCAGCGTATTAGCTGTAAGAAATCTTTGAGTTAATAAAGATTGTATTGCTCAAACATTGGTGGTAAATGTGTACTGGAATCCGGTTACCCAATCTCATGTCCCATTATTTGAGGAATGTATTGTTTGTTTTCTCCAAGGTGCTCAAAGGGGCACACTGATAATATGTTGTTAGACGGGAATCTGAATAATTACTGTGTTCAATCCCCCAATATGGTATCCAGAGTTCCTTGAGCCTTTAGAAGGAAGTAATATAAACAATGCTAACAGTTTGCGCTTTTGTGGCTTTTATGTAGGCATTTGTAGGCATGGGAAAGACACTTGCCGGGCACTGCCCTAGGTGTATTAACTGGCTATTGCTGCTAGCAGGCTAGCAGACATCTAATAGCAATGCCTGGCAAATGCCTAATACTTATACACATACCAAAACTGTTGGATTTGCCAATGCTTGTTTTTAACAGGACCTCGGAGAAGGACACACATAGCTCAAATTGAGTAGCTGAAGCCAGACCTGGTTAAGACATTCTTAATTCCCCATTAGCACGTTTACAACTCCAACTAAGTAATTAACACTCAGTTGATTACTTTGAGAAAACATTGGCAGTTTAGTAAGACTTGATTAAAGCAAGCTCTAAATATTCCCATGAGTTCCCATGAGGAGGTGTTTTGGGTAAGGGGGCAGGAACTGGGTGGGAATGGCCACACAGATTAGCATGGTTATGGGCAGTCAACGGGTGGGCAAGCTTTGTGTCCCCCTTCATTGACATTTCTCCCTCTCTGTACTCAATGCAATAGATTTGGCTTATAGGTGGCCCCCCAAACTAAAAAGGAATAATTGACTAAAATTGTGGGGCTCATCGATGGAAACATGGGGTTCATTAATGCTGGAACCATTGGATCTTGGCCTTGGACAACAGCCTGTGTCATGGCTTAGAAAGAGCCGCAGTTCCTTAATTGACTATATTTATGTTTCTAGTACGTTATTGGTAAATTGTGATACATTTGAGTTACCTTTAATGATATTAGCAACCAAGCTTGTATAAAATGTGCACTGTGGTCATATATGTCGATTTTGGACCCACCCAGACCTTATAGAGCACGTCAAATAATAGAATGTGTGATGGCATTACATTTTGTCAGATACATTCTGAAATATGCTCATCAAATTCTGTTTCAGCTATTCTTATCAAGATGTAATAATATTATTTATTGCTAATATGTTGAACAATACATTGCATTGGCTTTTGGATTTTCTACTAGGAAAAGGTCTGGTACCTAATGAACAGGACCATGAAAATACTTACGATTGTTTAGTGGTACTTAAAAAAAAAGCGAGAAGAGACAACTCTTCAAAGGTTACCAAGATGATGGTTAAAGATGGTGTGGCAGTCTATCTTGATGAGAAATGAAAAGTCACCCAGAAGTATAAAAAATTAGTGAGAACATATAAGGGTTGAATGCTCAGTTGCTGACAAAACACAACCAAACAGATTTGAATGTATGAGGGGACTCAAGGACGTTGACTGATAGTTAGATTCTATTACAGCTGGTTCATATCAGGGTCCTCAACCACTGCAATCCCAGGAGCCTATTATTGACGTCGATGAAATGCAAGGATGTAACAATACTAATGTAGGGAGTACCTCAAAGCAGGGGCTCAGGCGTCTATTGAATTCCTCCAGACTGTAAGGTGGATAACGACATCCTAATATGGAACATTGCTGGTCTATGCAGCAAACTAACACAACCTGTTATGACATGACTTTATAAACAAATACTAGGTTGTAGTGTTTCAAGAAACATGGTCATTTGAACCTAAATATCTACACTGTTTTCGTCTATTTCATACCCCAGCATTATAATCGGGAGCTAAAGAGAGACCCTCTGGGGGTCTGGCCATTTATATAGCTGTAACGTTGGGCTGAGACATAAAATATCTTTATTTATTGGACGTTAATATAATGACTATCATTGCCCGCATTACAGGCTCCAAACCACTTGGTTTTATCATTATTATATGATAATAAATATGGTAATCAGTCGATTAAGCTGTTTCAAAATCTGCTTAGGTATATGGCTAATACTGGTTAGGACTTTCCTCAATTCATCAGGGTGGATTTCAACCTTACACTGGGTGTGGATTACCCGTTTGACAAAGATAAGGGCCAGGCTTTTCTTATCTCAAGTCCCTGCCTGGCTGATGCAACCACCACAAACTTTGTATTTGTATCATGGGACATAATGAGAGAAAACAGGTGAAAGAGTTGTCTAAATCTGCCAGTGATTTCACATTTAACAATGGTTATTTCTGTAGCATCATCAAATTTATTTTAATTCCTATGCAGTGTTGGTGTGACATCTCAGGGTTGGAAATTATTTATTCGATGCGGGAGTGATCCCAACCCCCTCCTACTTACCCGGTCTTGCGGCAAATGAGCGGACACATCTTTCTGCGACTCTTATCCACAACATTTGATAGGGCTGACAGGGGAGTAGAAACTCTAAGCACGGTGGTTCAAATGAGCAGAGACTTGACAAACCCCCCTTATTATTACCCAGGCCTTCATTACATTTTTTTAAACTGTGGACATATTTTTAGAATAATGGTTATCAACTAGATGCAAAGAGAAAAGGAGACCCCTTCTTGGCTTTCTTAAGGTGGTCCCACTTGATTCAAACGATATTAGGCTAAATAACTACAAATTAGAATTGGATAAAGGAGAGAATATATTGCTGACACACACTGGGAAGCTCTATGCCTGGCCGCAACGCTGAGCGATAATAAATCTGTCAGCAATATCATTCAAATGGGTTAGATCTCAGCCTTCCTAAAGTTCCTGTAATTCATGTGCAAGAGAACGATTGGGTCAAGTATGTCTGTAGTCTATCTGACTCTGAGGTTGATCAGGACTCGGAGGACAGCAATAGTAACAATGTAATCTCGATACCTCTAGTTCTGGAACCCTGGAGCCTTTCAAAATGCATTATCTAGACTTGGTCATTGGACATCAGAGACCATAGAAGGCACATGCAGTGGGCAGGGTACCAAATTATTTGTTTTGCCTCTGCACTTAAGAATGGGTCACCCTCTTGACCAATTTGTTCAATGCTTTTTGGCTGAATACTATATTCCTGAGAGCTGAAAGATTGGCACCATTGTGCCTACCTCTACAAAAGGTATGACATCTCTTACCACCTGCTATCATCCCATCACTATGTGATGGAATGTCTAAACACTTTGCAGGTGTCTTGTTGTGCAGACTGTGGGAATGGTTCTTGGGCAAAAATATCTTGTCTGGCTCCCAGGTGGCTTTTAGACCTGGCTTGGTCACAGTTAGCCAATGTATTAACTTATATACTGCATTGTATATGTATTAGGTATATATTGCACCAGTGAAAAGTTAAATACAAACACCCATGGCGTGAAATTCTTGGGTTAATGTGGATCTTAAAGAACTCAAATCTAAAAGAATTTAACTCTTTTATGCCTGCCGTCTTTCAAGAGAACCGTTCAGTCTTTCAGCCTATAAAAAGCCCGCAGCAGAGTATAAATTGGCCATATACACTGCCAAAAAAGAGTCTTTTAATACTAGAATTATGAATGCCAACTCGGACAGCAGAGAACTTTTCAAAATCCTTAAGGAACAATCCCAAACACCCGGCCATACGGTGGATGCTATCCTTAAAAAGGAGTCGTGGTGTACGGAAAATTCAGCAGGCTTTGTCGAACAAGTTGGAAAAAATTAGAGATACTATTGAGCAGAAAAAACATGATATGCAGAAACAAGATCTGAAGCTAACTTAAATACTCCGGTAAATAACATTACGGACCACCCTATCTTTAGCTTTCAGCCAATTTCCGAGCAAGAACTGGCCAAAGTTATTACTCGGCTGAAAAGCACAAGCTGTAAAGGGGACCCTTGCTCATCCATTATCATAAAGGAATGCTCTCCCATTCTTATCCCTGCATTGATGAAATTTGTCAATTCATCTTTTGCCCATAATGGGGTTCCTGATAATATCAAAGATGCATGGATTACACCCCTTCTTAAGAAGCCTAACCTCTGTCCTCAGAATGCAGCAAACTATAGACCCATTACCAACACTACTTTTTTGCTGAGATACTCGACAGAGTAGCATACAATCAAATCTTAGTTTTCCTGAAGGAAAACCACATCTTAGATGATT
The DNA here is from genome assembly GCF_040938575.1 of Ambystoma mexicanum. Taxonomy (NCBI): domain Eukaryota; kingdom Metazoa; phylum Chordata; class Amphibia; order Caudata; family Ambystomatidae; genus Ambystoma; species Ambystoma mexicanum. The sequence goes on from NC_090922.1 coordinate 1,163,317,803, forward strand.
ACCAATCTGGTTTTAGAATGAATCATGGAACCGAGACTGCTGTGGTGGCTCTGAAGTCTCACTTACTGCAGAGGATGGATTTGGGTAATATCTCCCTCCTCATGATTCTTGACCTATCGGCAGCTTTTGACCTGGTGGACCATTCCATTCTGTCCACCAGGTCAAAGAACAACGCCAAGATTTCCCAGGCAGCCATCGAGTGGACCACCTCCTTCTTGAAGGGGAAGCAAGTTAGGGTAGCTAGTGATAATGCAGAAGCTAAACCCAGCACTCTTATGTACAGTGTTCCTTAGGGAGCCTGTGTGTCGCCTTGCTTCTATAACATCTTTATGATCCCTTATTTTCAGATGCTAGAAAATGAAGGGATCATATTTGCTAATTACGCAGATGACACTCAATGTGTTATTCCCATCTCAGGAGCATACCTGGAGGATGAAAAACATATTAACACGATTTATCAAATCATACAGCATTGGATGGTGATGAATGGTTTAGCCATTAACAGCTCCAAAACTGAGCTCCTATTAGTTGGATCAGAGATTAAACTATAGAAATTAGGACCCAGATATAAGAATTTTAACATAGACAACTGTAACATTCGTGTCATGAGTAAGGTGAAGACCTTGGAAATCTACTTAGATAAGAATATCACCATGAAGGCCCAGGTAATAGCCTGATTTCGTCGGCTTCATATTTCATTAAACTATTCTGCTGCCTTAGACCGTTTATTTTTTTTAAAAAATGCAGAAACACTGGCAAGGGCAATCATAGGCTCCAAAATAGATTATTGTTGTAGCCTGCTGGTGGGCCTGCCGCTATCAGACTTTCACTGAATTCAGGTTATTCAGAATGGGGCAGTGAGAGCGGTTAAACGTCACACGAAAAGAGATCATGTGTCAGAAGCAAGAAGAAGTCTCCATTGGCTGCCCATTCAAGCCAGAGTCTCATTTAGGTTGCTTCTTATCACTCATAAATATGTGCAGGGACATATGCCTGTGGACTTAAAAGAAGTCATCATTCCAAAGCAAAATACAAGACTCCTCAGGTCAGATGATTCCAATCTTCTTACCGTTCCTCGTTGGAAGACCAAGAAGTCTAGAGATGCCACCTTTGCGTCTGCTGCCCCTCAGGCTTGGAACACTTTAATGCCGTCTTTGAGAATTATTGCATTTTCAGAGGTTTTTAAGAAAAAGTTGAAAACAGTGCTTTTCTCTTAAGGCCTCCCTTCCTCCTCATCCAGGTTACGACTGCCTATGCAGTTACTCTAATCTGCCCGATCCTGTCTTTGGAAGACTTCTGAATTTAGTTCTATGTTTGTTTTGTAAAAGCGCCCTTAAGCCTTAGGGTACCTGGTGCGCTATATAAGTTCTGAAACATAAACATAAACATATCTTATTCTGACCAAGTGTATCTATCTCCAGGGTACCCCTGTCTACGTGGCCTTTATGGAGCTTAGTTCTGATTTGAACCTCGTGGACAGGGGTCTCCTCTGGAAGGCTCTCGACAAGATGTGGGTCCCAAGACGACTACTTCAGACGTTAAACAGATGGAGGAGTTCTATCGAGGTAGGGAAAGAGGACAGGCTGGGGTGCATGCTAACACCCCTTCTGTTCAATCTTTCTATTCATTCTCTCCCATCTTACCTGGAAAGTCTGGATGCAGATGTTCCTAAATGTGAAGGCAGATGGATCTCGGTTTTGAGTTACCCAGAAATGCTTTTCGCTCTCGTCTGCTGGGTGTCCTTTCCTCTACGTCCCCATACATCACTCATTTAGAAACTGGATTAGCCGACCCATCAAACAGGATTCTTTCAAAACGCACAGGGGGAATTTGGGATTAGGAGAAGGAGGAGGAGACCACCACCAGCAAGGTGGCCAGTCATTCCCAGGCTCAGGCCAACACCCTGGGCCCTGATTGAAGGGCAGCTGGTGACCAAGTACAGGCTGGACAGGGCAACCATCACGCAGTTCCTGGACATAATCCAGGCTGACATAAACAGCCGTATAGCCATCAGCACGCTGTGAACCCACTTGTCAAGCTTGTGTCGGTACTACAGTACCTGGGGACTAGAAGCTACCAACACACCGTTGGCATGATGCACAGCATGTCCCAGTCCACCATCAGTGCCGTGTTGGGACAGGTGATGGATGTACTGCGGCTCCATGTGAATGGGCACATCACATTGCCAGCCACAGAGGCACAGGTTAACCAGCTCAAGGGCCAGTTCAAAACCATTGCTTAAGTCCCAAACATCATAGCAGCCCTGGACTCCACACATGTAGCACTAGTAGTCACCCGGCAACATGATGCAGTTTACAGGAACCGTAAGAATTACCATTCAATGAACTTGCAGATGACATGTAGCCCTGACCTAACCTTCACCCACGGCTGTGCCCACAACCCAGGATCCACTGACTACTTCATGGTCCTGCGCAACAGTACCTTGCCAGCCTACATGGAGAGGCACTGAGGTCAAAACACATGGATGTTGGGTAAGTACAAAACTAACCTCAAATGCATGCCAAATTGCATCTGCTGGGCGGGGGGCAAACACAGAGGGATCCCTGCATGCCAGCATGAGACACAGGCAGCACTAGCACTGCGACATTCCCATGCCTGTGCCTCACACTTGAAACCTTTCACACGTTCAACACAGCAGAACACAGTCTGAATGTCACACACCTGTAAGAGCACAGTCACATATGGAAGCACAACTAACACTAAGCATCATGTGTGTGCCGCGGTGTTGCACCTCACCCTGAGACAGAAGGGACATCCCGCCCTGGCCACCAGACAATCATGCCAATAGAGTCCTAATGCAAGCACATTCACAAAGCCACCATACACGAGTAGTTGGAGACATGATCATCCCTGAGATACTGACCCCTGAATGGGCAATCACATGCCTGTCCAAATGTTCATTACCGTGCCAAGTAGCAAATGCAACACCAGCCATAGCGAAATCCATGACACATGCTCTAGCAACGTGTCGCCTGAAGATGCAGACATAAGGGTGCCCCCATCAAGTGATAATGGACAGAGTACTGTGGCATTTTGACACATGGGGTTGTGCATGCAGTAAATTGACCATTTATTGAATGTTGCATCTTGCCCAACACACACCACAATGAAAGTAACCAAATAGGAATGAGCATGCATGTACAACATGAAAGTGACTCACAAAGGAATCCACATACTAATTGATACACTGCTGTATGTAAACCTCAGGCAATGCTTGCCTCAGAAGGTGAAGGATGCATGTCAGCATGTCACTGAGATAGTGCGAACATTCACAACGCATACCTGATTGTGCTACCAATGTCACTGATGACCGAGCCTTGTGCACCAACTGAACAAACCTAGCCCTATTTACTCATTTTCTCCCATGCAGGTGAATCTGGATACCCCAGTAGGAATGGCTTATGACTCCTGTGCGTCATCCACACACTCCAGCTGAGCTGGCATACAACATTGCCCATGGGCGTACACGCATCTATGTGGAAGTGGAATTTGGACTGCTGAAGGCACAATTCGGTGCCTAGACCGTACAGGAGGGGCATTGATGTATGCTTCTGATCAAGTTGGAAAAATCATACTTACCTGTGCCATGCTGCACAAAATTTGCTGTCGCTGGCATGTGCCGCTGCCCCCTGATGTTGATAGCCAGCCACCTGGAGGTGGGAGTGATGATGAAAATGTGGCCCAAGCTGGCGAGACAGGCCTTGATTGGCAATTATTTTTGATCCACTGTATTGAAACACTTGACAGATACCATTTGTAGAATAAAGAGCACTTCAACTCAATGATGAATGTCCATGCTATGTATGAATTTCGAATGGGATTTATTGTTATTTTTAACAACCCTCACACCCCCCAGTAAACTCCCCATCACATGATGCCCCCAACCCCCTATAAACTCCCCATCACACAATCCCACCAACCCCCTGTAAACTCCCCATCATACAATCCCCCACCCCCTATAAACTCCCCATTGCACAATCCCACCACCCCCCTTTAAACTCCCCATCACACGATCCCCCCACCCCCTGTAAACTCCCCATCACACAATGCCCCATGCCCCTGTAAGCTCCCATCACACTATCCCACCACCCCCCTGTAATCTCCCCATCACATGATCCCCCCAACCCACTGTAAACTCCCCATCACACGAACCCCCATCCCCCTGTAAACTCCCTATCACATGATCCCTCCACCCCCCTGTAAACGTAGGTTCTTTGAGGTGTGCTGGGGTTTGGACTAATGGCGCAACGTGAGTTCGCAGGGGGGCTATTTGGGGACATGGTGCCACCTCTGATGGGGCTGCTGCGGTTTGAGTGACTTTCCTCATGGGACCCATATGATGGTGTGTCCACATCTGGCTGAGGTGTGCGGGCCCGACGCACACATACATGTGGCGTGGGTGCATCCTCTGGCACATGGCTGGGCTACCCTGCGGTGTGGCCAACTCTTGTGTGACACTGTGGACTGGTGACGACAGCAGTGCAGTGCGTCATGCTGCTATGGGTGTGTGGCCCTCATCAGAGTTAGGCCCACTTGTGGCTCCCTCATGCCCTGGGTAGCCGTGGTGGCTTCCGAGGAATGAGGCGCTGTCGCCCTGTGGCCTGTGGCCCTGTGGATGCTGCCCCCATCTGGTTGGGCTCCGGTGGGGTGACATGGGATGTGTCTGGCGTCGTGTTTTTTCTGCCCGGCCCCTTTGCAGGGTGGTGGTGCTGGTGGAAGTGCCACCAGGTGGCTGGATGTTGTTGCCTCATCATCATCATCACTGGCCTGTGATGACGCTGCATGCCTGTCGGGTACATAGGGTGTTGTATGAGTTGAGGGCAGCTTAGATTTGTATCATGCATATCATGCCTTACAGTGGGTTTGGACACAGTTTCAATCATGCATTGCCTGATTTTGGTGACTCCCCATGTTGTAATAGTTGAGTCGTGGGACTGGGAGGGACACTGCTTGGACATGTTGCTGTGACATCTTCAGATGTCTGCTGGGAATGCACGGCACCTATATTACTGGGGGGGGTTCATGCACACTCACAAATCATGTTGCTGTGCCATGGCCATGGATGTCTTTCCACTGGGCCTTGTGTTGATGCAGTGTACATAATCAGGGGAATAGGGTGCGCTGCAGTACGATGGTACGAGGGGTCAGTTGTGGTTGGCTGCGATGCCTCATGCACATTGCATGCACATACATTCACTCAGGGTCTGGAGGTGTGGCCCTTACAGGTTCATGGATTTTTAGGGGGGTTTTACATACAGCCTCCTGGGTACCGGTGCCAGCCTCCCCTACTCCGACTCCCTCAATGGTGTCCATATCAATGAATGTTGTCATCTGCTCCTCCCAGGCGGTGAGCTCGGGTGGTGGTGGTGCTAGCCCTCCTCCAGTTGGCATGCATGCACTCCTGTGCTGGGAGAATAGACCACGTACTCAGACCTGCAAGTCATTGAGGCACTTGCGGCAGTCCTCCGCATCCCTGGGCACGCAGGCCACAGCAGACACCCTCTGGCTGATTTGCCTTCATATCATACAGCTTTTCCTGATGGGCCACTGCCTCCTCTACCAGTATGGCTAGCTCCTGGTCGTTGAATTTTGGTATTCTCACCCTGTCCAGGGCAGACTTGCCCCTGGTGCATTCCTGAGATATTTTGCAATGTTTACAGGGGTGGATGGCTTGCAGGGGCTGTGATTTTCGGTGGATTGTGATTTCCAAAATGGCCACCATTTTATTTCCCGTTCCGGTGGTGGCGTGTTTCCCATGCGCTATTAGAGCCACAGCTCGGCGGTAGCGCAATGTGCGATGCATTTATGGGTTCCCGGCCAATTTTTATCCTGAGTGCTATTTGCGTTAACGCCATGTCCCTGTACGCATGCATGCAAACCCATGATCTAGCGTACTTTCTGCCAGGCAGGTTGGCGTTAGCGTAAATAGCATTCGACGGGTAATCCACCGGAATACGGCCAAATTCGTGATGATGCCCATAGTGTTTTTACTAATTGTAACTAATATTTTGCGTGCTGTGTGTTCTGTGCTATATGTAGGGCAAAATGGGGCATTGACATGCTTTTAATTGATTTACCCCTGTCAAGGGAGGAACAATTTAATGTACGTAAGATATCCACTTAATTGATTGTGTTATGTTTTGTGGATTGAGCAAATCTGAAATAAACTCTTTTGACTGACTGGCATTGAATTCACCTTACGTACAGTTAGACAAGGTTGAAAGCGCTAAGCCTGCAGAATTCATCTAAATTCTGGGAAATATTAATAATCCAAAAAGAAGCACTCAGTGAGTGGCTTATGATATGATATGATATGGCATTTGTAACGCGCCTATACACAAGTGTTTCAAGGCGCGACAAGGCAGGGAGGGGGGAACAGGAGGGAAGACAGACAACGATCCTACTAGGCCAGGTGTCATTCAGATCGCGCAAGTGCAGGGGTAGGGGGAAGGGAAAAGAGGAAGGGGAGAGGGGGAAGTGCTGAACAGGGTAAGTAGAATAAAAAATAAATAATAAATAGGGCCAGCTGGTGGCAAGTGCAAGGTAAGTGCAGACAAGTGCTGGGAGGGGGGGCTGTAAGGGATGCAGAGACAGTCCCGCAGTGCTGGGGTTGCCAGGGAGGCAGTGCAAGTGGAGAGTGGCTGGGCCAAGGACCGAGGTCGGTGAGAGTGGCCCAGGTGCAGTTTCAGTGAAGAATTAGCAGGGGAGAGGGAGAGAGAAAGCAGAAGCTTTAGGGTATTTATTATAACTGATATTTATATAAAACATATACATAAATAAAAATATATGTAAAAACAAATTAGCCAAATTTAGTGCACTGCCTAACTCGTAGCTGGTGCTAGGAAAAAGAAGCTTTGGCTGAGCTCCTTAACGTATAAAAAACACATGTAAATTGAGGGTTGTAACACTACAAAAAACCCCCTACAAAACATGCCAAAAGTATTCCCAGCACTCAAGACCAAAACACCTTCTTACAAAATGCTTCGTTTTTATTCATTATAAAAACAAACAACCAACTGTGCAAATGTGCAAAAAAGGGTAGGTATAAGTCAGAAACCTCCCCATGGCAAGCAGGTTAAACAACACTCACCCCCCAGGGTGGAAAAATCGCCACGCGTTCCGCCTGGATCTACCAAGCTTCCTCAGGCTGATCAAACTCCACATCCGTGTAAACACATCCCATTTAAAACTAAAGGAAAGCAACTCGAGCGGGCAGCTCCTCCCCCCTCTCATTATCTCTGATCATGTGATCGCTTAATGCCGCATTGAAAAGTGTAAGAGCGGGCCGCCATGATGGAATGACTACATAGTCATTGTGTTCACTAGGAACACAGCGCACTGGCCATAAACTAAATGCCATTTTGAAATGCGAGTAAATTGGCAAAGAGCTCCTCGCTCCACGTTGCATCTCCTTATTTAAAAACATAAATTTCTTATACATATACATGTGTTTAGTTGCGCTAGTGCGCCTTTCTATAACATGGGTAAACCTTATCTGCATTGACAAGAGTTCACCCACTACGTCCCTGGGTTTGTAGTGTGTTTTTCTAAAAGCCAAGTACGGCACAACACCAAATTCATTAAACACCAAAGCACTCCTTTGTGGATATAGGACTTAGTGCCCTCTAGTGGATGAAAGCTATATTTGTGTTGATTTTATCTTATATATAAAGCTTTCACATGCTTTGGAATAATTTCCACTGTGATTGCATATGTCTATAAAATGAATATCCATTTGGATGCTCAATCTTATTTACATAAAAACATGTATTTACCACTGCAGTTATAGTTACTGGACGTGACTCGTAAATGCTAAAAGGAACAATATTCAATTAATGATTTTATGCAGCAAGCCACAGTATATATACAGAAACTATTTAAAGTGCAAGTGCTTAAAGTCTTCAATTTTCAACATCATATTGGGCTATAAATTGCTAATGTAGTCAACCCTAAATTGTGATGTAATGCTCCTCACTTGTAGCTTAATGCTACACATTAGAATACATGAATCCCTTTTACCAGCAGGGAGTATGCCAAGGTTACAACCCGGGGTTCTATAATTGCATGCACTTCCAACGATAATCATCCAATCTACTGGAGAAATACAAACATCTCTGAATCAATATTGAGTCCATTAGGTCTTAACGTATCAAATTTGCAAATTAGAGATGCCTCTAATTGTCTGAGTTTCAGTTCTCGATTTCCCAATCTCTTGTGTTGTGGTACATGGGCAAGACCAACAAATGACATTTCCTCCACATTACCACCATGTTTCTCCATAAAGTGTCCTGTCAAAGGGTTGGTTGTATCTCCATTCTTAATGGCTCTGTAGTGTTGGAGAATCCTGAGCTTGAGCATACCTATGGTCGATCCAATATAGTGCAGACCACAGGTGCAAGTAATAGCATATACTATGAATTTAGTCAAGCATGTTATTCTATGTTTGTATCTCCATGATAAACCATTAGAACTGACAAATGGAGTTTTTGATACAAAACTACACATTTTGCAATTCGCACATTTACGAAAACCTCCCTGGTCTTGTTTCAAAAAGTGGCCTGACTTGGTGACTTCTGTGACCACCATACTAGGAGACAGTATGTTTTTGAGAGTGGGCGCTTTACGGTATGTCACATTGGGAGCCGCATCTAGTACCTTCTTAAGATCGGGATCTGTCAGGAGCACATTCCAGTGTTTTTTCATAATTAATTTGACATTAGTGGCTTGGTGATTAAACCCTGTTATAAATCTTATCTTCTCTGATTTCTTTCTAGTTTGAATTCCAAATAGATCCGTTCTTTTCGGAATTTCTGCTTTTTTAAAACAGTTTGTAATTATGTGTTTATTGTAGCCTCGCTTGACAAACCTTCTACCAATCTGCTTGGCTTCTGTCTGGTAATCTGATTCTTTACTACATGCTCTTTTTGCTCTCAGGAACTCCCCATAGGGAATGGAATTAATTAGTGGAGTAGGGTGGTGACTCTTAGCATGCAGAGTGGAATTCGAACTTGTTTCTTTTCTAAATAATTTGGATGTTAAGCTGTTGTTCTCCACAATAAATAACACATCCAGAAAAATCAGTTCTTTTTTGCTATGTACACATGTCAATTCCAAATTCAGATTGTTAGTATTAAGAATCTGGACATAGTTATGTAACTGAGTCTCGGTACCGTCCCATATAATGAACAGGTCATCTATGAATCGGTACCAGACAACTATGTGTTTAGTAAATTCTTCCATCTCTTCTCTCCAAGCTATCTGTGTCTCCCACCGTCCCATATAGAGATTGGCGTAAGTGGGGGCCATACAAGACCCCATAGCCGTACCCTGAGTTTGTTTGTAAATTGAAGTATCATGTAAAAAATAGTTATGCTCCAAGCAAAACTGAAGCATTTCCAACAACATGTTGTTGTGTTGTCGATGACTAACGGATCTGAATTCTAAATAGAATTTACAAGCTTCAATGCCCACTTTGTGTATGATCGATGTATATAATGAGACAACATCCAGAGAAACTAAGATTTATTGTGGTTCCCAATTGACATTGTCTACTTTAGTCAACAGGTCAGAGGTGTCTCGTATATGTGAGCTGAGACTGATAACAAATGGTTGTAGATAGTGATCCAAGAATTTAGAGGTATTTTCTAAAAGACTCCCTATAGAAGATACGATAGGCCGACCAGGCGGATTCTTTAAACTCTTATGAATCTTTGGATTAAAGTAAATTAATGGGGTAACAGGAAAGGGATTTTTTAGAAACCAGTATTCTTCATCACTGATCAATTCCAGGTCACACCATTTACGTAACATTGAATAATATGATAAGTTGGTTTCCAATAATTCACTGTTGTCTACCAATGTATAATTACTGGTAACACTCAATTGTCTCTTTGCTTCCATATTGTATTGATCACTGTCCAAGATCACTATACCACCCCCCTTGTCTGAAGGACGTATTACTATGGTATGGTCATTTCTGAGGTTCTCTAATGCTTTATATTGCAAATAATTGAGATTTCTAGATGATGGAGATATCTTCACTGGCAGTTGCTTAAGATCCTTCATCACCAGACTTTCAAAAGTGTCAATCGGGCCACAGATGATGTTAGGGCAAAAAATCGATTTGGGTTTAAACTTGCTAGGACAAGTAATGTCTGTGGGTATACCAAATTCTCTTTCCAATGTTGTATTGTCCAATGTTGATGCTAGCTCCCATTCGAACTCAGATTGCGATCCCATCTTCGCAAGACATATTAGACTTGTCATATCCTTATCTGTGAGGGGGGATATCTCTCTACTGGAAACTTCTCTATTTTTGGTTCCTTCACTAACCTTCGTTGCATGGAACTTTGCTAGTTTTAATTTTCTTAGGAATTTAAAGAGATCCACCCTCGTAGATGTATAGTCAAAGGGATATGTAGGGCTAAAGGATAGGCCTAGGGATAATACCGAGTTTTCTTCTTGTGTGAGTCTTCTAGATGATATATTGAAAATCTTTAATTGTAGGTTTTCCTGCCTCTCGGTTTCCCCCTCGGATTGTTGCCAGAGCGTGTGATCATATTCGGTGCATTGCTTGTGTTGGCGTCCCCGCCTCGTCCTCTTTTTCCTGTTCTTCCGGCTGCACCTCTTCCTTGTCCGGAGTATTGGCCCTTTCCCCTCTTGTCTGTTTTGCTGTCTAGATGCAGTAATTTGAATTCCTCTAAAAAATTTAACTTTTTTGTGGTGGCTCCTTCTGTGTCTGAAGTGTCTACCTCTGAACTACTAGGTTCTACTGACAATACCGCCGGTGGTTCAGTATTCGTAGCCATTTGTTCAAGTCTTTGTTTGATAGGGACATCAAAACGCTTGGCGAATGTATATTTTCTGCCCTGTTCATAATCCAAACGGTCTCTTTTGAATTTCTGTTGTTTTCTAATTCTGATTTCACCTTCGTATCTTTCAAGGTTATCCTCCACTCTTGGCATACGTTTCTTGCATTCGTCCCCATCTTCAGAGGCAAACAGTTGTTCTTCCATTTCCTCAATGTCCTTTATCAGCTTCACTCTGTCAATTTTGGCATATTTGATAAGGCTCTCAATCATTTTAAATGAACATTCATTGGTGTGCTGCGTCCATTCCTCTATTAGTTTGGGATCAATGTCCTCAAATGTGGGGATAGTTAAGATTCTTAAACCCCTAGGGATGCGTCGGACTTCCAAATACGTTTGGAGCGTCATCGCTTCCCACCACTTTGAGATTTCCTTCTTCTTCATTTTTTCCAATTTGTCTAGTTTCTGCTGTATGGTTAAGCATGCTGATAAGCTTCCTTCCGCCACGTCTGCTGTGGCTGCTTTGTCATAGTTAAAAAGAATTTGTGCAGCGGCTCGTCTTTTGGCTTCAACCTGATCTGCCATCTCGGTTGGTTTGCAAGCAAGGTGATGTAAAAAAACAGAAACACTGAGCGAGTAGGAGCTGCAAAGGTCACTCTCCTCTATATACACTCTCACTCCACTCCACGCAGCTGAGGTGCGCTCAGTTGGTCTCCCCAATTTCAGATCAAATAACTCCAAACCTTATGTTTCCTCTTCATAAGTCTGAAATTTCATACAAGAAAATTTGGGGGCTACACCATGGCCAATTGAAATGTTTAAAAGGATTTTAGCATTTTCATAGACTGTATGTCATTAGCCATAGGAGGCGGCATCTAATGGCTATATATGTAAAAACAAATTAGCCAAATTTAGTGCACTGCCTAACTCGTAGCTGGTGCTAGGAAAAAGAAGCTTTGGCTGAGCTCCTTAACGTATAAAAAACACATGTAAATTGAGGGTTGTAACACTACAAAAAACCCCCTACAAAACATGCCAAAAGTATTCCCAGCACTCAAGACCAAAACACCTTTTTACAAAATGCTTCGTTTTTATTCATTATAAAAACAAACAACCAACTGTGCAAATGTGCAAAAAAGGGTAGGTATAAGTCAGAAACCTCCCCATGGCAAGCAGGTTAAACAACACTCACCCCCCAGGGTGGAAAAATCGCCACACGTTCCGCCTGGATCTACCAAGCTTCCTCAGGCTGATCAAACTCCACATCCGTGTAAACACATCCCATTTAAAACTAAAGGAAAGCAACTCGAGCGGGCAGCTCCTCCCCCCTCTCATTATCTCCGATCATGTGATCGCTTAATGCCGCATTGAAAAGTGTAAGAGCGGGCCGCCATGATGGAATGACTACATAGTCATTGTGTTCACTATGAACACAGCGCACTGGCCATAAACTAAATGCCATTTTGAAATGCGAGTAAATTGGCAAAGAGCTCCTCGCTCCACGTTGCATCTCCTTATTTAAAAACATAAATTTTTTATACATATACTTATGTTTAGTTGAGCTAGTGCGCCTTTCTATAACATGGGTAAACCTTATCTACATTGACAAGAGTTCACCCACTACGTCCCTGGGTTTGTAGTGTGTTTTTCTAAAAGCCAAGTACGGCACAACACCAAATTCATTAAACACCAAAGCACTCCTTTGTGGATATAGGACTTAGTGCCCTCTAGTGGATGAAAGCTATATTTGTGTTGATTTTATCTTATATATAAAGCTTTCACATGCTTTGGAATAATTTCCACTGTGATTGCATATGTCTATAAAATGCATATCCATTTGGATGCTCAATCTTATTTACATAAAAACATGTATTTACCACTGCAGTTATAGTTACTGGACGAGACTCGTAAATGCTAAAAGGAACAATATTCAATTAATGATCTTATGCAGCAAGCCACAGTATATATACAGAAACTATTTAAAGTGCAAGTGCTTAAAGTCTTCAATTTCCAACATCATATTGGGCAATAAATTGCTAATGTAGTCAACCCTAAATTGTGATGTAATGCTCCTCACCTGTAGCTTAATGCTACACATTAGAATACATAAATCCCTTTTACCAGCAGGGAGTATGCCAAGGTTACAACCCGGGGTTCTATAATTGCATGCACTTCCAACGATAATCATCCAATCTACTGGAGAAATACAAACATCTCTGAATCAATATTGAGTCCATTAGGTCTTAACGTATCAAATTTGCAAATTAGAGATGCCTCTAATTGTCTGAGTTTCAGTTCTCGATTTCCCAATCTCTTGTGTTGTGGTACATGGGCAAGACCAACAAATGACATTTTCTCCACATTACCACCATGTTTCTCCATAAAGTGTCCTGTCAAAGGGTTGGTTGTATCTCCATTCTTAATGGCTCTGTAGTGTTGGAGAATCCTGAGCTTGAGCATACCTATGGTCGATCCAATATAGTGCAGACCACAGGTGCAAGTAATAGCATATACTATGAATTTAGTCAAGCATGTTATTCTATGTTTGTATCTCCATGATAAACCATTAGAACTGACAAATGGAGTTTTTGATACAAAACTACACATTTTGCAATTCGCACATTTACGAAAACCTCCCTGATCTTGTTTCAAAAATATATTAATATTATTTTTTTCAATGTGAATAATGTAACATAGTTTTAATTAATATGGTATTCTAAATCTCTCTGGCATATTAATTAACTGCTTATTAAGCCGTTTTTGCAAATAACAGGAGATAGGGTTACAAAATTGCTTCTAGTCCCAGCAGCCATTTAAAGGCCCTCAGAGGGGCCGAGCAGTTGGAATGATGAATGAATTCAGCGAGGTGGCAGTGGGGGCCGGTATCACAGCAGGGCGAGCACGGTGCCCGCAGCCCGGGCAGACGCTTACCCTGTCCATGCCGAGCCAGGGCAGGAGCTGGAGCCTTGGCTGCTTGAACCAGCGATAGCATGTCCTCCATGCATAAGTGGAAATGTTTTGGGGCACCTATTATACGCAGACGATCTAATCCTCCTCGACATGACTGTGATAGGATTACAACATAAGATGGATGCCCTACAACATTATGTGGATGTAAACAAACAGCAGATCAACACTGTTAAAACAGAATACTCACACTTGAAAAAGGACAAGGAAATTCCAAAGAAAATGTAAGTGGAGTTTGCAACAAACCACAATTAATGTGACAAAAAGTACTAAATACCTAGGTGTCATGTTAAATAGTGATAATGGAGAGAAACCGTGTATTGCAAATCTGGAACTTAAAATGGACCAGTTGTTAGCACTAGCTCTGTTGGTGAAGAGGAACTATGGGAAATTTTCACTTCAACCTGTGGTTGATTTCTATAAAAGTAAAGTGATTCCTGTGATAACCTATGCAGGCAACACATGTCTGGGAATGCCATGGTCAGCTTGGGACAAATTAGAGGCAAGGTACTGGAGAAGAATACTAAACCTTGCGAATTCAGTGCCTATAGGCGTGATCCAGCACAAACTTGGCCTATACTCAATCCATGTACATGTAACTTGGAAAGCACTGTCAACCTATAGAAAGGTCGAACTAATGGAGTGCCCTGTCCAATATAAAATCTGGAAATTTGAAAGTAACACTCCAGAATTCTGGCCACTTAAGCTATGGAGAGAGGAGTGCATCACAATATTGGACAATCTATGCACGCAGGTTGAAACATTACGTGATCATCCTAGGAGATTTAAAACATTACTCCTATCAGTAGATTGGGCCCAAACAGAAGCAAGTCGTCAGCCTCTAAGTCCCACACCTTATCAGGAACTTTGGTGAACTTTCCTAACTCGCTCCCTACATACCTAAGGAAGAGCGCTAATGTTAAGCATAGAGACTTCATCCTTCGCTTTAAACTAAATGTGCTACGAAGAAGACAGAATTTAAAGAAATACGGACTGGAAAAGTCTGATCTATGCAGACTATGCAATAAAAATGAGCATTCTCTCCAACACCTGCTAATGTTTTGCGGAGAACTGAAAGAGGAGAGGGAAAAATGTCTTCAGAACATATTGGCCCTGTGATGTGGACAAGACCCCGATCAATGGTGGGAAGCTTTATATGTAGAGCTTCACAAGAGAACTGTGAGAGGCCTTGGCATGTACCTAGAAACAATGCTATTAAGGATAACAAACAAGGAAAATAACTCATGTATGGAAATGGAAAATTAATAATACCTAGCCAAATGCAGGATATACCAGTAACTGATAACCAATGTCTGATGAATCGTAAACTGGAAATGACTATTCCCTTCTTGTCATTTGTTCGGCTAGGTAGGAGGAAGAGTAAATGAACAATTGGATGAATCAGCAAAAAAGTTATGTATTAATTTACACTAAATTGCTTAATAAATAAATAAATAAATAATATGACTTGCACTTATTCCCAGAAAACAAGATAATTTTGGGTGGCACACTATTTGAAGGCCTTTACGGAATTGCCATACTGTCAGACTACCTCCATTGCAAATTTCCACTCCCTAATGAACTGGAAAAGCACTTTTGATAAATTGGAACGAATCATACAATCTGAAAACTCTAGAGCTTTGGAGCCTGACGAACTAGCAAATATTATGTTAAAATATAATGCCCATTTGTGGTCAGAATTACTAGTAGTTATATTGAGGCCAAGTTAATGGACCAAACACAGCAAGGGTCTTTTAACAAGGGTGGCAGGCCTTTACCTTTTCTTGCTATATGCGCCCGTGTAGTTTGCTACATGGGTGCTAAAATATATATTTTTTTTAATGGAAAGTATGTTATCACCATGAACAGGACACCTAACAGCGTCCAGTTCATGGAGAGAAAATACTATACCAGCAAAGGGCACCATGGAATAGGAAGGCAGGGCCCCTGTTCCATTTCCATGTCGGCCAAATGGAGCGAGGACAGCAGCTGCAGAAGCTGTGGTGGTACGTCCCACCACCGCTCATGTAAGTGGGATTTAGGAAGGGTGAAAAAAAAAGCAGAGCCGGTGGGGTGAACATCTCGGACGGGGGAACCGGCCATCAGGCAGCTTCGAACGCGGGCTAACACTAGCAGTGTCAGCCTACTTTCCATGCCTCCTGATTGGCTGGCTCCACCGTCGAGGAAGCTAATCACTGATATTGTCAACACAGTAGCTTTATCTCCCATTTGGTCAACATCCTAGTTTGTCCCTATTTACAAAAAGATGACAGAAGCCATCCTAAAAACTATCGATTTATCATTATGTTGGTCGCTACAAGCAAGAATTTCCCATCAATCATTCTTAGACAAATAGAGACCTGGACAAATTCCTCATGAAGATTTGATGAATTCAAAGTAGTTTACAAAATCTCGGTACAGCACTCAATGCTATTTTGCTGTTAAGACAGCATATATGACATGTATTGAGCTATGTGTTTTCAACTGGTTAGATAGAGCACATTTGTGGAATAAGCTAACAATAACACACAAGTGCGAGTTAATTCAAAAGGTGATATATCCAGACCTATTCAAACAGGAATAGGTCTTTCCCAGGGCTTTCCTGAAAGTAAATCCATACCTTGTGTTGGCCTATTGGTAGAGTTACGTTAGCGTGAAAAAATTGATATATTTGAGTTTTAAAATTTCAAACTAAGGCTCTTTAGGGACCTTTGGGGAACTGATTAGAGTAAAATCCAAACCACTGACTGCACAATTGAAAAGGGTCAATGAATATTGTAAATGTGAGCGTGCCCCATTATTCAAATATTATAAAAATCAAAATTGTACTTATCTTAATTCACGGTTTGGAATTAAGAATATATAAGGATTGGTATTTCCTCAAAAAATCCAAAGACCTGATCTGGAAGAAGTCTTTACCTACAGGCATTAGTATCTCTGGAAAGTGAGGTTTTATGCAGGAAGATTGGGCCCCATTCCAAGTTTGCCGGTGCAGTAACAACGGTACTGGTAAGCTTGCTGGTACCGTTGTTACCGTACGGGCAAACTACGAGTCTGCTCGTGGGTGCCTTTTCGCCGCCGGGTCTGACCTGGCGGACGGACCGGCACTCTCGAGCAGACCATGCCGGATGCACCGGCACCATTCTCAATGTGCCGGTGCATCCAGCCTCCCCATTTCCACCGGGCTCAATGGGAACGAGGAGCATTTTTACTGGCACCCGGGAATGGGCAATTACCGGGTCCGGCAGGGCCGTAATGACCCAGTAATTGCCCATTCCCGGGTGGCAGTAAAAAAACGTCCTAAATTGTATTGAGGCCGATAGACTTTACTACAAAGTGTTAGATCTCAAACCAGATTTACTCTATGGGGACCTCTAGGTAATTCTGCATACTACAGATCTGTTGTTAATGTTTTTATGACTATAAATGATATTCTTCTGAAAATGCTCAGAGTTAATTGTGTGCTTTTAGTTAGTACCCCTACTAGAATTAAAAAGAAACTCTTCAATTGGGATTGGGGAAACACTGAGGAGTGGATTAAAACCCTTACTCATTACAGAGAATATGCAAAATTGATTAGACAAAGAGATACTCTTCTATTATACCTCATACAAAGTCCCTGCCCATAGAGAAGTACAATGTACTTGAAATTTCATCTGAATCTTATAGTGACAATGAAAGTTCTGGGACCTAGAAAAAATATCATTAAAGACAATATATCATGGAGATTGTTTACATCAGATAAACAATTAGAAACACTAAAACATCTGATGTTTATGTTTTATAGGGATACTCTTTTAAGCCATAACACAAAAAAATGAGGCCGGTCTGCAGTATAGAACATGCTCCTCAAAGAGGAAGGGTGTGGTTTGTAGGCTGGAGACCATTTTGTTTCCTCCATCCAAATGTTATCATTAGAAAATGATTGGGCGAGCTCAAAATGTGCAAAATTAGGCCCCTTTAAACATTCTTTCCAGGGCCTTTTTGGCTTCCTGGTCCACCCCTTGTGAACTCTCATTAACCAAAAGCGTTTATTTAGACAAACTTCACTTGTATAGATACAATTGTGAGTGAATGCTTTTATGGTGCATGTTGGGCACATAAAAACATGTTGTTGCGAACACAGCACACAATCCTGTAAAAAAAAGAAAAAAACAGCAGCACTAGTCACATGCACAATGAATGTTCAACTGTGTGGCTAACATCACCATTAGAGACGTGTAGTGTACAGCCTGGCAATTATACTCACAGGTGCAAGGCGGGAAGCCCGCATCTGCCCCCATCAGGAAAAAGCGAGCTACTCAAGCAGTTGATGGATATGGCTCTATCCTGAAACCCGTGCATCAATTCACGGTCCCGCAAGGGCAGCTGTGCACAGACAGCACACAACTTTGCCTCATGTTCCCAGCCACAACAGTGCATGCAGTCCGCGTGCAGCTGTGTCTACCAACACCAGCTGCAAGGCTTGCTTCATTAACACACATGCGATTTGGTCACAGTGGTCCATTGTGTATTCTATAATAATATGGTGTTAACAAGGTACTGAGGGGCTTTCAGTTTGATTGGCGGTGGGGGACAGTCTCAAATTATCAAACAGCTGTCCTATTAAATGTGCAATGTATTTTTCGTTCTTCCATTAAAATACCTTTAGTCATGCTTTTAATCTTGCCAAGGGGAGATGGGACTGATACATACGAGCCATCTGAAAGAAAAGAGTTAAGGAGTGCCCATTAGTTTCTAATATCCTGGAATTTTCAACCAAGAGATGTCACAGGTTTAATGTTGAAAATATGTTCCTAGCAGTAAAATGCACTTTCGAAATAGGCTTTTTAAGGAGAAAATTAAATTTTATTGCAACTTCTAATCACAATGTTGAAAGAGAAGCTGTGACAACTGCTGTTCTTCATATTAAATCCAATTTAGATTAAAGCAGCAGTTGATTTTAGCCAACATTTCATTTGCAGTCGCCCACTGAGACCATAAAACCATAGTAGGTAATTTGGGAATAAAACGTCTAGCCCTGTGCAGACATTGCATGGGCCGATATTAAGACACTTTACTCTATGGCTGAATGCTGCCTTGCAGAAAAGAAGCACACTCCTCACACCTTAGTTCGTACTGACTTTATTGTTGGAAAGTGAAACTCACACACTCTTCACAGGCTGATAAAATGGCTGCCACAATGAGGGCCATTTTAAATGATTTCGAAGACGGACTATGATCTCTAACACTTGCGTGTCTGTGGTCGTCCCCATACAGTCATATTTGCTTTGGTTTTACAGAGAGGGTATAAGTCACATGACTCGGGGTGGTCACAGGGTTCCATGTTTGCTCACTTCCCTTCCGGAAAATAATGGTTAATGCTGGGTGACATGTACACGCATGGAAGGTGACATTAGCATAAATGCCTACGGATCCCTTTTCACAGGGATTCCAGTATGTGTGCCAGCATGAAAGTTAAATGATGGTGGAGATGCAAGCAAATTTGGGTCTTGATAGCCACTCTTCCAACCACCCTAACCCCACCTTCTCCGGTTCTGGTGGGAATTCATTTCAGAACCTCTCTGGACATATACACACTTACCTCCTCCCCAAACCCATGACTTCCCTCTTCTGGGCCGTGTCTATCACTCCCTCCATGCACTCAAGTGTGGCGCGGCATGGGGCTCTGCAGGCTTCAGTATTTATTACTTTTTGCCAGCCATAGATCTGGGGCAAAAGACTTGATACCCACATTTGCAGCAGACTTTAGACTCGGTCCCCCAGCTCCATACTGCAAAATCATCAATATGGCATGGCTCGTAATTTCCTGCCAGATACTATGGGCCTCATTATGACCCAGGCAGTCCGGGAACTACGGTACCAGTAAGCATGCCGGTACCGCAGTTCCCGGACCGCCATACTACGTTTTGTGGTCACGGGTGCCTGTCAGCCCGCCAGGTTCTTCCTGGCGGGCTGACCGGCACCCATGAGCACAGCACGTCAGATGCACCGGCACAACTCTGAATGGTTGGCCAAATTTGTATTCCGTTCAGGTACATACGGCCTCATTACAACTCAGGCGGTAGCCGTGCTGGTAAAATCGGCATGGCTGCTGCCGGAGTTGTATTTTTTCCGGCACCCAAAAATGGGCAAGTACCAGGTCTGCCTAACTCCGGATGACCCGGTTCTTGCCCATTAACGGGTGCCGGAAAAAATACAACTCCGGCAGCAGCCGTGCCGATTTTACCGGCACGGCTACCGCCTGATTTGTAATGAGGCCGTATGTATCTGAACGGAATACAAATTTGGCCAACCCTCTGACTTCATCGAAATATTTATGACCATTGTTTCTTCAAATATATCAAACAGTAAATGATATGCTGCATAGTGACTACATGACTATTTAGTACCTAAAAAACATCTTAAAATCAAAGCAATTAGAACAAACCTTGCAAAAAGGAAAATAATGGCAGCATATGTAACTATGACAGGAATTTAATGTAACAATGTGAAATAGAACACCTGCCTTTTTGTGGGGATGATGGAATGAAAATCCCAATGGTGTCTCAAGGACTTCATACAACCTTCAATATCATCACACACTTCCTTTACATTCATGCCAAATCCCTTCACATCTTGCTCACAAAACCCACATTGAAGAAACAGTAGAATCAGCTCATTTTCATCACTATCACCGCATCAACATCACTCTCTCCAAAAAAGTCATCTCCTGCCAGCAGACCAGTTTCGCATCACCAACCATTTCTGTCTACGCTAAAAGCCCTATTCATATCCCAATTGTCTCTGGTACTACAATCCTCACTTAAGCAATATTCCAACCACACTCAATGCTTTACTTCACGTAGTTGCTCTTCTGATATCCAACTGGCCTACTGTGTGGACTCATAAGAAAAGCACACCTATGCTAGTATGTGTTAAACTGGATCCTTATCAAATGTTGTATTTAATTTAACAAAGGATTCTTAACTTGCACGGCTTTTTATATATAGTCTTGGCACATACTTTCTCACAGACATCTTAAGCATCTCCAGGAACAAAAGAAGAAGCTGGTTTTATGTCAATGGTTTCTAGAATCCACACCGTCTTACTGTAACTTACCCTTTCATTTAACATTAGAACCCAGCCCACTCAGCTGGCATAGAAAACTGAAGGCTTTTCTCTTCACATCTTCCATGGACCATGATCTCTCCCATTGTATGTCCATCTGAATCTACCTACACCTGATATTACTTTTACTTTAAGTAATGACTCTCAAGTTTTAAGTCATTCTCTCTTTTACATGCCCAAACCTCAATCCCATACATTGTTTTAGGTAGGATTTTGATCTTACATATGTCAATTAAAGATCACAAGGAGAAGCCAGCGTGCTGCACTGCAAATTATTTAATGGCGCCAATTAATTGGCATTCCACAACCCCAGTCTTGCCCAGTTAGGCAGTCCATTTAGGGTGGTGGTCAATGGTAACTCTCAATTAGTTGTCATGGGTAATGCTCTCAGCCCGGTGGCCATCCAAACTCCAGGTAACAATACGCTAATACGCTTCTGTTTTCTCATTCGCAGGAGAATGGACATTACCTTGGTGCTTGTGATGTCAATTACTAGATCCATGGATTTGGCATAGTCTGATAAACTATTTAGTAGAACTTGTAACCTCCTGTGAGTAGGATCCAATAATATATGGTCGTCAGCATAGCCAAGCCAAGAGATCTGAGTAGAACAAAGTTTGGGAGGGAATGAATCAGTTGAGGCCAAGTGTGCAGTAAGGTCAGCCATATAGAGATTAAACAATAGCGGGGCCAGGATGCAGCCCTGTTTCAACCCCTTATAGTTAGGCAGGGCATCGGACAGTGTACACTTTAGATCTAATCTTAATGTAACCGTGGTTTGAGGATGAAGATGATACCCCATTCATTTAATTTGTTCCAGAGTATATTTCTAGTGATACTGTTGAAGGCTACACTGAAATATACACAGGCCACATAGATTGGTTGCTCATAAATACTCCATGTACTCTCCACAATGGTGGTCAGAGCCATGATGTTGGCAAGAATCTAAAGTGGAAGTTTCAGAAGCCTGTTTGATTGAAAGGCTAGATTTCATTCTCTTTTACCAACTTGTACACTTCAGACAGCAGTACGCTGGTGGAAATGATGCATCTAACATTGCAAGAATGCGGTAGCTCTTCGGTTAATTCAAAGGGCACCTTTTGTATACCAGGACAACAATACTCTCCAAATACGTCTTAGGTAAATATTCAGTGTGACCAATAGTGAGAAATAGCAAATGAACATTACAGATGCTGTCAGGTACAGGGGCTATTAAACTCTTGCTATTTGTGATAAGGTTAGCAATTTTACCAGCACTGTGTCTAAACATCCATTCATCTCCACCTAGGACCGTTAAATGGGGTATTGTGGGCATATTCCCAATTGAAATCAAGATAATCTCTTCCCAGGCTTCGTTTGAAGCTTTCAACATGAGTTCCTCATTGTGATTTGTGCCATTTACCAACTGCCAAAATGATCAAGCATCGTTATTGTTACATATTTGAGCTAGGTGCTGCTAAGGATCAAGATTCTGTTTACTCCTATTCCCTCCAACCATTGACGATAGAGTTCTAGTGTCTGTATAGTCACAAAACTTTTTTCCAGATTTTTGCAAATTGTGGGAGGTTTCTCGGACTACATTCTTGATAAATAACTCATACTCTAAAAGGAAACCATGACATTGTGCCTCATTACGAGTTGGGCGGTAACCCTAAAATGTGGGGGTAATGCTATTACCGCTGTTTTTAAGGATCCGCCCAAACATGAATCTGGCAGCATTTACCACCAGCTCCAAGCTGAGGGTAAATACACTGGACAAATGGCCATTCTCAGGTGCATTACCGCCCAACCCTTGATCTGACGCTAACAGCACTGGACCGGGAGGTAACCCTATTAGCGCGTGCAGTATCCCGGTGGTAATACTGCTGGGATACCGCCCAACTCGTGATGAGGCCTATTGTCTTTGTGAATCCATAAACCAATGTAGGTGACCGAGCATATAATTTACCAGTTACCAAGTACCCAACCAGTTTCCCTTATCATATCTGCAAGAAAATATTCAGTATCAATGGCGATTTGCTCAATTGCGTACTTATAATGAACTCTAACGAGCAAACCTGCTTTGGGTCTTCCCCTTATTCCTTGTTTAGCATTTGTTTGTATTGTGTTCCTACCATCACAACAAAAAGACGGAACAGCCCATGTTTCCTGCAATGCGACCACGATAAAATCATCCAGTGAAGCTCCTATACCTCCTTCTTCCTTATAATGAGAGTGGCCCCTGGTGTACTAGGATAATATATGTTGCTGGTTGTTAGGGTCTTTGAATATCCTTAAAGTGTGCTAGGTAGTCATAACCAATGTTCCTCTTCCATTATGACAGTTTCAACAGAACTAATTGGGTGTGTATAGATATTTCTAGTGCCATGCTGTGTGACTTCAACTGCGATATGATCCTGTGGTTGGAATTATTAAAGAAAATGACCATACCAGTGTTACCCTTGTTAATTTTACTAGGTTCACAACATTTGTCACCCAATTTCAGCTAAAGCAGCGTTACACAATAATTCTGTTGAAAGTGTTTCAGAGTTAAAATATATAATAGCGGTACCTAAGTCAACCTGTTTGGGTTGCTCTACTGTCATAAGATCATTAGTGTTGATCATACGTCGGGATAACGACAGGTGAAATAGATTTAGATTAGCCCTTCAATTTAGAGTACAATGCTTAGGAGTTTAAAATAAACTGTGGAATTTCAAAGCCCGACCCTTACTAGCTTCCATTACTGGATTTTTGGCATTGTGTAGCTAGTTTTGCTGAAAGACTGTAGATCTAACCTCTTGCTTGGTACGTAGCACATTAAGGTCACAGGGGATGCAGGGAGGCACATTTTGAAAAGGCACCACGATATTCTTATGAGACTCAAAATTAGTCATGCATATGTATTTTATTTATTTATTGGTCATTTATATAGCGGCTATACAAATAACAAGTGTTTCAAAGCGCTCCAACGTAGGTACGGTGAGAAGCTAAACAAGATTAACATTCTTAATAGGCGTTGGTAAATTCAGAATGGGCAAGTGCTATGCGTTTTAGTGGTACAACATAGGACAAGAGGAATACAGACTTACAACATGTGACAAAAATATTTCATGTTCTTGACGGTCGTTACAATAAAGAAGGAGCGATACATTAAGAAGGAGAGAGGGGGGTATAGGGTAAGACGAACAGAGTAGTAAGTGCAAGAAACACATAGAAGGAGAGTAAGGGATGGAGAATGGGGGTAGGGGGACGGATTCTATGCACATCCAACGAAAGGTGGCTAAGGGTGTAAAAACACTTACATTAGAAAATCAAGCAAGGCACACTAAACACATGGCATACAAAGTGGCTACAGGTGTAAGAACGCCTAAATTCGACAATCAAGCAAGGCACACTAAACACATGGTATACAAAGTGGCTACAGGTGTAAGAACACCTACATTCGAAAATCAGGCAAGGCACACTGAACACATGGCATACAAAGTGGCTACAGGTGGAAGAACGCCTACATTCGAAAATCAAGCAAGGCACACTAAACACATGGTATACAAAGTGGCTACAGGTGTAAGAACACCTACATTCGAAAATCAGGCAAGGCACACTGAACACATGGCATACAAAGTGGCTACAGGTGTATGCACACCCACATTCCAAATTCAAGCAAGACACACTTAACACATGGCATGCAATTTGCTAGTTGCTAGTCACTGGGGATTGGAAAACAATAAGCTGACTACTCACAAGTTAGACTGCAGGGGTTTTTGTGGATGTGGTGTGTGATGTGCAACGGTTCAGAGTCAGCCCTTCAAATCCAGAAATATTCATAATATGCGCTGGGATGCTGAGGGTAGAAGGGGGGGGGGGCATCTGGACCATCCAGGCCTGGATAGGCTCAGACCGGGGCGATAGATCACAGGCCTTGGAGGGGGGCTGGCTCACCTGATTGGTCAAGAAGAAGGAGGAAGGGACCAATATCAGAAGCAGCAGCAGGGCCATGCACGCCAAACACTGGCACCGTGGTGCTGCTGCGCACTGCTGTACAACAAGGTGGACATACTCTTTCTTTTATATGAATTTAAAGATGTTGAAGAATAAAGAAAGATTCACAACAAGTGCCCAGTGTGTTTCAAGTCCAGAGCTCTTATTAGCCAAGCAGGCTTATCTTCAGTGCTGTGGTGGGAGAGGGGGACCACGTGCCACCAGGCCGCGAGCTTCAGAGGAGGTTCCTGTTTGTACACCGGTTGTGCTGTGATTCTTATTATTAAACAGCACACTTAGGCCTGCAAGTATAGAGGAATCATCATGTGTCTTAGCCATAATTGTCTTAGTGCTCCCATTGTTAAGTGAGGTTTTTGCTTTTAAGAAGCCACGAATGTCAGGTTGCTTGTAGACTGTCTCTGCCAGCAGCTGTTTATCTGTGGTAGCATTTCATTCAGCCACCAGATAATGCGTAAAGCATTTAGTTGTGATGGGTTCATGGTGAGTAGCAGTTCCATTTGTGAGCTTGGATTTGGTAAGTGACTTGGATTTATTTTTATTTTTATTTCAACCTTTACATTTGGTGATTGGACTTACCCACTTTCCAGATATCTTTAATTTCTCCTTTGCTTAATCTATTTTTTGTACTTTTCCTGTTTTCAACAGTCTATAATACTTTTTTTTACTTCACATTACTATGCGATTTGGGCAACATTTTGTAGTGTACATGTCATTCTTTCATCACGAGGCACTGCGCAAGCTCCCCTCGTGATGAAAGGATGAATGGAATGCATGGAACGCAGTGACAGAGACGCGACATTCAAACGTGTCTTTCAGTTGCTGCCCTCAGTCGGTGGGGCCTGTCCACCTTTACTGAGCTATAATAAAACCCTCATTTAATTACCTATTTAGCCTCCTTGCCGTATTTGACCACTTCAAGTGGCGACGAGGATTCTGGCCCCACCCCCCCCTCTCTATTTCCTTGTATCTCCACCTATACTGTTCGCAAATCCCCTGATCCCATTCCAGCAACGGACAATCACCTCCATAAATGTCGAGCCGGCCGTGCAGCTGGACCAAAAGCTGTGGGCGCTCTGCTTCGATCGTGAAATGAGCTGTGTCACTGCAGGCGTAGAGCAGGCTGTGCAGCTATACGTGACGCTGTTGCCGCTCCGCTGTGACAACATCTCCAGTTCATGTGCATAAACGCTGGAGTGTCTAAGCAAGTGAGTACCTGCGCAGCCCCGCCTGTTTTATTACGTTGTGTGTGTGTCTGTCTTCCGGCTGTAGACTGTCCGGACACGCCTTCCTCCCTGCAAATGCTGAAAGTTACCGTATTACACAGAATACGAGTGCATTTACAAGTCCTGACAACGTCTGTTTTCCTGCATCAATAATTACCGTATTTTACACGATAAAGTGCACCTACAAAGGCTGAAATAGCCTAGTGACTGTCACGTGAACATAGAGGGCAAGCAACATTCAGTTCTACTGCAATAATAACATTGCTACACGCAAATTGTGAGATACAATATGGAAGGATTGTGTTAATCTTGCTTGGAACAATTTGTGCCTATTGGAAGGTTTAGGCACAGCCGTTGTATATACTCCTGTATATCTGCCTAGTAAAAACTTCATTCAACATGACTTTCAATAGCGTGCCACCACCCATGTTTTTCCTGTCAGATGTTGGTGAACCAGCAATTCCATGGAAAAGATGGATTAGGTCATTTGAACATTATGCTGGCGTGGTATGTGGTCAAAACTGCAGCATAGAGAAGAGAAAGTCTCTATTAATGCACTGTTTAGGCCCAGCAGGACAGGAGAAGTTTGAAGATCTACCAGATCTCCTGTCGGATGAGGATACTGGCCTGAATGAGTATGAACGGTCAGTGAAAAAGATGGGCAAACATTATGAGAACAAATTGAGTACAATTCTGGAACGTTATAAATTTGGGAAAAGAACTCAAGGAGAAGGTGAAAGTGTGGAACAATACATCACAAATTTGAGAAAATTAGCTAAAACATGCAATTTCAATGCTCAATTGGATGAGAGATTAAGGGATCAATTCATGTTAGAGTGTAGGAGTACTAAAGTAAGAGAAAGACTGTGGGCTGAAGATGACCCCACTCTGGACACAGTTTTGCGTATAGCAAAGGAGGTGGAGCACACCGAGAGATGTGTTAAAGAATTGGAGAGCAGAATGCAGACTATTGACATTAAACAGGAAATGTCCAAGGATAAAACCATTATACCCACTATGATTAAGAGTAATGAGTATATAGCTCAAATAACAAAAAGATCCAGTAGAGGATACAACTCAGAGAGGAATGGCAGAGTCTCTTGGAGTGATCAGAAAAGAAAGAAACCAAGCATCAGAATCAATAATGGTGATGGGAGGAAGAAAAGTCCACGCAGACGGAGGGATGACTTCAAAAAAAGAAATGCAGGGAGATGCTACAGATGTGATGGCTCGGATCATTGGGCAGATAACCCAGAGTGCCCTGCTCTGAAAATTATATGTGGGAAATGCAAGGGCAAGGGACATTATGCCTGATGTTGCAGAATGCAGAACACTTCCACCAATTGGATAGGGAATGATGAATATAGTGATGAAGATGGAGAAGAATGCGTATTTGTTGTAACCGATGAAGAGAATGAACAAGAAATGGAAAGTCCCAAAGCCATGGTGTGTGTTGATGGAGCCGACATCAAATGATGATTGATTCAGGAGCCAAATACACTCTATTATCACAGAAATTTTGGGACAGAGAAAAACATGAGTATTTACAAGAGCCAGACATAAGACCCATAGCTTACGGAGAAGTTGAAATAGGTGTCATTGGATGGTTCTGGGGGTCACTCGAATTCAAGGGGAGGAGAGCAAATGGCAAGATATACATAACTAAAGGAGGAAGAACACCTTTGTTGAGTTAGACCCATCAGAGCAAACTCAAAGTTAGATTAGATGCTGCATCTGACAAGTCAGTATATTTGATTGAAAGTAGTACTAGACAAATCCAAGGAACTAGAGATACCACTGGAAATGATGACATGATGAAAAAAACATTCAGGAAGGAAATAGGATGCCTGCGTGGTTTTGTCCACGAAATCAAAATGAAACCAGGCCACAGTCCCGTGGCGCAGAAGTTGCGTAATATTCCGATTTCTATGAGAGAAGAGGTGAGAAAAGAGATCAAAATATTGGAAGATCAGAAAATTATTGAAAGAATAGATGCTAGTGAATGGGTTTCACCACTGGTAGTGCTAAGAAAAAAATCTGGCAAATTAAGAATATGTGGGGACATGAGAGAATTAAATAAGAGGGTGATACCAGATGGGCACCCACTTCCTAATATACAAGAAATTGTGTCTACCATTGGACCCTCGAAATATTTCTCCACTCTTGACCTAACATCAGCATACCATCAAGTTAAGTTGCATAAAGAGTCTAAAAAATTGACGGCATTTATTACACCAGATGGATTATACCAATACAGAAGACTAACTTTTGGGCTAGTATCAGCAGCCTCGGTACTCCAAAGGATCATGCACAAACTGTTTGAGGGTGATGAGGGAATCATTTGCTTTCAGGATGATATTTTGGTGCATGCCATCGATCAAAAGGTGCATGATGAAAGATTACAGCATGTCTATAAAAAATTGTATGAAGCGGGAATGACTCTCAGTAAAGACAAGTGCAATATCAATCGCAATGAAATTGAATACCTAGGACATACCATTTCTGCTGAAGGTATAAAACCGAAGAAACAACTGGCCGATGCCATAATGAACATGCCGAGACCTAAAACAAAGGAAGAAGTGCGTACATTTGTTGGGATGGCAGAGTACTATTCAAAATTTATAAAGGATTTTGCTATACATACTGTACCATTTCGTGAACTTTAAAAAAAATATATATTTGAATGGAACGTGGAATGCGAGGAAGAATTTGAAAATATCAAATCAGAACTAAATAGACCACCATAATTAAAGAATGGAAAGAAAACCATAATTACGACAGATGCCAGCAATTTAGGACTGGGTGCTGTTGTCACCCGGATGTTGATGGAAAAGAAGTTCTGATAGCTTTTGCATCAAGATTATTGAAGGGTGCAGAAAAGTCATACGCTGCAATTGAAAAGGAAATATTGGCTATTAAATGGGCAACAGAAAAATTTCAAAATTTCATTTGGGGAGTGGAAGTGGAGATACGCACGGACCACAAACCATTGATACATGTCATCATGAATAAAGGGTTGGATAATGTATCCAACAGGATCAAGAGGTGGGTCGTGCTGTTGCAAGAATACAACTGCACAGTACGATATGTGCCAGGAGTAAGAAATCGTGCTGCTGACTGTCTGTCACGACTCACTAATACATAATTCAGAGGCTGATGATGAGAATGAAAATAATTCTCAAGTTGTTTTGAGTATAGAAGCAATGTCTATATCTAAAGCTGAATGGGAGGAAGCGGAAAGTCGAGATGATAACATGGTTCAGTTGTGACAAATTATACAGAGCGGGGAAAGCATGAGAAAAGTTAGATTTGAGGAAGGTGATCTCAAGGAATACTGGAGAATTGCGGATGAACTCAATGTAACAAATGACAGAATCATGAGAGGAGATCGTATAATTCCACCTGCGAGCCTACGACAAAGAATCATAGAATTGGGTCATGAGGGCCATCAAGGAATGGTGAAGACTAAACAAAGGATACATGATGACTTGTGGTGGCCAGGATGCGATCTACAAATCGAGAGAACTATCAGAGATTGTATCCTTTGTAATCAGAGTGATAGACCATGTGTGAATGTAAAGTATCCTATGGTAATAACGAATATTCCAGGAAAATTATGGGATGAAATAGGCATAGATATACTAGGACCTATTCATTGTGATGGCAAACAACAGTTCTGTCTGGTGGTCATTGATCTTCTGACCAGATGGGTAGAAGTCTTGATTAAACCCAATATGAATGCGAAAGTGATTGTAGATTTCATGTCAGACATATGTGCCAGAGAAGGTTTTCCACGAACCATATTAACAGACAATGGGGTACAA
The DNA here is from genome assembly GCF_040938575.1 of Ambystoma mexicanum. Taxonomy (NCBI): domain Eukaryota; kingdom Metazoa; phylum Chordata; class Amphibia; order Caudata; family Ambystomatidae; genus Ambystoma; species Ambystoma mexicanum. The sequence goes on from NC_090922.1 coordinate 1,163,347,737, forward strand.
TTTAGGTCGAAAGATATGGAGAAGTTCTGTATTGAAAATTCTATTGTGCACAAAAGGAGTGCAATATATCATCCACAAACTAATGGAGTAGTTGAGAGATTCAACAAAATACTCAAGGACGCCATTCGTTGGGCTTGGGCAAATGGACTCAATTGGGAAGTAGCAGTAAAAAAAAAAGTAATTGCTCACCGTTTCACACCACATAGTACAACGGGCCTATCACCTTTTGAATTGAGTAGAGGACGTAGAGCTAACATCAAATTGACCCCATCCTGGTTGGGGAGGGAGACTGTTGTGAGGAAAGATTTTGGAGAGGCAGTAGAAAACATAAGGGATACTCAACTAAGAAATAAAAAAACTCACGACAGTCATATAAGGAAAGGAAAAGAAAGAGAAACTCCAAAAGTGGGGGGACTGGTGAGAATAAAATTACCCCCAGTGCTAAGAGATGGACCCTGCAAATGGTCTAAGCCAGTGAGTGTAATTGAGGTTTGTAAACATGCAGTGAGAGCGCAAGATGGCAGACTTTGGAACATGGAAAGGGTGTACGTGATGAAACCATGCAGAAGTGTAATAAACAGTGAACCTGTTTGCAGAGAACAAACTAGTCCGAATTTTGGTGAAAATGTGGAAGGAAATGGTGGGTGTGCAAGGTCAATGTTGAATAGAGATGCTATGTCACGTATTTCCTTGCAAAGAGCGAAAGCAGATATTTCACATGTGTCAAGAACGGGAAGGATAATCCGCAAGCCGGATCACATGAAAGACTTTGTCTAAGGAATCCGCAAGTCAGATCACATGAAAAGATTTTGTCTAAAGATACAGTACTTGTGGAGAACATCCTGTCAAACTGTTAAAAGGAAGCTGTGAGAGACTAATGGAAGGAGATGTGTAAATTACACGTTGTCTGTGAGAGACTAAGGGAAGGAGATGTGTAGTGTACATGTCATCCTTTCATCACGAGGCGCTGCGCGAGCTCCCCTCGTGATGAAAGGATGAATGGAATGCATGGAACGCAGTGACGGAGACGCGACATTCAAACGTGTCTTTCAGTTGCTGCCCTCGGTCGGTGGGGCCTGTCCACCTTTACTGAGCTATAATAAAACCCTCATTTAATTACCTATTTAGCCTCCTTGCCGTATTTGACCACTTCACATTTCTTTCCGTGTTGCTCTGATTAATAGCAATCAGCTACCCTTCTTCTGGTATCAGGTGGACATTAGGCAAGGGATTATTATCTATCATGAATAATTTGGAAATATGACATGCAACATTAGAAAGAAACGGTTTAATCCCTAATCGTTTGGTAATGGCATCAGTAAGGTATGGTTTTACAATTCTTGATGAGAGGCTTCACACAGATTTACTAATAAGGTGCGGAGATAGTATAATGCCTGTCATTGATACGTAAAAGTCAATGTGTTCTGTGTATTTGTACTATCAGAAATCAGGGAACAATTTACCCGCCTTGACTTTTCACTGTTATCAATAGGCACCTTCTCATCCCCCACATATTCATTCAAGTGCACACCATCGAGATTATTATTAGCCGACCCTCTGTTAAACCATATTTGCATAAATACTGCTTGATTATAAACATTGGCCTAAGCCATTTTGTACTTGTATTAAAAACTTATGCGTAACTAGACCTAGACAAAATTGACTTTGCGCCATTTTGAAAAACATCTGACAATTTGATTCTGACTCTTGCTCTCTGTTCAGAAATGATTAACCATGTTTTCAGCTGCCAGAGCAGACTGACCTTTGAGCCTATGTCAACACTAGAGCTGCCAAGAGCAGACTATTTGTTCTGTGGAAAGATACCTTGTAGTCAGAATGAAATCTCTCATTCAAAGTGTTATCTATGTCTACAGACTCTTCCTCCCTCAAACGGTGACATACAATGCAAAGTAACTAATGCTGTGCATTTTGGAAGAAATCCTTTGTGCATCTCTTGGAACAGGACTTATCCTAAAGCTCAAGAAACAAGGAAAGTGTCTGAACAGTGAACCTTAACAGGGTAAAGCGCCTGGTGACCGAAGAGGAGCTGTTGAACCCGTAGTGCAGTAGTTTATTCTTCCTACCAATGTAACACTCAGTTGTGCATAAAAACAGTCTGAGCGTTCAATTGGTCGAAAAATGTTTGAAGAAGGAACAGGACACTCTGGAACTCCTGATTACTGCAACTTCCTTCCAGATGCTTGGCAACTGCACAGGACACACTGGAAGCTCACTGATTGTCAGTAAGATAATGTGCATAACATGTCCAACCAGAAACGACAGCAGATTGGAACTAATCAGCCTCTGGAATGATACAAGAACTTACATAAGACAATGATAAACAAAAGAGCCAATAACTGGAGAATGAACACTAGGTGAAAATTCTTACTTGTATATCCGTAAGAAGGGATGCAACCAGGAAAGTGTGATGTATTATATCTACACGTATCCAAAGGAAGAGTCCGAGAAGAACGCAGTCTCACAGATGCTGAAGGTTTCTTGAGTCCGGTGCAAACCCTATTCCCGCCAGCCCACGTACGCCTAGAAAGTTCAGCGAGTTCCCAAAATTGCTAAAGGTAGTCTCTAGTCCAGCACTCGTTTCCTATTCCCGCCGGCACGCGTACGCCTAGGGAACAATCCTTCTTCAGAGAGATGTAAGTAAACAATCCAAACAATGAGCGTTCCGGGTCAAAACCAGGTAAGCAGACAAAGTGAAGCAGGAGACGTGAATCGAAGTCAAAAGGAAGTCCGGGTCGTAGCAGCAGTTCGTAGCAGAAGTACCGTGGGCAAGACAAGAGCAAATCCAACAGACAGGCAAGAGGTCGAGAAGGAGCAAGATCCAGGATAACAAAGCGCCACTGTTGTGTTCCGAGGAAAACGATCAGAAGCACCGAAACAGCAAACGGGGCGGACTTAAATTTGCTTGACCACAACGCGGGAGTCACGTGACCGGGAAACCGGAGCAACACGTGACTGCAGGTGTACTAGCGGCCAGCGTCGCCATGGCAACCCCAAATGCCTTTGAAACAAGCCTTTAAAGGAACGGAAGCGATTGATGTTGTTTCTAGCTATTTTGACTCCCGAAAGTCTGTCGGGTAAGCGGGAACGTACACTAGGAATCGGTGTTCTGACAGTATCCTCCCCCAAAGGTCCCCCCAGACCTTGAGATGCTAGAAACCGGGATAACAACATGGGGGCATGGATGTTGGACTCAGGTTCCCAGGTGCGATCCTCCGGGCCGCAACCCTTCCAATCCACCAAAAACAAATGTACGCCACGAGATATCTTAGTATCCAAAATAGCATTAACCTCATATTCTTCCACCCCTTGTACCAACGGGGGGGGGGAGCGGGCAGGTAGCCTCGCCTGCTCAGAACACGGCTTGACTAAAGACACGTGGAATACGGGATGTATTTTCCAAGCAGGGGGCAGTTCCAACTTGACCACAAGGGGACTAATCACCTCTTTAACAACGTAAGGACCCACAAAGCGAGGCAACAGGGTCTTGCGACCTGGAATACTGAGATTCTTGGTAGAGAGCCAAACCCGCATACCAGCAGTGTACTGCGGTGCTGGCTGGCGATGGCGATCGGCGTACTTCTTAGCCTGTTCCTGAGCATGTGTCAAGTGTTCCATAACGCTCTTATGTAATGATGTCAGGTCCCTAAGACAAGATTGGACCGCTGGAAAATCCGAGGATGAACAAAAGTCCAAGGGCAGAGAGCGAGGGTGTTGTCCATACATGGCATAGAAAGGAGAGACCCCCGTAGAAGAATGCACAGAGTTATTATAAGCGAACTCTGCCATGGGCAATACGGAGAGCCAGGTTTCTTGATGTTGTAGAATAAGGCATCTCAAGTATTGTTCCATGGTGGCATTGAGTCGCTCGGTTTGGCCATCAGTTTGTGGATGGTAAGCCGTAGAATATCTCTCATCAATGCCCATAGACTGTGTAAGATGTTTCCAAATACGAGAGGTGAATTGCGCACCCCTGTCAGATATTATGATCTCTGGGAGACCAAAGAATCGGAAGACATTATGTAAAAACAAGTCCGCCAGGATAGTAGCGGATGGAAGACCCCGACAAGGCACAAAAAGGGCCAACTTCGTAAAACTGTCGACTACCACCCAAATAGTGTCAAAACCACCAATCAAAGGTAGTTCCACTACGAAGTCCATGGAAAGCATAACCCAGGGTTTAGCAGGTACTGGCAGGGGTTGTAGAAGACCCATTGGTTTGGTCGGGGCAGTTTTACATTGAGCGCAAACTGCGCAGTTTGCGATGTACAACACAATGTCTTTTGACATGGAAGGCCACCAGCACCAACGTTTGAGTAATTCCAAAGTTTTTCGAGGACCGGGGTGTGTGGCCAACATGGAGTCATGACACCAAGACATGGCAGTTCTGCGGGTATGAGAATCAGGTATGTATATTTTACCTTGAACGTATGGCAAGGATTGAATAACGTCCAGATTAAGATCCTCCAATTCTGGATGTTTTTCTGAGACCCACTGCTGAATGGCGGTCTTCAAGGATGGTTGCAATGTGCAGCCACAAACAACCTGGTTGGGCAAGAGTAGTCGACCTTCCTGTGGCCGAAGCACCGGGTCTTCATAAAGTCTTGATAGGGCGTCTGCCTTGGAGTGCGACGTCCCCGGACGGTAGGTCAGTACAAAGTTGTACATAGAGAAGAACTCATGCCAACGTGCATGGCGCGCTGTAGAGCATTTCAATTATTGAAGGGCCAGTAGATTTCTGTGATGAGTGAATACTTGAATCGGAGTCTCTGCTCCCAAGAGATGATGCCTCCAAACTGTAAAAGCCTCCCGGACAGACAACAGTTCACGTTCAGTGATGGTGTAGTTTACCTCATATGGAGTAAGCTTGCGTGAATGATAAGCGACAGGATGGAGGACCCCTGTATCAGGGCAAAACTGGGACAGGACTGCCCCTACTGCCACGTCTGACGCATCAGCCTCTACAACAAACGGTTGTTTGACATTAGGATGCTGAAGTACCGGAGATGAAGTAAAGGCCTCCTTGAGAGTCTCAAAGGATTTTTGTGCTTCGGGATTCCATTGAAACGGATGCTTATTACTTGTTAAAGCAGTAAGTGGAGCCACAATGCTAGAGAAGTGCCTGATAAATCGCCGATAAAAGTTTGCAAACCCCAAAAAGGACTGCAAAGCTTTTAATGTGCCTGGGACTGGCCATTCTAGTACTGCCTTGACCTTGGTTTGGCTCATCTGAACACCCTGGTTAGTGATGTCATAGCCCAGGAATTCAACGGAAGTAGTATGAAAAATGCACTTCTCTAGTTTTGCGTATAGTATATTCTTACGCAAACGTTGTAGTACTTCAGTAACATGTTGGATGTGTAGTTCACGAGAAGGGGAATAAATCAAGATATCGTCTAAATAGACGATCACGAACCGATCAATCATGTCCTGAAAAACGTCACTGATGAAATGTTGAAATGTGGCAGGGGCATTACATAGCCCAAACGGCATGACCAAATATTCAAATAGACCGTATCTGGTTTTGAATGCCGTCTTCCATTCATCCCCCTCTCTTATCCTCACGAGATTATACGCACTCCTGAGGTCCAATTTGGTGCATATTACTGAAGAGCCTAGCTGGTCCAAAAGTACAGAAATCAGTGGTATGGGGTACTGATTCCGTATCGTAACTGCGTTCAGGTCCCGATAATCTATACATGGTCTCAGGTCCCCCTCTTTTTTCGGAACAAAGAACAGGGGAGATGCAGCAGGAGAACGGGAGGGGCGAATGAAACCAGAAGCCAAAGCCTTCTCCAAATATTCCTTCAATTCTGCATTCTCCTTCAAAGTAAGAGAGTAGATCCTCCCAGAGGGGATTCTTGCTCCCTCCTTAAGGTCTATGGGACAGTCATAAATACGATGAGGCGGTAACCTTTCTGCCTCACCTTTGTCAAAAACATCCGCGAAAGCCTTGTATTCTGGGGGTAAAGAGGTATTGACAATGCCACCTACCAGTGAAACAGATTCCAATAAGGCTTGACATGGGTTGTTTTTCACTTGGGTTGATGGGCCACAATGTCCTGAACAATAAGTTGAGGTAAACGAGACAGACCCAGCAACCCAGTCCACCAAGGGATTATGGACCCTAAGCCATGGTAGACCCAGAATTAGTCGAAATTGAGGTGCAGTAATGACATCAACCGAAATGACTTCGCTATGACAGCCATCTATAAGTAAGTTCAGGGGCACTGTAGACTCCGTTACCAAACCTGAGAGCAGTGTGGTACCATCAACTGCGTTGACCACTTCAGGTTGTTTCTTTGGTACCAGTGGAATGTTCCAGTCTTTAACATACTGGAGATCAACATAGTTTCCAGTAGCCCCAGAATCCAAAACCGCTTCAGAAGACCAGGTTTGGCCGTCCGGAGATGCAAGAACGACCTTAATAGTGAAAGGAACGGAGAAATTGGAGCCCGGAAGATCAATGCTCGACATAGGGGCTCCCTCTATTGTCGGGCTCTGGAGTTTCCCGACTTTGCGGGTTTCTTGGGACATAAACTCAAGAAATGACCAGAAGAACCACAATAAAAGCATAAATTGTTCTTTTTACGCTTCTCTCTTTCTTCGCTAGACAGAGGTCCTCTTACCGCCCCTATTTGCATGGGTTCCCCATTACCTGAAACCGAACTTGTCAGGCTGACAGGGACCGGGGGCAAAATCCTCTTCTCCCCCTTCCTTTCTGCTTTACGGGCATCGATCTGAAGAACTAGATCCAAAAAGTCAGGAAAGGAGACGGGGACCACCGGTACCGTAGCAATGACATCCTTGAGGGAGTCTGACAAACCATTATAAAATAAGGCCGCCTTCTTCTCGTCTGGCCAGTTGGTTTCAGCAACCAATTGGTTAAACTTAGCCAGATACGTCAATAGAGGAGAATCGCCTTGCTGTAAATTCAATAACTCCAAATCAGTGGCCTGAGACTTGTATCGGGTGTCAAAAACTCTCGTAAGCGCCTCTATGAGAGCGTCACAGTCAAATTACAAATGACTTCCTTGTTCCAAGAGAGGATTAGCCCAGACTGCAGCAGTACCCCCTAGATTAGACAATATAAAAGTTGCCTTAGTGGTTGAATCGGGAAACGATGTTGGTCTACAAAGAAAATGCAGTCTGCATTGATTGATGAACGTTCTGAAGGCTTTTGGATCGCCCAAAAAACGTTCAGGAGGAGCCAACAGAAACTGTGCAGTCATAACAACCGGAACCGGCTCTGCCCTGGCCTGAGCACCGGCCGTACCAGAACCGGAAGCCACTGCGATTGGTGGAGGTTCAATGGCGCTAATCCTTAATCCCTCTTGAATGTCATCAATACGGCGATGGGTAGCATCATGGGCAGTTTGCATGTCAGCACGTAAATCAGCCACTAATTGAACCAAAGTAGCCAAAGGATCAGTGGCTGTGTCCATTTTAAGGCTTCTGATTCTGTCAGAACAGTGAACCTTAACAGGGTAAAGCGCCTGGTGACCGAAGAGGAGCTGTTGAACCCGTAGTGCAGTAGTTTATTCTTCCTACCAATGTAACACTCAGTTGTGCATAAAAACAGTCTGAGCGTTCAATTGGTCGAAAGATGTTTGAAGAAGGAACAGGACACTCTGGAACTCCTGATTACTGCAACTTCCTTCCAGATGCTTGGCAACTGCACAGGACACACTGGAAGCTCACTGATTGTCAGTAAGATAATGTGCATAACATGTCCAACCAGAAACGACAGCAGATTGGAACTAATCAGCCTCTGGAATGATACAAGAACTTACATAAGACAATGATAAACAAAAGAGCCAATAACTGGAGAATGAACACTAGGTGAAAATTCTTACTTGTATATCCGTAAGAAGGGATGCAACCAGGAAAGTGTGATGTATTATATCTACACGGATCCTAAGGAAGAGTCCGAGAAGAACGCAGTCTCACAGATGCTGAAGGTTTCTTGAGTCCGGTGCAAACCCTATTCCCGCCGGCACGCGTACGCCTAGAAAGTTCAGCGAGTTCCCAAAAGTGCTAAAGGTAGTCTCTAGTCCAGCACTCGTTTCCTATTCCCGCCGGCACGCGTACGCCTAGGGAACAATCCTTCTTCAGAGAGACGTAAGTAAACAATCCAAACAATGAGCGTTCCGGGTCAAAACCAGGTAAGCAGACAAAGTGAAGCAGGAGACGTGAATCGAAGTCAAAAGGAAGTCCGGGTCGTAGCAGCAGTTCGTAGCAGAAGTACCGTGGGCAAGACAAGAGCAAATCCAACAGACAGGCAAGAGGTCGAGAAGGAGCAAGATCCAGGATAACAAAGCGCCACTGTTGTGTTCCGAGGAAAACGATCAGAAGCACCGAAACAGCAAACGGGGCGGACTTAAATTTGCTTGACCACAACGCGGGAGTCACGTGACCGGGAAACCGGAGCAACACGTGACTGCAGGCGTACTAGCAACCCCCAATGCCTTTGAAACAAGCCTTTAAAGGAACGGAAGCGATTGATGTTGTTTCTAGCTATTTTGACTCCCGAAAGTCTGTCGGGTAAGCGGGAACGTACACTAGGAATCGGTGTTCTGACAGAAAGATCTGCACAGCTGAATACAACAACGTTTGCCAGTATGTTTAAGGAACCTTGGAGCCACAGTGAACTTCAATTCAAAGTGTTGTCTGCATCAATAGCATCAGCCATATACAAACATCAGAAGTGAATGGTAGACAAACTAAAACTATGTGCCTTAAGAATAAACTATTGAATCTGTTTCTTGAAACTAGGATCAACCTAAGCTGGACAACCAACATCACCATTGAATCTTCAATGATAGGACAACATGTCAAAAGTGTATACTAATATTGTTATATTTGTTATGTGAACTGGGCACAAACCCAAATTTGGAAACTTATTAGTTTGGAGAAGGACTGGGCTATGATGAGGACTTTGTATAAATACTTCATGCTTTGTGATGACCAGTACTCACTCCCCTCACAGTTTCTGCTGGCACACTGCGAGGCACTTGGTAGCCAGATAGCTATCTGTTTTGATATTTGAATCTGTACAGAATAAAGTTATATTCATAACTTTGACTTCGTGACTGGCGGATTCCATTTTTGGTGGTACTAAGCCTCGATATTCCTTGCTGATTTATCAGATGGCGCCCAAATAGGCACCCTCAAGATTGATGTCACCTCGCTAATCAAAGACCTGGCGACCAGACCAGGATCAGAGCGTGAGAAAGGGGCACCTTTTTGTATGAGACGCAACACCTCGACAGTACTGCACAATCTGACCCCTGAACGGCGAGCAAGCGGTTCAAGAGGACATCTTGATGAGGGTCCCCATATCGAGGCGGGTATTTTTGCCAGAATCGCCAGCCATGTCGATCCTTTGTAATCCGATCAGACCTCCTTAGACTTTGTAATCAGGTGAGTCGTGCCCCGATTCCTAAGAATCCTGATATTTGGTTGCAGTTTTGCACTTGCAAGTACAAACAACTCCAGGTAACACCAGTGATCTTATATGCCTGGGAAATTGTCTGCCTGTTTCAGGGGTTGATTCTGCAGAGACAGACAATCTTTGGAATATGGCCGTAAGTACGGCCTTAGTAGTATTGTATTCAATTCAGAGTCCAAAATTGTGGGGTTCATCAGTGGTAATACAGATGAACGTAGCTAACTTTTATCCACACGTTCATGCATGTCCATATGGACATTAAATTAACTAGGCTCAGTTAGTAAAGGTGTTTTGAGACGTGGTGCATCAGTGGTCAGGGTTGAATAAGTCGCCAGACTTTGAGGGGGGATTAGCTGTCTTTGGAGTGGACTCAGTCCCCTCATCAGTGAGCAGCACATTATGTTTCACATTTGGAACTTGAGCAATGGAGTCAATTAACCTGGTGCCTAAGCAGGCCATCGAGATACTTAGTTTGTCATCAAGCTGTGTGCTTGTAGACTCTTTTGTATTACAGGTGAAATATTTAGAGATCTTGTGCTTAGTTGTATTATTCACTACCCAACTCTCTCCCCCTTTTATGGACTTGATGTTTTTATTCTTATTGTTACGTAGTTTGTATTTGTTACCCACAGTGTTAGCATTTTCAGGAACAACTACATCAAGCAGGGAGTCAGATTTTCAACCTCCAGTTTCAGATGAATTGCCAGATATTAGGAAGCAGGTGCCTGGTAGTAACAGGGAAGTGAACTGATAGTGTGCATTGGAGGATGTCACAGTGTTTCACCCATGTCCCCAATTGCTTGGATAGTAGCCATTTCACTATGATGGAGTGGGAGTCATGGACAGTACAGTAGTATGTGTCTCCCTCCTACTTCCCTCCTGCATGTGGCCCCAGATACCGGCATCAATAACAGAGGAACGGAGGTTAGTGTCACAGGAATCAACATAGATTGAGGCTTCTTCTGCTATTGTGAAGAAGTGAGATCTGTCTCCATACATTTGTTCCCAGTGTCACAGGGAACATTATTTGGTACTTAACCTTTTTAACCCTTAGTTTGCATTTATCATCAATGACTGTTCTCCAGGCAGCCTGCACTGAGACACAGAATTCAGGGTACATGGAGATACAGGCATTATCAAACCTCAATTCCACTTTCTCTCTGGCCACCTTCAGGATAAGTTTTCTATCATTGTAGCTAAAATACCTTAGCATTGAGGGTGTGGAGGGAGCAGCCCAGAACAGGTTTGGGCCAGGCATTCTGTATACCCTTTCGATTAAGAAGTGATCAGACAGGACAGACTGCCCCAACAACTCTGTCAGCTACTTCTTCAAGAACAGCGTGAGTGGGCCCTTTGGGGCTTTCTGCGGCAGGCCAACTATGCTTATGTTATTACAACGCTCTGGATTCCAAGTTGAATTCACTGCTTTCAAATAATTCTCCAGGCACACCACTTTCCCCTGCAGGGCTCTTACCAAATCTTCTGTTTGGCCAATGCTGGTCTTGGCTTCCGTCATTCGCCCACACAATTGCTCTATCTTGTGCTGCAAGCTTTCCAATCTGCTACAGTGTGCATTTTCTAGTCCACAGATCTAAGGGTGCCCTTCATCTGCAGCATGACGGAGCAGAGCTCTTCGGACTGCTGCTCCAGGGATGGCTCACCAGAAGATGGGGCTGTAGAGGCTGAGGCCATATCTTTTATTGTTGGTGTGTCCCCTGAAGATATCCAGACAGCTCTGCTTTTTGGAGCTGGACCCGGCATGTTGGCAGCTCATACTCGGGTTGTGCCACAGAGTCGCTCACTGCAGTAGTTGAAGCAGGGCAGCCCCTCACCCACAGTCATCTGGTGAAGCAGGATGAGGTAAGGAGGTTATTGGAAGCTGATGTAATGAGGATTTAGCAGGGGCGGCTGCTGATATGGGAAGTGGGTCACGTCTCCACAGTGCCCCAATAGAAGAAATCACATCCAGCCCCTGCCATGGCGGATGTATGTCATTATTTCGATTATGAACATTTCAAAAGCGAAAATTATGAATTCGAAATGTTCGCAAATGAAATAATCACGAACATCACCACCACCTGCCATCTGCCCACCCTCCAACTCCCTAACCCTAATACACCAATCCTTACCTCTGGCGCCCATCTTACTTTACTGCTACACTGCAACGCTCATCCTGCGTTGTGAGTTCCACCTCCCCAATGAGAGGCGGAACTTCCGCCTCAGGGTACTTTTTTTTCTTAATTTTTTTTTTAACTCGTTGTCCCCTGCTTTCCTTTTAATGGAAGCAGGGGACACCCACACACCGCCTCTCCTCGATCACCAATATGGTTATACAGTAATTTTTCCAATGCTGCATTCAGCATTTTTGGCCGTTCAATTTTCTTTTGGGGCATTTTGTATGGATACTACCACAGCAAGCACACAGCCCACAACAGCCTCTCTGCAGGGTCCAGGTGTGGCGGTAGGCTCAGGCACACTGCCTTGGTGCACCCTGCAGGCAACACCATCAGGCCCAGAGCAGAGGCCCTCCACTCCTCTACATCAGCTCCCTGCTACAGGAATCTCTCTGGCCGCTCCACTCTGTCTTTCCACATCAGCCGGGAGCACCGTTCCGCAGTTGGTGAGTTGATGCCCAGCCCTCCAGGTAGGCTGGAAGGAGGCAGGTTTGAATCGACAGCCGGCCCTCCACCTCTGGCCCAGCAGTGCCTCCTGCAGTAAGCGCCAAGCTCGGGCCCCTCAAGCAATGTTTTTGCAGGGGAGAAGGGCTGCTCGTCGCCCCGCTCATCCCCTCAGGCAAGCAGGACGCCCTCAACAATTATCGCAACCAGAGGCGCACGACACACAGCGGCCATGGACTGTCAGCGGCACAGCAGTCCCAGGATGAGTAGGCCCATGCAGGAATCTGTGTGTGCCAGTCGGTAATATGCTACAATTCCTCTTCACTGGCTGCCATTGCCATCAGATTAGTCTGTTACAGGGCTGACCAGCGTCGGAGAGACCGCTGCTCGGTGGATGTAGGAGGATAGCTGGATCCCCAGGTGGAGCTCTCCCTTTAGGCATCCATTGTTGGCGGCATCCTCTGGCCCCCCCACTCTGATTTTTAGCAGGAATTTAGTGCAAGGACAGACATATGGTTTTTCAATCAAGTGGCTGAAAGCACATTTGGTTAAGACAGTTTTCTTGCATCAGAAGCAGAGTTAGCTGTTTTATCACTGCAATTAAACCATTCATTTTCAGAAGGCTGCATTATTAGGCTCAAAGAGATACCAAAGGGGTGGGTTTTGGGCAAAGAAAGACAGGTAGTGGGCGGGAGTGTTCATAAGACTTGCATGGCCGTGGGCAGTCAATGGAGGTCATTACAACCTTGGAGGTAGCCATGCCGCTATTTGCGGCATGGCTACCCCCATTCCAGGTACCGGGTCCGGGTTCCTGGAATGGGGAAATACCGGGCCATTCCAACCTTGGAGGGCCCGGTATTTCCTCATTCCAGGAACCCATCTCCATTCCCTTTCAAGCCCACATAGGGCTCAATGGGAATGGGGAGCATGCTAACAATGGGCCCGTTAATAACAGGCCCGTCGTTAGCATGCTAGACCCCTCGCGGGACCTGCTAAGGATGCCTGGTAAAACCAGGAGTCCTTAGCGAGTCCCGCGAGCGGAACCCGTAATGAGGTGGCAGGGGGTTAACGGGGACGGCAGCTCTACCGGCCCCGTTAACCCCCTACTGCCAATCTCGTAATGACCCCCAATGGGTGGGTAAACAGCCAAAAAACACCCACAGGTTGTGTCACTCCACACAAATCATTTCTCTCCTATCTTCATTTCCTATGACAATAGTTTCAGTTTATATGCAGTTCTTTCAGCACTACATAATGACCAAATCTGCATCACCTCTGCTTCATGTGGCTTCACCAGGCTCTTGCCTTTGTCACTTCACACTTCTTCAAGGACCGCCCTTAAGAGGCTGTCATTTCTTTGTTGATACGTTATGCAGGGCTTTCTTGTTGGATACCTTGTTTCAAGGATCCTTTGTGGGATAGATACCATTATTAGCGTTGTGCATGTCACAATTTCCGGCTTCCAACATATAGGAAGAATGGGGGCGGGACTTCCGGTAGAGGCATTTGGCTCCTCCTCTACAACTATGAGGGTCATTACAAGGTGGGCGGTAAGGGATTCCGGGCACCTGTGAGGAGACCGGTGCCAGTAATCCCTTACCGCCCTATTCCAAGGTCCCTTGGCGGGGACAGTAAGGAACGTGTGGTCTGACCACACGTCCCTTACGGGTCCCGCTAAGGGACCAGGGCGCTAATAACGGGCTTGCAAGTCGCGAGCCCGTTATTAGCGCCTTCCCCATTCCCATTGAGCCCTATGGGGGCTCAAATGGGATTGGGGAATGCTCTGTTCAATGGGGACTTACCGGTCCCGCCAGGGTCGGACTACACCGGTAAGTCCCCATTGAATGAGACCGGACACGGGCACGGTATGGGAGGCAGCCATGGAGCTAATAGCTCCATGGCTACCACCCATCACGTAATGAGGCCCTATGTCATGGTATACTTGCAATGTATGGAATATGCTGCATTTGCATTGTTATTAATTGCTCGAGGACTTTTGCTAGGAGGGAAATATTTGAAAGATTTGAAAAACGTTTGTTGGAGGACTGAATGTTCCATTATTCAAATCTGGTATGGGGCACATTATATGTTTGACTTTCTCTTTGTAGTCTTTCTATCCTTTACTCTGGTGAGTCCTCATCCCACGGCTAATCCGAGGCACAAATACCGTATGTGCCTTTTGGGAGACCCTACATTGATCACTTTCAGCATAAAACATATGTGTTGTTTCGCTCTATGAATGTCCTCACACTGCTGGCTGTGTGGAGCTGAATCACTCTCCACAAGCACAGCACTGGGGACAACGGTGTTAGATGCCAGTACCAAGCAGATGCCCCAGGTGGCATCCCGACTCAACCAAAATCATAACATTCACACAAAATTATTATCTCGAAGAGAATGATTGCATTTTTACATGTAACATTATAATTCGTTTTACATGTTAATGGAATAACATATATTCCACACAAATGTTTTTTCTTTAAATTTCTTTAAAGAAAATCATACACACTGACCTACCGAATGCATCAATATTCTGCTCAGAGGACAAATGAACACAGTGCCCCAGGCAGGGGAGACTAACTGCCCATGAACACCCTGAATTACCACGTGATAACAGATTAAAACGATACACATTTTAATTCACGACAAAAGTGTTCAAACACTCCTCCCAACAACGAGGGAAAGTAACATGGACATGTCAGGACACTAAACTGTATGTAATCTATCAGAACTAAGACTGGGGCACTCTGACTGTGCACCTCATTACAGTCAACCAGTGGTCGAAGTGTACGAAAAGAAGTAGAGGAAGTATGTTCCCTACTGGCCTGCACCGCTCCCCTCAAACCCGCTCGCTGCGCACCCTCCCACGCACAATACAAACCCCAAAACACAGGCGCCTGCTGTTTAGGGGAACGTTCAGTGCAGTGCACTGAAAGTGCAAGTTTCAACTTCTTCCATTCCGGAACGGTTTCTTCGTAAAATAAAAGTATAGGAACAGTAAAACTTAATTAAAAGAAGTAGAGGAGCACAACTCCCAACCGTTTCCACCCACTTCGGCCACTGCAGTCAGCAAATGAGAAGGATGCAGTAAAACATGACTATGTTGTGCTACTTTTTACATACCTATTTTATTCTTAGACATTGGAATATTTGCCCGGTTCAAAGTGAATTTGCACTGCTGAAAAGTGACTTTGCACTGCCGACACAAACCCAGATTCATGGAACTGTGCAAAGTGTATTTGTGCCATGCAAAGACTGGGCAAAGTCATTTTGTACTGCAAAAATGACTATGGGTTGACTTTGCCCGGACTTTGCATGGCAAAATACACTTTGCACAGTTCCACGAATCAGGGTTTTGTGTCCGCAGTGCAAAGTCCCTTTTCAGCAGTGTAACTTCACTTTGAACCTGGCAAATATTCCATGAATCGGGCCAATATGTCTCACTAATACCCAAAACTGGTTGCTGGGCCCCAGCTTAAATCACAATGTATTGGATTAAGAACTAAAATATTACGGTTTGTCAAAGTACACCTGAGTCGACAGGACCAGATCACTGTGTGAACCATAATTTCAACTCAATTCTTACTTCCCCAGATGAAAGCTATAAACCACGTGTAAAAAACCTACCTCTTCTAAAAAAAATGGTACCATTCCTGAATTGCAAGTTCCAGACAGAGTTGGTTAGAGCCTTGGCCCTCACTCACCTAGGCTACTGCAGAAGAGCATATGCAGGTCCTCATAACACATGAATAAAGCACCTTCAGGAACAGAGACAGCGGCACAGATGAAATGGACCAGAGCTAGTGTGGATATGGCCACACCGTCTTTGCACCAAAAACAGTGCTTTGCCTCCCACTGGAGATGACTTTGCTCAGCAAGCTAATTAGCTTTCAGGGATCAACACATCTACAGTGAACCTAAAGTCTGCAGCAAAGGAAGTCTTTGAGAATCACACATGTAGACAGAACTTTGCTGCAGAGGAATGTTTGGTCTATGAGACCCAAACACATTAAACAATGAACCACTAGACCAAAGACAGCAGAAGGATCACCAGAGGGCCAGTACTGCTCTGAGGACTACTATCTTCAAATTAGCCTTCTGGGAACACGGGATCATCCTGAATGTTTGTTCCCGGACATGCTGTTATTTAATATAGACACCTGTAGGTATTGTGAAAACTGAGAAGCTTTGAAAGTTGCTTTTGTGCTCAGTATCGATCTCAGGAACCTCTACCTGACATGTACCATCCTGGGCACCGTCCTGCTATGATCCTTCTTAACATCTTGGTGCACTGAAGTAACCAACGCTTTTGACTTGGATGTCACTAACAAATTAATACAAAATATATGTGATGCGAATACCTGCATGTTTAATGGAAATACCTGTCATATGTTGTGTGTATCCAGACTTTGATGGCAATGCATGGCCTATATGAGTGCCTAGGCATTTGATGGTGATACCTGATATATAATACGAGCAACTGTGTAGTGTATGGTCATACCTGGCGTTTCATGTAATTACTTTGATGATAATGCCTTGTGATTAGCTGTGATTAGCTGCCAGATGATGTCAATACCTGACACTTGATAGGAAGACCAAGCATTGAACAGGTTTTCACGTAAATATATAGCGATACCTATGTCTGATGAGAGTTGCTAAGCATTCGATGGGAGTATCTGAATTAAGGTGTGAATGCCTGAGCATTTATTTTGGACATCTGGAATGTGACAGGGCTTTCTAGTCGCATTACATCACTGCATGGCATATACCGGGACAACCTGCAAATAAAATGACTAGGATTATGATGTGAGTACATGCATATGATGTCAATACGTGGCACAAGAAGGGACTACCTGAATATATGATGACAATACCTGGTAACACTAAAAAAAACAATCTTATATGTACACATTCCAAAACTGCTGACTTTACCAGCAATGTAAATATGCCTACCTCCTCCAGGTTGTGAGTACTCATTACATGGTGATTCATCCTGGGGTCTTTTGTAATGCTTCAAAAGAGTAACAATTCCATCATGACCTATAGGATGCAAAGGCAAGGGTAAACCAAAAGCAGTTCAGAGGAGAAGCTGTGCGTCACACAAGGCTCAATTACAGAATCTTTTCACTGGTGCAAGTTCAATTTGCAAACATATTCTTTGAAAGTATGTTCGCACGATGCCAACAATTTGCAATAAGATTAGTGCTATATCATTATCTAGCAACACTAGGTCAACCATTCCCCTGTTGAAAAAATGCATTAAAAAAGTCTGGACCTAGGAGCAGCTGAACAGCTGATTGCGGCCTCGCGTGAGACCGCTGCAGGAGCAGCTGGAACTGCTGCTCTGCACTGAAGGCCAGGGACTGAAGCCCAGGCATCCACCTCCCCATCGAAGCCCGACGTCCCCAGAGGCCAGGATTAACCCCCATCTTCAGACGCATGCACTCCGCCATTAACCACGAGGATGGTAATGGCCGCCGCACGCAATTGCGAGTTTGTTGCTGTATGTTGCTAAGCAACCATATGGCTGCTTTAACAGGACGCCAGGGTGACCAGAAGGCGATAGCCTCGCCCACAACGATGAAGGCCCACTAGACCAAGGGCAACATCTGTCTGGTCCTGTCCGGGCCTTACCGCGGCCATAACGTCTACATCCCGACCCAGTAGCATGGTCAAAATCCTGAAAACAGGCTTGGAATCAGCATAGCTGCCCATAAGAGAGGCCGAGAGGAGTTACCCTTGATGGATCACTCTGAAGTGTTCAGAGGTAAGAACCCCCCACCGCCCGCAGCACGACGACCCCTCATGCCTCGCGTCATACCCCAGGCAACCACACGGCACCCCAAACCCTCAGCCAGAGCAAAACGCCTTAGAACGCGGTCCTGCACGCAGCACGGCCACTCTGAACCCCCCTCCATCCCCTTTAGAAACGTCCGCCTGTGCTCACGCACTAAGCGCCATCAGCACCCACTACAGCGTGTGATGGCCAGCAACATCACCGCACAACCAGAATCCCACTACCAGGTGAAACTGACCCCTGACAAACACTCTATGAACTTTGAAAACACTGCTGCCCGAGTCTTTACCTCTCACAGCAATAAATGGTCCAAATGTTCTCCTGCACTGCCTGCCATGCCTTTTGTACCTAATATGCCCAAATGTACTCCTGCACTGCCTGCTCTGCCTATTGCACCTAATATGCCCAAATGTACTCCTGCACTGCCTGCTCTGCCTATTGCACCTAATATGCTCAAATGTACTCCTGCATAGCCTGCCATGCCTTTTTTACATATATGCCCAAATGTACTCCTACATTGCCTGCCATGACTATTGTACCTAATATGCTCAATTGTACTCCTGCACTGCCTGCTCTGTCTATTGTACCTAAATGCCCAAATGCACTCCTGCACAGTCTGTAATGCCCACAGCAGCCAAAATGAATATCCCTAGGCCCAGCCCCTCTCTTAAGGCCACACCAGCTGCTCCCCTCAGTTGGGCTCTCATCAATGCCTGTTCCCTCCCGGCACATGCACTTGATGTTCATGACCACATCCTCAGCGCTGACATTGACCTTCTGGTGATCACTGAAACGTGGCTCTCTGACTCATCTGGCCCAGCCCTCAGCCTCGCCGTCCCACCAGGATACAGTATCTTTAGACAGGACCACCTATCCCATAAAGGCGGAGGCGTAGCCTTGAGTGCCAAAAATCATATTGCCATTAGACAGATTAAAGGTGTTCTCGGCCCTACCTGCGACTACCTCCACCTCAAAGTAAGGGTCTCCGCCAACTGTACCATTACGCTGCATATCATCTATAGACCACCAGGTCCAGTGCTAGACTTTAAAGAAACATTAATACATGCCCTCTTAGACAATCTGAAGAAAACCTCTCAATCCATTCTCCTAGGAGACCTGAACCTGGGACTCAACGACCCCAACGATACACATGCAGCCTCCCTCAGCAAAGCATTATCTACACTAGGCTTCACCCAGGCCATTGAAGTACCTACCCATAGCAAAGGCCGCATCCTAGATTGGGTACCCCACCATAACGGCTCAATCAATATCACTGATGTCTCTCCTATCCCTTAGTCAGACCACTACTCCATTCTGATTGAAATCAAGGTCTCGAGAGACCAACTCAAACAGACCCCCCTGCCTGCAGCTATGGCCAGAAGTACCCAGCAACTAACTAAAGACAGGCTCACGCCTTACCTATTAGTGCTGGGCCTCCAGGCCCCCAGCTCTAATGACCCTGAAACTCTTGATGATGCGTTTACTACAATCATCTCTCAGGCAGTGGACACTATTGCACCTCTTGCCCTGAAAAAGGCCAAACGAACTAAGCACTCCAACGCCTGGTACTCCAAAGATCTTTACGACCTTAGAGCTAAGAAAAGGGCAGCGCTCTCTCCCACCGGAAAGCAAACCCCAATTACATCGAATCCATTTCTAAAGAATACAAAACGTCAATCCTTACAGCAAAAGCCTCTTTGTTCAACTCAAGAATAGCTAATGCGAAATCTGATACGAAGGAAATCTTTGCCATCTTTAGAGAACTGGAGACTCCCACTATCCCACCACCAACACTCCACAAGGATGCAAAGTGGTGCAACCAAATCCAAACAACCATGCTGGACAAACTCACCTTGCTCCAGAACAAAATATTAGCCCATCAACAAGCCCTTAGTCACCAGATAACCCTGGCACAGACTATGACCAGCAATAACGCCCCATCCTTCGAGTTTAAGGATATGAGCGAACAAGAGGTTATCGCTCTCCTAAATTCAATCAAACCATCCGCCTGCAAGAGGGATGCTTGCCCAGCTCAACTTATTAAAGCTTGCGCCGGCCCCCTTGCCCCCTTTCTCACTGCATTCATCAATGCATCATTCCAAACAGGCCACGTCCCCACCAGTCTCAAAGAAGCATGGGTATGCCCTCTTCTTAAAAAAACAACCCTAGACCCAAATGCCCCAGGGAATTATAAACCTATCACGACAGTCCCCTTCCTCTTAAAAATTCTGGACAAAGCAGCTTAACTGCAAATCCAGAAGTTTCTCGAAACCAACAAGGTTCTTGGTCTAAAACAAACAGGATTACGCCCAGGGCACGGAACTGAAACTGCTCTCATAGACCTAAAAAATCAAATGGATGACTTCAGAGATGCGGGCAAACCTGCGCTCCTCCTGCTCCTTGACCTATCAGCGGCTTTTGACCTGGTTGATCACAATACTCTCTGTCACCACCTCACCACTGCCGCCAACTTTTCCCCTTCAGCCATAGCTTGGATCACCTCATTTCTTCAGGAAAGGGTTATGAAAGTCTTCTCCAACTCAGCCTGTGCCTTCCCAAGCCTCATCAAATGTGGAGTCCTTCAAGGATCCTGTGTTTCCCCCACTCTATATAACCTTTTCACCAGGCCACTGTTCCAGATCCTGGACGCCTTGGGCATCATGTATACCAACTATGCTGATGACAGTCCACATTCCCCTCAAAGGTGATTACGAAGCTGATAAAGCCACTCTCGAGTCAACCTACTCCACAATTCAAACGTGGATGGCAGAAAATTGGTTATGCCTCAATGGGGATAAAACCGAGCTTCTGAGAATCAGTTTACCAGTCACACTTAAGAAGCTGGATAAACAGTACAGCTCCTTTACCATTGACCACTTGTCAATCCCAGTACTGCAAACTGTAAAAACCCTAGGAGTCTACCTCGACTCTGACCTCTCCATGAACAGACAAGTGAATGCAATTTCCTCGACCTCTGCATATCACTCCAAACTCATCAATGCCATTAGACCATATCTCTCGAAGCCCAACTGTCTTACCATTGCAAGAGCAATAATCAGATCAATATTAGACTACTGTAATGCCCTCTTCCTAGGAACCGCCAATACAAACCTCTCCAAACTACAGACAGTCCAGAATAACGCCCTTAGGGCAGCCACTGGCATCTCCAAAAGGGAACACATTTCAGACACAAGAAAACAAGCCCATTGGCTCTCCATCAAGGAGAGGATAGCCTTCAAAGCCCTGGCCATAACACACAAATGCTTCCACAACTAGGCACCCCAATACCTGGTGCAAAGGGTTATTAAGCAAGAACCTACGAGACCCACCAGATCAGCCTATGCAAACAGGATATCTGTTCCTAAAACAAAGAGAGCGCGAGCAGGGGATCCAGCTTTCCAGTTCTGGCAGCAACACACTGGAATGCCCTCCCTCCACACGCTAGGAATACTGTATCTCACATGGCATTCAGGAAACTAATCAAAACCCTGCTGTTCACCTAAGCTCTCCTTAGATCACCTGACTGCTGCACTCCACTACCACAAGCTAGTGCACTCTCCTCTACCAATTTCTCCTCTTGTTACTAATGCAACACTGTTTACTAAGCTCAATGTAACCAAGAGCTTCTGTATTAAGCTCAATGTAACCAAGAGCCTACTGTCTCTGCATAACCAAGCCAAATATGTGCATATAAGACAATCTCTGCAACAGCGCCTCGATGCCTGTGGGCTGCTCGTGCGCTTTACAAATGCAAATAAATAAATAAGATATTACACTGTGCGGATTGATTTGCTAGTGGTATACATGTACAATTCCACTTACAACCGGTACAAACTGTGTGTAATACAGGCCCATTTCTATGCCACTGTCTTCTTAATACAGCCATACTTGATATTAACATTTAGTCCTGAAAATAGTTTTCTGGTCTGGTGACAAATGCAATGATGTCTCATTTTTAACTAAAAGAGGGTACCAATCGATGCATGCGTTTTACGTGCATTATGTTATGCAATCTTGCGTTCGAATAGCGCCTCCTGCCAAAGGTTATGGCATTGAAGTGCTTTAGCGGTCAGTGAGGCAAAGGAGGAATATCAAAGAACATGCATGGTTGTAGGGAGGAGCAAAGTCGGGTAGAGAGTTGCGATGAGGGCGGAAGGTAGAACAGATGCCCTGGAAGGCATGAGAAAGAAAACGTGGAAGGCCTCTCTGTACAATTGTACCGCATTTATCGCAGAACTAAACTGTATTCTATGGGGCGCAGCATCGAATGGAGAGATAGCTGGAAAGAGGTGTTGACTGCGCAATGGGGTATGTCTGGAATGTTCTCACCCCATTGAGCTTGTATTATGTGTTATGTTATTCAATATTTATAGTGCGCCCATCACCATCATAGTGGTCTTACCGCAGCTTGCCTCGTTCGAATGGTGACATATTGTGCCCTGCCAGATCGTCGCCAGAATATAAGTGTTTCTGGATTGGATTTATTGCAGATATATGTACTAATCATGCACATTTCTTATGTTCACAGTCATTTTCAATTCACCACTGAATCTGGTTGTGCTTCTGTATACAATAATGCAACAATATAACCTTTTAACATATTATGTTGCTGTTGGTTGCAAGATAAAATGACAATTTCCATGATTTCTTTTAAGAATACCTATCATAAAGTGAACCGAGAGTATGTGGTGCAGAGAGCAGGCAACAAACCGTCCTTCCAAAATATCGCTTTGTATTATTTTTCTAATACAATTTTGGCTCCTGGCTAACACAGTATCCACAAGAGTTTTAATTAGAACCCGTTCTAATGGCATTGCCAGCATTTAAAAAGTAACTACGCTAGTTAAGTTACATTCTGATCACATATGCACCCCTGACAGCAATAGTGTCATAGCTCCACACTAAACATGCACCCCTAGATGTGAAGTGTTCACAGACTTGATGACTTAAGTATGGTGGGTCTCCTGCACAATATATGTGGTACCTTGAGATGTACAGGGTATGGTTATGAGCAATGATGCGCTGATACTGGTACTATGACTATGACAGGTACAGGCAGTTTTAGCATGTAAGGATGTAGATCATTTTATGGGGCAAATGGTTTGAGGTATGCAGAGGAGGTGTCCTGTACTTGCAGTTTTAGTATCGGGGCTTCCCTGCAGGGCATGTGTGCATGGTCTGGGTGGAATGCATTAATACAGTAATACAGTTTGGCTTACGCAAGCACTAAGTGAAGGGAACGGAGCGGAGCGCAGATCTGTCCAGTGCACATTGGCGGGATAGCATGCATGTTGTCGCGGTCCCGTGGGTACTGTAGGAAACGTTGTACATTCACGCACGAAATAGTGTGTGGCACTATGAAGGTAGATTTTATCAGAAGACATGGCCTTTAAACACTGAAATTATTCAGATGTATGGAAATGAAATTGTGAGGAATTGTCTTCTGCCCTGCAGAAGAACAAGGATGAGCAGAAGTTAAAGTGCCGATTCTACCCTCACGATTCTACAAACATATTAGGAGAGTGCAAAAGGCAGCACCAGCGGGTCCTGGTGGTTCAAATGTGTTAAACGATCCTTGAAAACAGATTAAAGCAAATCAATGGCAAAAATACTAGGACCCCGGCTGTCTTGGGTGCTGTAAGTAACAAGCGGCGTGTTCTCCCAAAGACAGGGGATGCTGACACACAACTGCAGGGCTCCTCCAACACAGTGAGTCTTTCCACTGTGGCTGGCTTATAGCCAGGTCTGGCTCCAACAGTCAGTCACTTCTCAGGTTGCTGTGAGTCCCACTCCAGGGACTCAGGGACGAAATGGGTCTGTGTTTTCTGGCTTCCAAACACGGTTAAGGCTGGCACACAACTGCAGGGGTCCTTCAACACAGCGAGGTCGTGGGCACCACGGTGGCTAGCAAAGAGGCAGATCTTGCTCCAGAAGCTTGTTCACCCCGAAGGGTCCCTGGGAGGTTTAGGGGACAGAGCTTGTCTCTTGGAACAACTGACTCCACCTCATAATGCGAGGGCTCTGGAAAGCCCATCACAGTTCGCTACATCTTAAAGTGCCTTGTGCACAAACACTTCAGTTGTTCATTGTTGTGTACATGAGCAGAGTAAACACTGAATCTCTTTCCCTTTAACACATTGGGATGTGCATCTGAGCTATTGTCTAGGTTAAGGTTTCGACAATTCGAAAATCTGACAAGCTTGGCAAATATATATGCTGCTAGTAAGCCTGGGTGACCATGTTCAGGAATTTGCTGAATAACCCATATTTTGAGTGTTTTGGTGTCCTGCGAAATCTGAGAACTTTCTCAGAGGGGAATCCAGGGAGGTTTGAGGTCTTCTAGGGGTACCAAGTTGCCAATATCCCCCACAGGGCCATATAACATGCCCTCCTGCCCACCTGGGGCCTGACAGCCCTCTCAGGGCAGTGGTGCATACTAAACATATGTTGTACTTAGAGCGCTGTGGCGCTGGAGTGTTTTTAGTGGGAAGCAATGGGGATCTATGACTTTGTGATCAGCATAGAAGTGTTTTCGGGTGGTGCCGGGGTATGTGTGTACCCTAAGACTTGGCCCTTAACATGTATGTGTCACTGTACATATGGATCGGGGACCAGTGAAAGTCAATGGGTGCCGTGAAGGAATATTTGTCCGGTGTTACCTCCCAGTGCATAACAACATGAACAGTTTTCTCACTTAGAAATTAACTGCTCGGTGCCTTATACCTGGACGCGGGCAATGCATTTGCATGAATGGTTTTAAGAGCCATCTGCAGAAGTCAAGCAAGTCACAGAATAATACGATGAAAGGTTCTAAATCATCAACACCCCATTTACATATGAACATAAACTGGTGGACACTATGGGGAAATGTCATAGATCCTTGCTGTTATCTATGTTACGCCTATTCAAATTTGGTTCATAGAAGAGCAGGGCAGGAGTTAGCGGTATCAACATATTCATTAATATTACCTCCTGTCCCCTTCTCTGTTGAACACACTAGTGATCTGGGAGTGAGGGGGCTCCCAGGAAAGTTTGGTAGAACATATGTGAACAATATTATTATATTCTAATATATCAGCAGGCATTTGTCTTCTACAAATGGCTATTGTAAGAGGGGATCAGGAGCAATGTTGCCTGGTGAACCTTCAGGCAGGCAAGCAAAGCAGGATCTCAAATTTAAAGTACATGTGTTCAATCACTCCTGTAGGCATATGAGCCATGTGAGGCAGAGTGGGTTGCTCTGGACTTAAATTATGCCTAGCTACCTGAACTGACAAATGGCAAACCTAGATGGGTAGAGGAATTTACACTATCAATATTCTGCCCTTTAAGGTGCCAAGTGGCCTCCAATTGTAGTAAACCAAACAGGACAATCATTATTGTGTGTAGTGTTTTGAACTTGGATCATGCCATTTCTGTAAATGTCCATTAGCCTGAACGGCAGCCCACAAGGGTGAAAAAAAGGAGCATAGAGTCATGGGCATATACTATGGCATTAAACACTCTTCCTCCAGCCTTAAGGGGATCTCAAACTGAAAAATAGCTTTCAAGGTCTGACAAATAGCTTAAGGGGAGGGGAAGCCCTATTGGACTCCATTATTTGTACCAATATCCCATTTGAGTTTACCACCGTAACTGTCCAAACTACCTGGGTCAGAGTCAAGAGTCACATCTATGTCCACAACGATGTTTTGCCAATGGTGATAAAGGCCAGAGAGCAGTCAAGGAAGGACACAAAGAGGTTTAATGTTCTGAAACCATGACACTTTTAAATCTTAGATGTTACCGACCATTTTGAATATGTCTTGCTTGGCATGTCCATCAAGGTTATATTTTTGTTATGTTGGTGACAATCTGCATTGCAGCTTTGCCTCTTTTTGAAAAGTGAGAATTCATCACTTAACCATGTCAAAAATAACGTTTGTGGCAGTAACAAACAGTACTATGAAATAAGTCCACCCCTGCTGTTCTCCATTTCCATTATTAGAACTGGTAAAAGCAGAGCCTAATGAAATAGAGGCCTTTAAGGCAACTGAATATACAACGTGTGAGGAATTTGGAGTTGAGTGATGGTGTGTGTGGGTGTGTGCATGTGTGTATTTGTGTGTGTGTGTGTGTGTGTGTGTGTGCGTGCGTGCGCGTGCGTGCGTGCGTGTGTGTGTGCGTGTGTGTGTGTGTGTGTGTGCGTGCGCACATTTGAAGTCAGGGATATCCCTTAAAAAGAAAGGGAGGGAGTTCCAGAGCTTGGGGCTGGCAATGGAGAAAGCGCAACATCTGCAGCGAGGCAGCTGATACCGAGGGACATTGCTTGTAAAAGGCCCAATGGGTCAAGCATACTGTTTTAAACTGTATTCTTTTCGAGACTGGGAGCCAATGGAGAGATGTTCGGGCTGATTAGCTGGGCTGGCCAAAGGGAATCCCTGTTGCCATGCAAACGGCACCATTCTGCAGGACTTGAAGCCTGCTGTGGTTGCAAGATGGCTGAACAAGTAGGGTTGCATTACAGTAATCTAAGCTGCTGTTGAGGGTAGCTTCAATGACAGGAGCATAATAGTTGGAAGGAATCAAACAAAGCACCTTACAACCTGTGCTGGAACCGAAGTAGGGCCCAAAGAAAGTGGCCAAACATCAGAGGACCACTATGACTCAGCAGAAGGGGATGGGCCCACTACCAGCACCTCTGTGCTGCTCTAAGTCGTTGCTTCGGAAGATGAACATATGTGGCTAGATGCAGGTTTATGCTTGGCTCTGTGAGGATGTGCAGGATATACATTTCAAATCAATCAAATCAACCTCTGTTGTGTCACCATTCAGCCTAAGCCAATTTATACTCATCCACTCTCCAATGGCTTTAAGGCAGCACCTGAGCCGGGCAGTACCATACCGTTCCAGGTGAAGTCTAAAAAGGAGCTGAGTGTCGTCAGCATAGGTGTAAAAATGGAAGCCATGGGAGTGAATGAGCTTGGCCAGAGGTTGAATGTAAATATTAAAAAGGGATGCAGATCGCTGGGAAACTCTGCAACAAAAAAATAGGAGAGGATCTAAAAGAACCAAGAGAAAATGAATGAGAGCGAGAAGAGAGAAAGGCAGCAAACCAAAACAACCCCAGCAATACCAGACTCCCACATCCTGAACAGGAGGGTGGCATGGTTGCTGGTATCAAATTCAGCAAAGAGATCTAGCATAATAAGACGAGCCACCCCGTCCTGATCCCGAATCATGGTTAGGTTCTTCATTACTGATACTAAGACACACTTGGTTCCCATAAGAGAGCGAACACCTAGCTGAAAGGGATCAAGGACATTTGCTGATTCAAGGAAGTCCCCGCTGGTGGTGAGGAGAAAGAGAGAAGAGAAATGGCCATCAAGAAAGAGAGAAGAGAAATGGGGCAGAGGTTTTGAGGAATAGAAGTATCCAAATAGATTTTTTAAGAAGAGGGTCAATCAGTGCATGATTTAAAGAGTCAGGCATTTCAACCATCAACAAGGAATTATTTACTGCTTTAACCAAGGCCTGATCAAGTAGAGTCAGCATCTGCTCGACGAGGCAGTGTGGAATTGCGTCCAACGGGCAAGCAGATTTCGGACTCAGGACTACCCGAATAATAGTAGCGCAATCCGTGAGTTGGAAGGAATTAAGGGCCTGATTCATGGAAGTGTTTTATAATGGTGTAATCCCATAGGAAAACGTTCCATGAATCAGCGCCTAAATCCTAACGAATAAGGGTTAAATGATAACAGTGAAGGAAAAGGAAGGGGAGGAATAGCAGGATGACTTGAGCAGGTAACACCGGCTCTGATATTTTCAAACTTCACACAAAAAAGGTAGATACATTATCACAGAGGCACTGAGAGGCAGGAGTAGAAGGCAAAGGTATGGGAGCTGTCAGAACTCTAATAGTTTGAAATAAGTGTTTGGTAGCGTTTTCGGCCTCAGATAGTGACTTCTCAAAAAACAAGCACTGAGCAGCGCTGTGGCTCTGTGATATGCTGCATGTTTGTTTTTGAAAAAGGTCTTTGCTACATGTCATAATCCTGATGCCATTTACGCTCAGCTTGATGCAGCTGTAAGCGCATGGCTGAAAGTTCAGGTGTATTCCAAGGAGTGGAGGAACATGGCAATTTGTGAATATGTTTATTGGGTGCCAAGGTGTCTGTGGCATTAGAAAAGACAGTAACAAGGTCTTGCAGGGGGGAGGAAGAAGGACACTCAGAGAAAGAGGCAAACTTCACATTAATAGTCTGAGCTAAAACACGGGGATCAACCAGTTTCCAGCTCCTTAGATAGGCTTTATGTGCGAAAGAAGGAGCATGAAAAACAGGAGTCATTATTTTAAAGGGCATCAAATAATGATCTGTCCAAGTTTATGGGAGAATGGACTGTATTTAAACCAAGGGGAGTGATGCAAATATTAATGCAAGACATCTCCCTGCACCAACATGTTGTAGGCCCCACCCACAACAGGGATCACACGCTTGATTTAAAGAGGAACTATTAGCTCCAGTAGCGTCATCTGGAACCTCAATCAAGTGTTGAAGTCACCCACCACCATAAGGTTCTGATAGGATAGTGCAAAATCAGTAATACATGAGATAAAAGAGATTAAAACGCCCGAGTCCGGGAAGGGAGATGGTGATATATCACCAGAAGGTGAAGAGTAAAAGAAGGAGATACTAGAATACGAACAATCAAAAATTCAATTTATGTAATTGGTTAGTAAAGAGTAAAAATGGTACCCAAATCAACAATTGTTAATGGAGAGCAAAGTGAAACCCTTCCATAAAATAGTGAATATAAGGAAAAAGATAGTGAGAAGGGACATTAGTAAGGTTAAAACCTAATGCTGCTACCTTGCTATTGGGTGATTTCAATAGATGGTACAACGATGCTGAGGATAGAAACGTATCCCCATTGGTTCAAAAGCTTACTGCAAATAACATTTGAGTTCATAGAAAAGAACCCACACACAAGCACGGCAACACCCTTGATTGGGTGGTCAGTAAAAACCTTGACATAACCCCAATGATCATCAGAACGTGCATCTGGTCTGATCATTTCTTTGTATCATTTGAGTTCAACCTTGCCACAGTATCTAAGGATACGGCTAACCCCTTGAAGAAGGTGTGCAGTAGGAATTTCAACAAAATCAGTCAGGAAGACTTAGCCATGGGCCTAGCTAATGTTTTGAATACTATGAATAATTATTCACACCTAGCTTTCTGTAAAGCTATTAAAATTCTGCGGTTTGTATGAACGGGCCCCCCGACGCTCCGTAGTTTTCACTTGTGCTGTATGCTACTAATCTGCCTCCTGTAACCACCCTTATGTACGCTGCGTACCTTTCACTTGTGTTGTGTGCTAATGTATCCTGTAACCACCCCTATGTAACCATCTGCACTTACACTGTAAACTGCTCCGCTCACTGTAACCCTGAGCAAAGTATTGTCCATGTAACTAAGACACTTTCTTGCAACAACGCCTCAATGCCTATGGGCTGCTAGTGCGCTTTATAGATTAAAAAAATAAAAAATAAAGTAAATAAATACATCTGACCTTGATCCCCCTGAATTGTTAGTAGCAAGTTTCGACACTGAGTTATCTTCTAAACTTGACCAGGTAGCCACTAATATTATTAAGCTTATGAGAACTAAATCTATAAACCATAAATGGTTTGATGCTGCATTGAAAAGCAGTAAGAAAGAAAAACATAAAGCAGAAAGAGCTTTGGAAAAAACACCAACACTGTCGAATAAGGACACCTGGAAAGTTTTAGAGAAAAATACAGAGCAGAAATTATCCTGGCCAGGAGAAATTACTTTGATTCACAAATTGCTTATGCTAAACATGACTCTAAGAAACATTTTGAGATCCTTAGAGAACTTGAAAAACCAAAAGTTATGTAATGTGTTAGTCCCCCCTCTGACTCTGACTGCGTTGATATCCATAAGGCATTCACAGATAAAATATCTAAAGCAAACATTAAAATAACACAAAGTAAAGAACAGCTGACTGCCGATACTTCTGCAGAGGAGGAGACTCAGTGGGCTTCGACAGATCACCCTCGATTTTCATTTAGACCTACACATGTCAAAGAAGTGACTAAGGCCCTGAAATCCGTGAAACTTTCTACTTGTCCGGGTGAAACTCTTCTCAGTGAAATCATCTTGGAGCATTGTGAACTATTTACTCCTTTCCTCAAACGCCTAGAAAATGCCTCCTTCAGAGCAAATAGAGTACCCTGTGCCCTTAAAAGGATGGCAGTGACTCAGCTAACAAAAAAATCAGGCATGAACCCATAAGATTACTTTAATCTAAGACCCATTTAAAATGCCCCTTTCCTCCTGAAAGTTTGAAAGTTATTGATAAGTTTGCCATGGGCCAATTTCAAGAACACCTGATAAAAAACACAGGCTCTGCATTGGAGACAATCCGGGTTTAGAGCCCATCATGGCACTGAAAGTGCACTCTTGGACCTACAGACAGAGATGCTCCTTCTGATGGATAAGAGTAAAGCGGGGCTGCTGATATTATTAGACCTTAAGCAGCCTTCGACTTAGTGGACCACAAACAACTCGCGAAGAGGCTAAAGTCAGTTGGAGGATGTACAGAGGAAGCAACAGCTTGGTTTGCAGCCTTTCTTGATAAAAGAATCTCTAGAGTGGTCTGGGGTGACACTTGCTCCCCATATGAAGTTCTGACGTGTGGGGTCCCGCAGGGTTCCTGTTTGTCGGCATCCCTTTTTAATGTCTATTGTCAACCTCTATGTGCTCTACTTGAAAGACTTGGTGTCTGCTTCTCTAACTATGCTGATGATACTTAACTGGTTGTAGATTTAAGCGGCACCTATGAAAATGACATTAAGAAACAAACACAGACTGGCCACCAGGGGGCGCACGGATGACAAGCTCCTCCGCGTGAGCTCCGTGCTGAGGTCTTCCAAAGTGGCATGAGCCCCCTCTACGGGACCCCCGAAGCAAGAGACCGACTGGATTTGATGTAACAAGGTCCCCCCCACACCTTGAGTCCAAACCCGGCAAAAAACGGTGGAGGCTTCGCTAAGTTTCGGACTCATTACGAGAACCTATGTAGCCGAAATCAAGCGGGCCCCGGAGCCGCGGCCTCCCACCGTGTGATGGTGATCCTCTCCGCGGCGTCCTCGGCCCGCGTCAACACACCAGCTGCCCCGGCGGACCAAACCCTCTGCCTTGTCACTGTTCCGCAACGGGTGCTCTTTCCTTGGAAAACCGGCGCACGGCCCATGATATGCGGGGACCCAGACTTCACCAGTGCTTGCAGGTGCTCGTAGCGCACTAAGGAAGCCGCGAATCTGACTTCACGAGCTCTCGCACCCGCCAGCCATACCGACTCCAGGGCGCCTTTCTCTCCTGCCTCTCCGGCCCCTCTCAGCGGCCCCTCAGCCCCTCCCGCACAGGACGCGGCCCGGGCCCTTGGTACGCTCCCCCAATGTAAGGAGACACAAACCTAGGTGCGAGATGGAGCGCAGCCACCTGCTGGTCCACTGAAAAGCTGGCCTGCCCACACCGTGAGGTGCAACACCTCATTCCGTTGTGGAGGCTGGCCCCAGCTAGCAGTTTTCCAAGTGTACATTTCCTGCTCCCAATCTGGCTCCCGGAGACAGAAGGGGGGGGGGCCGAATTGCTGGGCACCTGCTCCCTGTTTGCCCCCGGCGACTAGACATCAGTGGTGACACACAAAGTGCCTCAGGGCCATGGTGACATGCGCGTCCCCGCCAGGCAGAATCTAATAGGGCAGAGATTGGGACTAGAAGATCTTGAACCGATTCCTGATGGGCGCCATTGGAGTGTGGTAAGCCCACCCCATAAGGAACAGACCGCTCATCCGTTGGAAGGGCTCCATCCACACTGAGAGCTGGGCCCCTGTGCGCTGCAGGGCGTGTGCCCTTTTCAGACCCAACACCCCTCAAACGCCCTCCTACACTGGACCCTGACATTGCAAGGTGGGTCCCCTCTGACAAGCCAAGGTGCAGCACAAATCCCGCCCAACACACCTGGTTCTTCGGGCGAACAGCACCCCCAAACGAGGAGGGCGCGAAGTACCCACAGAGACTGCAGGTGGAGGCTCTACCACCAAGTCCTTGCTCCCTGGTTACGCCCTATGACCAGAAACCAGTGACAACATACAGAGTGCCTCTGGGCCACGGCGGCTTGTGTGCCCTCGCCGGAGGGTACCTACAGAAGGAAACACGCGGCCACCAATTCCTGAGAACTGGGTCCATACGGCAGACTGTGAACCGCGTTCAGATGGGCAGCCCGGGTGATTGTTGGACCCTTCCCACAAGAAACAGACTAAGTTCCTTCGAAAAAGGCTCGATCTGCATTGAGAGCTGGGCCCCGGTGCGCTGCAGGGCGTGTGCCCTTCTCAGAGCCGTCACTCTTGGGACTTCCCCCCCAAACTTGGGTGAAATATAAACCTTGTCCCCTCCAACATTCTGGGCTCCTCCGCGTGGTACCCTCCAACCAGTGAGCTATATCCGATCAGGTGGTCATGACACTACGTACCATCCTTATTGCTTGTCCTCTAATCATACCTCGAGAGGGGCCACTTGCCCAAACACCGCCAAGTCCAACGTATGAATGCCAAGGAGAGAGTGGCTGCTTACCAGTACGCACCACCGCAAGATAGCCATCACTCATACAGGGCCGCGACTATGTCGTCACCGAAACCCGATGCAGCCTCAACTAAAGAGGACGTCGCTAATATGCTCAACGAAATGAGGAGTATGAGAGCGGATATTGGTGGCAAAATTGACAAAATTACCCAGAGGATGGATAAAATGGAGGATAGGCTTGAAGAAGTCGAGCACAACCAGTCATCCCTGAACACCCTGGAGACCCAAATGGATGTGCGAATCGCAGAACTCGAAGCCAGAGAAGAAGAACTTTGTTTAAAGATCGATGACTTAGAAAACAGAGAGCAGCGCAATAATATACGCATTTTCGGAGTCCCAGAAAATGAAGGCGAGACTGAGTCAGATCTGAAGAGAACACTGCACAGCATGATGAAATCACTTTTCAATTATGACTCAGTTGACGAGCCCAAGATTGATCGCGTTCATATGGCAGGTGGAAAACCAGGAGGTCTGAGGACGGTGCTTGCCTGATTCCATAACTATGCAGACAAGGCTAGGGTTCTGGATAAGGCGAGACACATTCCACAAGTCATGTTGGGCTCGGCACACGTCTCCATCTATCAGGATCTATCCTCCCTCACACTGGCAATGCAGAGGAAGTGTCTCCCACTCACCAAAATGTTGAAAGAAAAGGGTCTGTGATACCGCTGGGGATACCCCTTCTCGCTTTCCTTTGAGTGGGAAGGCAACGCCACAAAACTGATCTCTGAATGGAACTTCTGGTGCTGTATCGCTGACCTACTGGGTACTCCAGAGGAAGAACCATCTCAGGGCGGGAAAAGGCCATAAACAAGGGAATGGCACACCAAAGGCCCACGAAGAAAGAAGATACAAGGCTCTAGGAAATATAGATGAATGAACGCCTCCCGGACGCTGAACATTAAACTCACCTGAATTCTCTAACAGTCCCCTCTTCTCGCTGGTGCACCAGATGACAAGCATTGGGCTGACTAAAGGCCTCTGGCAACGTCAGATGGACACTCACTAATTAACAACAAGCGACGGTGGTACCGTCACCCTCTTCACACCGCCCCACTACATGAAGAAGACGCATTCAGGAGGTAGACAGGGGTAAGGACATACGCACCTGATGTGGGATAATGCATTTCGGTAGGCATCGACAAGGGCAGAGATTGACGGGGACTGGAGATAATCCGGGGAATGAAGGGATGAAGGAGGTGGTGAAAACTAACAGAAACAGAGTTTGCCCATACAGTGACTTGTTTGAAACCTGATATCGGGATCACGTGATCAAGATCCAAAAGTTGAGATACAGTTCAGTACGCTAGAATGTTCAGTATGTTAAAATGTTTCTATAATGCAGGGGGGTAAATTGGGGGTTCATGGTTATGTCATATGTATATGTGAATGGGACCGTTCGAGGTACGGTTCCCGCTGGTGGTCCGAAAACGACCGGGTGAACATAACCTAGCGAATCAGATGCCGTGTGGTTTGGGGGGAGGGAAGGGAGGGATAGCGCAACTCTAAGGGTCGGAGGAGACAGATGAGTACTGGGGAAAGAGGGAGGGAAAGGCAATCTTAAAATCACCGAC
Organism: Ambystoma mexicanum; assembly: GCF_040938575.1. Lineage (NCBI taxonomy): Eukaryota > Metazoa > Chordata > Amphibia > Caudata > Ambystomatidae > Ambystoma > Ambystoma mexicanum. Next base: position 1,163,381,845 of record NC_090922.1, read on the forward strand.
TGCTGAGCGCCAAGAATGACTAACAGCCCTCACTGGGTCATTTGAGACCCAGCTCACTAGCAAGAAGTTAGACATATCGCGGGTACTTAGAGCAGAGGCAATGAGGCAGACGCACTTATTGTGCCATCTCATGTTGATAAATAACAATGGCGACAACACCTAGACATCAACAGCTACGTGTATGCACACTCAATGTGAAAGGCCTCAATTCCCCCACCAAACGCTCTCTAGTGGATAGAGAATTCAAGAGGTCTAATGTCGATATCATGTTCTTACAAGAGACAAAATACCAGAGGGGCAGCGAGACAGGGATCCCCAGTAGATTGATTCGGCAAACCTTCTGGATTTCGGGCGTCCCCAAAAAGGCGGGTATGGGAATCCTAATCCGAAAGAGCCTCCGTATGAAGATCTTAAATTCCTGGTCCGATACAGAGGGTAGAACCATGCTAATAGTGGGATCCATTAGGGACACAGTTATAACCCTTGCCACAATTTACGCACCCAATCAAGGTCAATGTAACGCTCACCTGATTCCCACGGAGGCGCTGACCCAAACTGGACTGCTACAGTTGCTTCTATGACTATGATGAGGCGTAGAACTGGGAAGACGCTCTGGGCAGGGCCTCCGAATATTGACTGTCTGGCTTGTAAGGTGAGTTTTCTGCAGGTGGAAGAAAAAGGGGTAATTACAAGCTGGTTGGATAAGTTCTCCCACCAATCTTCTGCTTTTCCCACTTCTTGGTTCTCGACTGGTCTCCACGAACTCTCACCTTTGGTTTAGTAAAGCCGAGCTCTCCATCCTGCTTCTGGTGCAGGGGCGCGTGGAATCCAGTTACGTCACTGGATGATTTCAGTGTTTAGGCTCAGTGTCCTTTTGTGGCTTGTAATAGTCCTGTGCAAGAAGAGGCTTGTGAGTATAGAAGATCTGAGGCCGCTTCTGAAGGAGCACCCTTTTATAATGTCCTTTTCTGTCTTTCAGGTGCCGAGATGCTGTGGGCGATGCCGCCGCTGTTGCACGTGCGGTGGCACGTAAGTATAACTGAATTGTGGCAGTTTCCAAATGGGCGCCTCTGATAATGTCTTTTCCTTCCTTTCAGGTGCCGAAATGCTGAGGGCGATGCTGCCGCTGCTGCGCGTGAAGAAGCACGTAAGTATAACTGAGTTGCGAACCCTTCGGCTCGGACACCACTAACAATGTCTTTTGTCTTCCAGGTGCTGGGATGCTGCCGAAGCGAAGGCCGCGGTGAACTCCGGTGTGATCACAGATGGATAAGGTAAGCGAGCGCAGCTGCGAGCGTGTTGCCCGTTTTCTAACCTTATGTCTTTATTTGCAGGTTGGCGGAGACTGGACTCTTGTGGCTGAATTCTGGTGAGTAGATGTTCCTGTGCCTTTTCTTCATCCACAGGTTGCTGCTCGAGAAGCTGAGGGTGTGTCTGGACCTGGAATGCAAGAGCCGACTCGGTGAGTGTCCTGCTGCTGTTGCAGAATAACGCGAAGCACGTGAATTCTATCGGGCGTGGTTTAAATAGTGGAGAAGTGCTTTGGTGCGTATTCTTCCTCCAGCCTCACCCAGGTAAGAAAAGAGTTCCAGTGTCAGAGGATTAGCATCAGCCCCACCCAGGTAAGAAAAGAGTTCCTGTAACAGAGGATTGGTCCCTCCCAGCCAGTGGCTGGGACTTCACCCAGCTTGGATTGTTCTAGGTGAGTATGCAGCATGGTCTGCCACAGGTAAGTCCAGCCAATCACTACTGCACACTTTAAGAATATGAGCCCGGCGCCCATGGCACCGGGACTGTGGTTCCTTATGAGCCTGGCGCCAGAGGCGCCAGGACATGGTCCAAAGGGCCCCTGTAGGGGTCTGCTGGAACCGGGGGTGTGGAAGATGAGCCTGCTTCCGGGGACGCTGGGCCAGTCTTGGCTCCTCGGGAGTAGCGCTCATGACAGCACCCCCCCTAAAGGCCCCTCCCAAACTTGTCCTCCCCGGGGGTTTTGGTTTATCGGGAAAGGTTCGGTGGAATTTCCTGACTAGACGAGGAGCATGGACGTAGTCATAGGGTTCCCAGGATCTTTCCTGGGGTCCGTAGCCTTTCCAGTCGATTAGGTAGAATAGTTTTGATTTGATGATCTTGGAGTCCAAAATGTTTTTAACTTCAAATTCGGGCTCTCCATTCACCTGAATGGGTTCTGGAGGTCTGGTCAGTCTGGTTCCAGGTTGCATGGGTTTCAAAAGAGATACGTGAAACACAGGATGTATTCTCATATGGGTTGGCAAATCTAATTTAACGGCCACTGGATTAATTATGGCCGTAATTGAATATGGTCCCAGGTATTTGGGGTTGAAGGTGCGAGTTCCTTTTAGCGATAAATGTTTGGTGGACAACCAGACTTGATCCCCAACCTGGTATTGAGGGGCATCGCTTCGGTGTTGGTCTGATCCTTTTTTGTACCTTTCTTAGCTTGTTGTAGATGTGCAGTCGCTTCCTTGAAAGCTTGGGTAATAACAGAGTGCAACTCATCTACGGCGGGTGTTCGAAGATCTTGAGGTGGGTCGAGGTTGGAGGTTCGAGGATGAATTCCATACAAGATGTGGAAGGGACTCTTCCCGGTTCCCGAATGAACTGAATTGTTGTATGCATATTCAGCTATCCAAAGGATGTCCTTCCAGTTGCTTTCAGACTGTTGTAGCATGCATCGTAAATATTGTTTGAGAGTCTGGTTTGTTCTCTCGGTTTGCCCGTCGGTCTGGGGGTGATGGCTGGTTGAAAGTCTTACATCGATTTGAGCTGACCGACAACAACTACGCCAAAAGTGAGAAAGAAACTGGCTTCCTCTATCAGAGATTAGTACCGACGGGAAGCTGTGTAACCGGACAATGTTTTCAAGGAATTCTCTGGCTACTACTGAAGCTGAAGGTAAGCCTTTTGGCGGAATGAATTGGGCCATTTTAGAAAACAAATCCACAATAACGAGAATAGTGTTGTACCCGGAACAAGAGGGTAAGTCTGTGATGAAGTCCATGGAAAGGGTATGCCAGGGACACGGTGGAATGTCTAATGGTTGCAGAAGACCAGCCGGCCTTTTCTTTTGACCCTTGTTTTGAGCGCACACACTACAGGGCATCACAAATTCTTTTATGTCTTTTCTCCATGAAGGCCACCAGAAGTGTCTCTTCACTTTTTCTGTGGTTTTGGCGATGTCAGGGTGACCCTCCATTAATGAATCATGATAACAGGAGATTACCTGTTTTTGTAAATCGGCGTGTGGTAGGAAAAACCGTCCTTGGAAATAAGGCAAGTCATTGTTTACGGTGAAGTTCTCTCCTCTTTGTAACCAGATCTGTAAGTCTGATGGGGTCACAAGTTGTTTAGTTTTTGCCTCAATATCCTCGATGGATTGCGAAGAAATCAGACCCAAGATCCTTTGTTCAGGAATTATTGGTACGGGTTCAGGATTGACAACGTTATCTCCCATTCCAATTCGGGAAAGAGCATCCGCTTTGCCGTTCTTGTTGCCCGGGCGGTAAGTGATCACGAAGTCAAATTCAGCAAAGAATAGAGCCCAGCGAAGCTGTCTGGAGGATTGAGCTTTGGCGGTTTTCAGATACTGTAGATTTCGATGATCGGTGATCACCGTAACAGTGTGTTTGGCCCCGAGGAGATAATGCCGCCAGGCCTTAAAGGCGGATTTAATAGCTAAAAGCTCTTTGTCCGTGATGGTGTAATTAATCTCAGGCGCCGAGAACTTTCGAGACCAAAACGCCACAGGATGCAGTTGGTTAGTCTCTGGATCCCTTTGTGATAGAACTGCTCCCATTGCTAAGCTGGAGGCGTCGGTTTCAACGATGTAAGGGAGATCCGGGCGTGGGTGTTTCAGTATTGGCGCCGAGGTGAACTTGGCCTTTAGCTCTTGGAAGGCTTGTTCAGCTTCTGCCGACCATTCAAAGCGCTTATTTTTTCTGAAGAGGGATGTGATGGGTTGTACCACTCGTGAAAACTCTGGAATAAACCTGCGGTAAAAATTGGCAAAGCCTAGCATGCTTTGAACGCCTTTCACGGAAGTAGGAGATGGCCATTTGAGGATTGCGTCAACTTTTCTCGAGTCCATGTGGACTCCTTTGGGTGTCAGAATAAATCCCAGAAATTCGACCTTGGTGACATGAAAGGCACATTTCTCGAGCTTGGCAAAGAGTTTATGTTGGCGACGTTTTTCAAGGACCGCCCTAACATGATTTCGATGATCAGCTTCCGAAGATGAGTACACAAGAATGTCGTCTATGTAGACGACAACACAGACATCAATGAGCTCTCTGAGGACGTCATTCATGAAATATTGGAAGGCGGCCGGCGCATTGCATAGTCCGAAGGGCATCACTTGGTATTCAAATAGCCCATACTTAGTGCGAAATGCCGTCTTCCATTCATCACCTTCCTTGATCCGTACCAAATGATAAGCTCCCCGGAGATCAAGCTTGGTATAAATACAGGCGTTTTTCACCTGGTTGAGGAGTTCCGGGGTAAGGGGTATCTGTTTTTTACTGTTATCTGATTTGGAGCACGGTAATCAATACAGGTTCTGAGGTCACCTTCTTTTTTTGGTACGAAGAACAGAGCCGAGGATGCAGGAGACTTTGACGGACGGATAAAGCCATTGGCCAGATACTGGTCTAAATACTGTCGCAGATGAAGGTTCTCAGGCTCGGTGAGGGCGTAAATCCTACTGCAAGGGGGAGTTGCACCGGGTAGCAGATCTATCTGACAATCGTATGATCTGTGAGGTGGCAAGGTGTTAGCCTGTTCCTTTTGAAAAACATCTTGGAACTCTTGATATTCTTGAGGTAATTGTGGACCGTCAGTCGTTGCTGATGCTAGGCCAATGCTGGGTCGTGGATAGCAGGTTGGTGCACACTCAGGGAACATTATCGTCTTTGCTCGCCAATCAATCTGAGGGTTGTGTTTCTCCAACCAAGGGATTCCTAGGATTACTTGGAATTGAGGAGCCTTGATCACGTCGAACACAATTACCTCCCGATGCCCGTCTTGGCCTAGTAACGTCACTTCAGCAGTGGTATGGGTTACCGGTCCGGAGGCGATTTCGGTCCCATCCACCGTGGTAATGACGTCTTTAACCGCCTTTGGACAAAGAGGTAGGTTCATCCTGGAAGCCAATTCGCGGTCCACGTAATTTCCTATTGCTCCACTATCAATGTATGCCTTAATAGCATGCAAACGTTCTGGTTGCTTTGGGTTTACGAGGACCATAGGCATTATGAAGTGCGAGGTCAAAGAACTGGTTTTTAAGCTCGGCAAGCGGACCTCTACACTTGTCGGGCGAGGTTGTTTCCCGGCTCAGGCTTTTCAGAGTTCTTGTCAGAAGCTCCTACTGTCTTCTTAGGTGGTTTTACCGGGCAATCTCGAAGAAAATGTCCAGAGTTTCCACAATAGAGGCACAATTGCATTTGTCGTCTTCTGTCACGCTCTTTCTGGGTTAAGGGACCCTTTACGGCCCCAATCTGCATAGGTTCAACGGTGTCGACCCCTTTGGCGTTGCTTTGTGTTTTCGTGAATACTCGGGTTTCGAACCTGGATCGGTCCGCCTTTCTGTTTTGGAGCCTATGATCCAATTGGACCACCAAATCAATATATTCCGAACAGTCCTGAGGAGGATTCACGACCTGGGCAAGGACGTCTTTAAGTTCACCACGCAGACCTCTGTGAAATAGCGTGATCCTTTTATCCTCGGGCCATCTAGTTTCCACGATTAACCTATTAAAAGATGCAATGTAGGCTAAGAGGTCCTGGTTGCCCTGTCGCAGGGAGAGGAGTTTGTTGTCCAGGGCCTGCCCTTGGGAATGTCTTGCAAAAAGTCTCTCCATACTCGCCTGGAAGGCTGAGAAGTTCCGAAGAATTGGGTCATCCTGTGTAACCAGAGGGATCGACCAATCAGCGGCGCTGCCGCTAAGATACGAAAGTACAAAGGCTACCTTGGTCTGGTCAGTTGGAAAGGCTGCGGGTCTACAAAGAAAGTGAAGTCGGCATTGATTTATAAACACTGCAAATCTTTTAGGGTCACCAGAAAAGCGTTCAGGTGGTGCCAATGGCACATTTCCAGGTAGGTTGATTTGAACGGGATTGGCTGAAGTAACTGGGGTATAATTCCCCCCTGAGTTAGGTAGAGGAGTTTGCCCCGCTTGACTCTGTAATATCTGTCTGGCGAAATCGTCAGTTTGTTCTTTTGACATTATCAATTCCCTCTTAAGGGCGTTCGTTTCCTGGCGAGCAGCATGGACATCAGCTCTTAATTCCCCCAACAACTGGGCCAATTGGTCTGTGTCGGAAGTTTCCATAGCGCCTGGGTAGGAGATTATGGGTAGGCTTTGTGTTCTGTAACGCTCACCTGATTCCCACGGAGGCGCTGACCCAAACTGGACTGCTACAGTTGCTTCTATGACTATGATGAGGCGTAGAACTCGGAAGACGCTCTGGGCAGGACCTCCGAATATTGACTGTCTGGCTTGTAAGGTGAGTTTTCTGAAGGTGGAAGAAAAAGGGGTAATTACAAGCTGGTTAGATAAGTTCTCCCACCAATCTTCTGCTTTTCCCACTTCTTGGTTCTCGACTGGTCTCCACGAACTCTCACCTTTGGTTTAGTAAAGCCGAGCACTCCATCCTGCTTCTGGTGCAGGGGCGCGTGCTATCCAGTTACGTCACTGGATGATTTCAGTGTTTAGGCTCAGTGTCCTTTTGTGGCTTGTAATAGTCCTTCAGGTGCCGAGGAGCTGTTGGCGACACCACCACTGCTGTGCAAGAAGAGGCTTGTGAGTATAGAAGATCTGAGGCCGCTTCTGAAGGAGCACCCTTTTATAATGTCCTTTTCTGTCTTTCAGGTGCCGAGATGCTGTGGGCGATGCCGCCGCTGTTGCACGTGCGGTGGCACGTAAGTATAACTGAATTGTGGCCGTTTCCAAATGGGCGCCTCTGATAATGTCTTTTCCTTCCTTTCAGGTGCCGAAATGCTGAGGGCGATGCTGCCGCTGCTGCGCGTGAAGAAGCACGTAAGTATAACTGAGTTGCGAACCCTTCGGCTCGGACACCACTAACAATGTCTTTTGTCTTCCAGGTGCTGGGATGCTGCCGAAGCGAAGGATGGGAAGCAGCCAAGGCCACTGGGTGTGGGATCTTAATCGGAGAAGGCACAAGCAAAAAGAGAGAACGCACTTTAAGAGAGACTAACATCAGGCAGAAGATAGATGCAGCAGAGAGCCTAGCACAGACATCCCCACAAAATAGATCTATACATATTGCTGAAGCCAAGGAACTAAGGGAAGAGCTAAAAGCCCTGGAAATGGGTAAGGTGACCCAGACCCTACAATTCTTGAAACAAAAGTATTATGAGAAGGGAGATAAGGCTGACGCCCTCCTCGCGGCAAGGCTTTGTGCGCAAAGGGCAGCAAGATCGGTGGACATGATAGAAAGGACAGATGGTACTCTCATAGATACAGTAGAATCCACCCCGGAGGGCATACCAGAGGCATTTGCCTTCTTTTACGAAGACTTATAAACCAGTGACCCTCCTCCCCCACCGGGGAGTGTAGACGCTTATCTCAAAGAGGCAGGTCTCCCAACACTCACACACTCTGAGGATGGGGCCCTTGAAGTACCGGTCACTGGAGATGAAGTCTCCGATGCCATCAAGCGTCTTAAGTCAGGGAAGGTACCTGGGGATGATGGTTTCACCCTCGGCTTCTACAAAACGTTCACTGCGTTTCTCACCCCCTTCCTAGTGACCTTATTCAACAATATTTTTGAAACGGGACAAGCACCCCCATCCTTTGCCCAGGCCCTTCTGATGGTCATCCCAAAAGAAGGTAGAAACCCCAAACACTGTGGGTCGTATCGCCCCACATCAATTCTCAATATAGATGCTAAAATCTAAGCAAGAGTAATAGCGGCCAGACTAGAAACACACCTACCCAAGTTAATACACACAGATCAAGTCGGCTTTATAATGGGAAGACAGGGAGCGGATACGATGAGGAAAACATTACACCTGATACATGAGGCACAGAATGGGAATGCCGACCCAACCCTCCTGTCACTTGATGCCGAAAAGTCGTTCGACAGAGTAGACTGGGAGTTCCTGGAGAGAGTCCTACTCTGGATAGGTCTTGGCCCCAAACTCTGCTGCGCCATCAAGGCAATATACGCAGCCCCTAAGACCTCTGTAGCAGTGAACGGTGGTTACTCAAGGTGGTTTCCACTGGAAAGAGGAACCAGGCAGGGCTGCCCACTATCCACCATAACAGTCGTACTGTCCCTCGAACCACTGGCGCAGAAGCGAAGGCTCGATAAAAGAGTGGAAGGAATTAAGGTAGGAGACCAGGAATATGAGTTAGGCCTATATGCTGACGATATTCTTCTGCATACAACCAACCCCCTAAGTTCGATACCAGCGGCCATGGAGATAATTGAGGAGTATGGCATATTGGCTGGCCTGAAAAATAACACAGGGGAATCGGGCCTCCTCCCGATCGACAAGAGTAGGGATGCTGAGGCGGGGCGATTTGCACCCTTAGGGATGAAGGTATCTGGGCATCAACGTGACCAGAGATCTAGGCGACCTATTTGAAGCCAAATTTCCCCCGCTATTATACACAATCCAAAAAGATATTGAACGGTGGACAAGGCTCACCATTTCTTGGATGGGCCGCTTGAACACTATTAAAATGGTAATCTTGCCGAAGCTGCTCTACCTATTCCAGATGCTCCCTATCCAACTGCCCAAAGATTTCTTTGCAACCACAAAAAAAGTCCTACACACCTTTCTATGGTAGAACAATAAACCCAGGGTTCCCCTTGCTTTACTTCACCTTCGTAAAGATGATGGTGGGGTAGGCCTTCCAGACTTAGAACTCTACTATAGGGCATCTCAACTGCGAGTGCTAATCCCGCACGTCAGACAACAAAAAGACCCCCAATGGATAGATATAGATAACTATCACCTCCAACCATTTATTTTGGGAGAATGGTTATGGGTACCGGGACCCCTATTACGAAACAGCATTAAAAACCATCCTATTCTTGGGACTATTTGGGCTATATGGAAACCAAACAAAGCAATGAAAGGGGTTTCAACTTGGCCCTCTCCTCTTTCACACCTATGGGCATCGGGCGTTCAGGACGATATTCCCGATCCAGGCAGTTTTGAATCCTGGTACGAGGCAGGGCTTGAAAGGGCAGCTATGGCGAAATAATGTGTTCATTACCATCCAGGAGCTGGAGGTAGCCCTAGGTATAGGTCCACTCTCGGTCTTTCTATATCTGAGATTGAAAGGCGTCATGACTCGAGAGGTGTGGAAGGAGGCCCTACAGAGAGACCCCACCCCGTTCAAAGGAATTTTAGATACGTATGTAGGCTCCAAGGGCCTTATAAGCGCAATGTATACAGCACTAGTTGGCGTCAATACCTCCCACTCAACAACCCTAAAACACGAATGGGAAAAAGACCTCGGGAGGAATTTCCCCCCAAAGACATGGCTTAAGATATGCAGAAGGACCTCGAAAACCTCTATCTCTTGTCAATATAAACTACACGGAATCAAGCTATTATATAGATGGCAGTATGACCCACTTAGACTAGTCAGGATGTATCAAGATATAAGTCCCTTCTGTTTGCGGGGTTGTGGCCAGAGGGCAGACTACTGGCACATGTGGTGGGGGTGTAACGCGGTCCAAGCATATTGGGATGAGGTGCTCAGCTGGATCAAAGAGCTTGAGGGGGAGGAGAGGGAGAAGCAACCACTCATGATCTTGTTTGGCTTGCTAGAAACTGAAGAACGGGCACTTAAGGTACCCAAAATGACACATGGGCTCTTACTGGCAGCGAGGGCCTGTCTCACAACTGTATGGAAAAGAACAAGTCTGCCAGCAAAAGCTGAGTGGATAAATGTCTCCCGTAATATATACACTATGGACAAGCTGACAGCCGCCATTCACGGTGATCGCACCTCCTTTGATGAAGAATGGTCTGAGCTCCGAGACAAGTACATTAATTAAAGCTAAATGTGCTACACTATATAACCGAAGTTCCATCCCATTAATTTCCCCACAAAGATACTCTTATTCCCAAAATGTATTGTGCAGTATCACTGGTTTATTTAACGATTTTGCCTATGAACTTCTTTTCCAGACTATGAAAATTAATGAGATCATCTGTTGCCTCAAGGGTTGCTGGGCGGGGGGAGGGGTGTAGGGGTTAAGTTGGGGATATATGTTATTCGGAGCAACTGTATTGCAGCTAAGTTACTTAACAGTGGATGTAATGAAAACTGCTATACCCATGTTCAAAATCAATAAAACCAATTTAAAAAAAAAAGGAAACAAACACAAATTGATGAAGAAATCCAAAATTGGATGACACATAATGATATGTGTTTAAATGCAGAAAAAAGGGAGTTTTTGATCTTTAGATCATCTCAAGCGAGATGGAAGCTTGAGGCTTTATATGCCGGCATCTCCATTGACAATCATTATATTCTTGTCACCCCTAAGGTGAAAACTCTCGGGGTTATTTGTGAAGCACCTCTCAGCTCAGAAGACCACATTCAACACACCGTAAATAAAACTCAGTACCATCTGAGACTGCTACGTTTGATAAAACCATACGCTTCAGAATCCAATTGCAAAACTCTTGTCAGAGCCATGATTATGCCCAGAATAGATTATTATAGGGCCCTTCATCTAGGCTCAAGTAACGGTAGTCTGGGCATTCTTTAAGTTCTGCAAAATGATGAGGTCCATCTGGTTAGAAATGTGAGCAGCCACAAACCCATCACGGAGCACAGGAGAAGTCTCCATTGGCTCCCGGTGAAGGCCAGGAACTGTTTTAAGGCCCTAACCAACGTGCACAAGTGGTGTTATGGATAGCCACCTAGATATTTGAAAAACCTGATGAAAATACATACTACCAAAAGAACTACTATACTTGAAAGTTGGTTAAAGAACCATAGAGTTCAGGCATATACCAAAGGGAACCAAGACTTTCTGGTGGATATAATATACAAAGACTCTAGACCTATCTCATGGAAATTAAATAGAAAGGACAAGATAGAGTGTAAATTGCAGTCTTCTTGCATCTCAGAAAGAGATTGGTTGGAACATCTCTCAAAGAGCAGCAACACCAGTGCAGCCACCCCAGAATCTGATGATTTACATCATAGGTTCAGGAAATTTAAGTTTGATAAAGAGGACATCAAGATGATCATTGATAAATCTAAAAGGTCTCGCTCATGTGGCCCTGACGGTATCTCCATTTAGCTGTTTAAAGATAATACAGACACATGGGCGGAAATACTGTTCAATCTATATACACACGTTATTGCATGTGTTACCATTCTGACAATATGAAACTGGCAATCATTACCCCTATCTATAAAAAAGGGTGAAGGGAGTTGCCTACAAGTTATCAGCCAATCATGCGCATTGATACCTCTTTGAAGATCTTAGCAAACTTAGGTCCTCATTATGAGTTTGGCGGTATCTGGGTGGTAAATCTGCCCAGATACCACCAAACTGAATTACCGTTACCACCACTTGGTCCGGAAGAATTTGCACTGGATTACAAGCGGTAGTGGCAGTGTAAGTACTCATTTTATATGAGTCATTGGACTCAAAGGGGCTCTTTTGGCAGCATTACTGTGGCGGAATTACCATGGCAGAATTTCCGCTGTGGCAATTCCACCGATTCTGATGATTTTTCAGCTATGATTTAGAGGATATACCTCTAGAATTTTCCTATAGGCAAATCCTCCCCTCCTGGCCCAAACTTGTAGTTTGGCGTAGTGGTAAAGTTGGCAGTAACAGAGTTACCACCAACTTTACCACTTACCGCCAAACTCGTAATGAGGACGACAGTGTTGAAAGATCTCATGAAAGGGGTAGACACTACACACTGACAGAGCCCTTTGCATACGAGGTATAGGAAGTGACAGGGACTGTGATCAGTTGGTTAGCACTCCCCTCTTGCATAGCTCAGGCAGGTGGACCCACTGGTAGGACGCTGTAAGTAGCAAGCCGGGACCCGTCCTCAGCTTTTGATTCAGTGGGCCTCATTACAAGGTCAGCAGTAAGGGGTTAATGGCAGTGGTAAGGGTGCCGTTGCCATTAACCCCTCACAGCTGCATTACGAGGTCCCGTTATTAGCTCTATTCCCATTCCCACTGAGCCCTATGGGGGCTCGCATGGGAATGAGGAATGGTTCTCAGAATGGGGATTTACCGGGTCCTCCAAGGATGGAATGACCCAGTAAGTCCATATTCCGAGAACCCGGACCATGGCTACCACCAACCTCGTAATGAGGCCCAGTGGATAGGTAGAGACTTTGGGGAAAGTTGTTTAAGTGGGGAATGATCCAGGTCTGCTGCATGTGCTGCAGTTACTATACACAGATAATGTGGTCAGAGTGAGACTAAACATAGATGGAGATCCCTTTGGTAGTGTTGAGGTAAATAGGGGGTCCGTCAGGGCTGTGTTATTGCCCTGACACTGTTTAAAGTGTATATTGGCAATCTCTGGGAGGATGGTCTTGGTTGGGGTAGCTATCCTCCCAGACTTGAATGACTAAAAGTAAATAGTATAGTCTTTGCAGACAAACGCTTCTTGCTTGATTTCACACCGGCGGGACTACAGCGCTACCTCGAGGGAACCACCTCTTATTTGAGCAGTATTAGTTTGGTATCATACCAAACTAATACTATAGCCAAATCTTTAACAATGGCTATAACTAGTAAAAGGTGTAAGAAACACTATTTCTAGACAATTCATAATGATCGAATTAAAATCTGTACCAATTAGTGCCGTAAGATTAGAACTTGGGCTACAATGGAGGTGGTCACAACATGTCAAAAAATGTATCACCATATGCAGAAAGGTGTTGTGTATGGAAAGCCCTTGTCTGGGTTTTATTTTGGGTGAAATGCTGAGGAAGAGTGCTATTCATATTTGCAAAAAAGGTTGCAGGCACCCCTCTCTCGAAAGAACACGGCATGATAACCTGTTCAGTGGTTTTTAACCACTTTGACAGTTCGCAGCCATCTGCTTTTTGCTCACTGTACCTTTCACAGATAGGAAATATCCATTTGCATATCAGTCTTAGTCCCGCCCACAGTAGTAGTGAGTAGTGAAAAAAAAAGATTGGAAGGTGGGACAAAATTGTGGACAGTGAAGATCTACTAAGGCTGAAATTGTATAGTAATCGATCCCTTTGGAACATTACCAGGTCTAACACAAAATTATATCAAATGAAATTTCCATAGCAGAGCTTTGTTCATGGAGTTTCGATTAAACTGCCTTCCTACATTGGCGGTCATTGGCCAGCGATGGAGTATCCCATGGGAATTAAGATCTTGTAGATTTTGCACTGTAGACTGCACAGAAACCATGTTTCATGTTGTTCTGGAATTTAAGGCGACTTCAGCCGCAAGAATAAAGCACTTGGGTCCCTCCATAAATTCTACCTCCCGAGTAATTAAACCTGACCTGTGGAATAAGTTAATGAATGGAATGCAGCTGAGTTTAGTGCTTGCGCTAGTGAGATTTTTAATGGTTATTTTTTAAAAATTGAAATTCATTGAGAATGAAGGGGAGAACATGTTACAACAAATATGTGACAATGATTAATGAGTTCCCTTCCTTTTCCTTTTAAAGACTTGATTTAATTAGTTCTTCTATTAATGAAATGTAATGGTTTTAGATGTTTTTTGTTGAGTATATTGACGTGGTACTTTTTTAAATTATGGTTTTATGAAGATGTATGTGTAATTTCTTTTTCGTTTCTTTGTACATTTCTGTGTAAGGTATGATATGTACCATAAACATAATTAAAAAAATAAAAACATAATTCAATTTTTACTTCACACTCAAGCGGTATTTTGGTGCAAGAACAATTTTTCTTAGAAATCAGTGCAACACGGCCAGAGGACAAAGCGTTTACCCTATCTACGTGCAGGTTGGAGAAATCATCAGGCAGCCTTATAAGATTTGTTTTGGAATGAGCGTTTTACATGCCAGATGTTTCCCCACTTCATCAATAATGTTGTTTTTCACAATAGGCTCTGAATAGGGTGTATCACATTTTGCCTGAAAATACCTTCTTGCAATGAGATGATTCTAGGACCTTTGTTCTACATTCTCCTAATCAATTTCTATTAAAAAAAATATAGTGTCATTAGGAGTTTGTGGTCACATTCACGCACGTAATGTGTTTTAAAGGTCATTACAATATAATCAATAATTGATTGTATATTTTCACTAGAACATCTCCTGCCTAGCCTTTGTTTATTCTTATTTTTATTTTTATTTTTAACATTTATCTAACTCCCAGAACCACAGGTATCACATCGTTTGTACAGGGTAATAACCGAGTAATAACAGCGTAAAATATGTACAGATCATTGTGTTAGTATGAAGTTGTATGGGCAAAGTAGGAGACAGTTCATGCTTAGAGTGTAAGTCAAACTTATTGAACAGCAAGATTTTCAACAGTCATTTGAAAGCTGGGTGGGAGCACTAATTTCTTAAGTGTGGAGGTAAGGAGTTCCACAGGGCGGGGGCTGTGGTGCTGAAACTAAACTGTCCTGCTGTGGCTAGTTTAAAACGTGGAACTGCTAGGGTCAGCTGGTCAGAGGAGCGGAATGAGCGACAGTGCTGTTTCTTTGTGATGCACTGGTTCAAGAACATAGGGGCTTAATTGTAGACGCGTTGGTGTGCTAAAGTCAAGGTTCTGAAGTCAATCCATGCTTTTATTGGTAGCCAATGGCCTTCTCATCCAGTTGCAGAAATGTGGTTCGAATTGTGGAGGACCAGAGCTGCCCGGAGGGCTTTGTTTTGAAACAGCTGTAGCTTAGCTAGATTGCACGTGGATGTGCCCTTGAATACGGCATTACAACAGTCTAGTTTGCTCAGGATAATGGCTCTGGAGAGCGTGAGGCAGTTGTTGGGGCTCAGGAATTGTCTGCTTAGTGAGATACATTTGGCAGTGTGGGCGGTTGAGGCTTCCAGAGCATCGACATACCTTGTCACGGTTAATTCCGCATCGGGGTAAAC
This sequence comes from Ambystoma mexicanum, assembly GCF_040938575.1. Taxonomy (NCBI): domain Eukaryota; kingdom Metazoa; phylum Chordata; class Amphibia; order Caudata; family Ambystomatidae; genus Ambystoma; species Ambystoma mexicanum. The sequence goes on from NC_090922.1 coordinate 1,163,396,944, forward strand.
TCCCAGGGTTTTGGCATGTTTGAGGACAGGGGGGACAGAGCCGTCAATGGTGTAGGAGGCGTGGGAGGGGTTGAGAGCTTTGAGGAGAGTTGGAGAGCCTACAATGAGTAACTCTGTCTTCTCATCATCAAGGTTATGGGTAGCCATCCAAGGCTGAATGATGTAGAAGACATTGTTAATAGTGTTAGAGTCATTACCTTAGTTGCTGCAAAGGAGAATTTGCGTGTCGTCCGCAAAGTTGGTGTAGGTGATGCCTAGGGTGTCACGTATGTCAAATAGGGTTTAAGTGTATGTGTTATAGAGGGTTGGGAAAGGCAATATCCTTGTGAGACATCAAGAGGGACATGGATAGTGTCAGCTAAGTGGTTGTCAACGAATACTCTGGAGGTACGGTCAGTTAGGTAGGATTTGATCCAATGGACTGCCTCGGGTGAGAAGTGGAAGATCCTGGAAAGGGCTTGGCAGAGTAGGTCGGGGTCCACAAGATCAAATGCAGCAGAGAGCTCTAGGAAGAGAAGGGTGGCAGCATTGCCAGCATCTCTAATGCTGTCAACTTTAATTTTTAGATTGATATGAGCCGTTTCAGTACTGTGCTTCGGTCAGAAAACAGATTGTCTGACGCCAAGGAGAGAGTGTTGTTCTAGGAATTTCTGGCATTGTAAGTAAGTGAGGCGGTCTAGGATTTTGAGCAGGAAGGGTACTGTGGTAATGGGCCTGTAGTTGGTAGGAACTTTCAGGTCATGGAAGGTTTCTTTTAGTAAAGGGGTGACCCATGTTGGTTTAATAGTATTAGGTATTTAGCATGAATTGAATGAGGAGTTAACACATTCTGTAATGATGGGGGTAAAGCTGGGGGTGCAGAGCTTTATGATGTTGGCAGGCAGGGGAGGTATCTCCTTTGCAATTGGAGGGTTTGAGGGCCTGGATGGTATTCAGAACAAACACTTTGGATACAGGTTGAAAGGAAAAGCTAGGGGCTGGCTTTGGAGAGGAGTTGGGGGGGTAGGCGTAGGCAGTATTATGATATTCCCGGTGCATAGGTTTGGCTTTCTTAATCTTTATTTTGTTACAGCAAAAATTAATTTTTAGTAGTTAGAGCAGTTTGAATAGTGGTGCACCACGCTTTGTCAGGCTGAACCAAGCAGGTTTGTGCCCAAGGGTTTTCTAATTCACGTGGTAACTTTATGATCAGTGGGATCATTGGAACCCAGATTGAAGTCACCTAAAATTATGCATTTGGTGGCTGGTTCGAGGAAGGGTTTTATGAGGAGGGGGATTTTGGAGTCGGGTGAGCTGTAGGCATTAGGTTCCTGGAAGAGCAGGAAAATGGTCAAATAAGTCTGGGGATTAGTCTTAAGTTTAAATCTTGCTGCTTTAGTATTAAGTAATAGCATTTCATATCCGTGTGTAGAAGGCAGAGGAAGGGAGTGGATATGGAGGAAATCCCAAACTATTTGTTTAGAGTGATTTTTAAGAAGACTTCTCCAAGTGAGTGTTTTCTGAATAACATTATGCCTGTCTGCTTGGGTTGTTGCACGTATTAGCTACCACTAATAACACTTCACCTCAAGTGCCATTACCTCATTCATCCAGGACGCACACTTGGAAGTATGCCATGCTGGAGCATTACATTTACTTTGGTTATTTAATAAGGAACATGTACTGCATCCGGGAGACAGTTGAATAATTGTACTAACTGTACACAGTGTGCAGAGGATTTGTTTTTCAATACTGGTCATTCTGGCCTCAGGTTTGTAGGATGCCCACCTAAGTCAACACCAGGAGCAAAATCGCTACCAAAAACCTCAGACCCTAGGTGGCAGGCAAAGCCATCCCCCAACAAAGGCCCACATAAAAGGCCTTTGACGACTGTTTTGGCATTCTTCCTGCGACAACTGTCTCCACTGCCTCGTTCACCGCCCATCCCTCAAACACCGCCTCAACCACCATGCTGTCTCCTGTCAGAGTCAGTGCTGAATCCAGTGTGCTTTATCCGCTGGAAGATTTGGAGCACCCGCACCGTCTCAAGATAGCAAACGTAATTTCAACGTCTCTCGACACATTGCAGCAAGCTCCGGTTGCCCAGCTCCTTGTTTGGCTACTGGCTGGGGTAAGCATGACATCAGACCCTAGCTGGCAGGCCAAGCCGGCCCCCAACTAAGGCCCACATAAAAGGCCCTCGATGCCTGTCTTGGCCTGTCTGAGTCTGCGGGGCCGGTGCCCGGCCCTCCCCCTGCTTCCACCCACACAGACCACCTCTCAACCATCCTCCACCTCCTCGCAAGTGAAAGTAAGAAAGTTTGCACCCATACTTGCCCTCTACCATCTACCCTTCTCATCACATGCCCAGCCCACTCCCTTCTTGCCTCCACTTCATTCTGGACCTTACACCGCTGCCTCCACCTATCTGAAAGTTTGCACGAAACACTCTGAGCCACCCATCACCTCAGTAGGCCTCGTTTAACCCTCCTTTCCCCGCACATGCACTGCAACCCCCTCCCACTCACGCATCAGTGCCACCAGCCTGTACTAACACTCTGGTTCCTCTTACTGCAGCCCCACCTATGCTCGCACTCCCATCAGCCTTCCTCCCACCTAGCTCTGCCAGCCCATGCTCTGGTGCATGCAGAGCTAACAGACTCTCATCCTGCACCATGCTCGCTTCCACCACCCTCTGACACCAGAAACAAGCACCTCTGTTCATGTACCACTACCCCATCCCTGCTACTAGAATATGCATCCCTACACCCCACCAAGGAAATTCCCCCACTACCTTTGCCTCCTCCCCTATCCTGTGCACTAGGTCTATAATTGTGCATGCATCTGACATCAGGGACCTTATCACTCACAAAAACCTCTACCTCTTTGACGTTATGGAGATATGGCTACATCCCACTGCAGGGCCCGCTCTCTCCATTGCTGGTCCCACTGGCTTCACAATCCTCTGTTGCAACTGCCTACTAAACAAGGGTGGAGAAGTAGCAGGGTAACACTCACCATCAGTCCAATTCCCATGAGCGCCCCTTCCTGTGACCTTCTCTGTGCCAAGCTCTTTCTACTACCTACCGCTACATTACCCTTCACATTGTCTACCGCCTGCCCAACCCCTCCAAACCCTTAGCAGACAATCTTGTACAGACATCAAACCTACCTCCAAGATACTCCTCCTAGGAGCCCTTACCTGGGATTCAATGATTCCTCTGACAAAGATGCCCTCTCTCTCTCCAATTCCTTAGACTCCTTAGGCTTCACACAACACATTATCGGCCCATCGCACTCAGTAGGCAGAACCAAAGACTGTCTCACTGACCTAAACTGCAACACCATCATCACATCCAACACCCCACACCCTTGGACCGACCATATTACCACCTTCATCTTCCCCTCAGCCCCGGCACAGAATATCACCACCTCCCCAGTGCAAACAGCGCTCACACAATGCTCCTGCAACCTCAACAAGGAGTGTCTATTCCCCCTGCTAACTACAGACTGTACACTCTCCCATCCCCTACCAGCCTCGAACCCCATTGCCCTGGTCAACCTCTACAATGCTGCCATCTTATCAGTAGTTGACACCATCCCCCCTCAAATACAGCAGGGCCGAACCAACTGCTCATAAAAACTCTTGGTTCACCCCGAGTCTTCAAACCTTACGAGTCAAGAAGCCTCCTGTTGGATCCAACTAGTAAATATCCCCCACAGCGGCCAACAAAACATGTTTCCTCATCATCTCCAAAGAATATAAACAGGCCATCCACACAACCTAAGTCACTGTATTCTCAGACAGGATTACCAAAGCCCAGTCCCATTCACGTGACCTGTTCACCATTCTATGCAAATTGGAAACCCCTACCACATCTACAGCAAACTTTATAAAAGATGATGCCTGGTGCCAACAAACTCAGGACACCCTCATGAACAAATTCACTGTCCTCCCAAAAATCCAAAAGTAACAAGCTATCATCCTCTACAAATCATCCATCACTAACCCACCCCCGACCCAACTGTCTACCCTCCCCCACCTCATCTACCCCTTTCAGCTTCCACCCTGTAACTGAAGTTGAAATCTCCAAGATCATTGCCGGTCTCAAACCCTCACAATGCCAAGATGATACTTGCCCAGCCTCACTCATCAAGGAATGCTCTGAAGCCCTTTTACCAATTATCACATTGATTATCAACTCCTCCTTCAACACCTGCTGAGTCACAACCAACCTTAAGGAGGCCTGGATCTTGCATCTCATCCAAAAAGAATCCCTTGACCCCACTATAACTACCAATTAAACCCCATTGCCACTGTCCGATTCTTACTAAAAATCCTGCACCGCACTGCCTACGTCCAACTACAAACCTACCATGAAAACAACAAGATCCTTATCCCACACCAATCAGGCTTCCACCTGGACCAGGGCACAGGATCTGCACTTCTCAACCTAAAAGATCAAATGTATGATATTCAGGACTCTGGGAACCTCAAACTACTACTTGACCTATTGGCCGCATTCGACTTTGTGAACCACCAAACACTCTGCCCCACTAATCTTCCACCACCAACTTCTCCCCTGAAGCAACTAAATAGGTTGTGTCATTCCTAGCAGACAGCACTGCTCGTGACTTCACAGGAAATGCATCTGCCCCCCACTCCAGTACCCCCAACTATGCTGATGACACGCAGATCCTCCTTCCCCCCACAGGCAACCATGATTATGACACTGGCACCGTCCACAAGATATTTGACACAATCCAAGCTTATGTGACCACACCCCTGCCTCAATGATGATAAGACTTAAATCATCATTGTGGGCCTCCCCTCGTGATTGGCCAAGCCACACCCCGCCTTTCACGACTTCACCATTGATGTCTTCATCATTCCTTTTTTTCCTCCGCTAAGACTTTGGGCATCGACCTTGACTACAGGCTCAACATGACCCATCAAGTCAATGCAATTGCATCATCAGCAGCCTATTCTACAAAACTATGAAACGCCAGCAAACATTTCCTATCCACACAAGACCGACTAACCATAGCCAGAGCAGTCATTGGTTCACAGCTTGACTATTGCAATTCTCTCTTCGCTGGCACTTCTGAGCACAACCTCAATAAACAACAAATAATTCAAAACAATGCCAATTGTGCCAACATGAACATCGCCAAACTGGAACATGTATCAGCCCATAGAAGATCTGCATATTGGCTACCTCTGCATGAAAGGATCAACATCACAATTCTCTCTATCACCCACATATGCCTCTCAAACTCTGATCCATCCTACCTCTCACAAAGAATTAACATAATGACCTCCACCAGACCTAAAACTTCCATTCACAGCAACCAACTGACAGCACCATGCTTCAAGCGCTCAAGAGCTGGGGCTCCAGCTTCCCTTCTGCCACCGCCTGTCTCAGGAACGCTCTGCCACTTCACCTGCATGCTGAAACTTCCTACTGGTCATTTAGGAAGTAACTAAAAACATTACTTTTCAATGGACTCTCCTTCTCTCTCCCCTTCACCCCTCCTTAGGCCTACACCCACATCCACCTCTCTGTTGACTGGGTTCTGTAATCAGCACCTTGATGCCCAAGGGTCCTGTGTGCTTTGTACATGTTCAAATACATAAATAAATATGTACTGGGTATGGGTGAGATGTGATATTATACAAAGGTGTGAAGATGAGTTGCTCAAAATAAATCAATTCAGAAGTACAGAAGAATTAACAATGGCATACTTGATACTGATTACAAACTGCAATGGGCCACAGTTGCAGATTTATTTTCCTATGTGGAGGTGTTCATGCTACCTATTATTTTATGTATTATTGTATTGGGTAAAGCACAGACCTAACTTGAGAGCAGTTGTTGTGCATTGGTATGTGCGTCCATTGAGATTAATCCTTGGTGGTGTTGTTGAAAAAGCCATGTTTAGAGAGATTTACTAAATTAGAGAATTGTGGAGGCATTCCAAGCCGATACAGGGTGGGTTAGTGACAAGAGAAGGATTGTTTGTGGGACCCTTTGCGGACAAGTTGGGATTCAAGCCAGTTGGTAAATTTGCTGCACGAGGTGCATGTCCCATGAGATATGCAGAGTTTATACGCCAGGCAAGCTGATGTGCTATTCGTGACTTCTTTGTAGATGATACACACAGTATTGAACAGTATTCAGGCCGAGAGAGGAAGCCAATGTAGTTTGTGTAGAATGGGGGTGTCAGTCAACTTTCTGTGCACCCATAATAAGACACGCTGCAGCGTAGTGGATTGCTTTTAGTGGCAGCTGGGAGTTCCGTCATGAGGGCATTTCCACCATCAATATGCAAGACCAAAACTGCCTGAACTACGGTCTGCAAGTCATGTGGCAGTATGAAGGGTTTGATTTTGACAAGGGTAGAAATTTGGATCCAGGCCCTATGAGCCTTCTTGGCTTTGGACAGGCTGTCAATGGTGAAGCCTGAGGAATTTGCTAAATCCGAGAGTTGCAAATCAAATTCTTCTAAGCTCATATCATTGAGACATTGTTGGACTAGTTCTTCTTTGGTGCGGGACTAATGTGGATGAGTTCAGTCTTGGATGGATTAAGTTTGAGGCAGGCGGTTGACATCCACTGGATGCTGGCTAGGTAACCACAGAGATGACAGATGTCTGTGGGCTTTTTACTTTCATGTACAAAGGAGTATCGTCTGCATATTGGTGGATTGCTATATCAGGATTTTTGAGGAGTGTGCCCATTTAAAGGTTAAATAGGATTTGTGAGAGGTTGGAGCCTTGGGGGACTCCGCAAGATACTGGAAGTTGGTTTTAACTCAACGTGTTCATCTGGATGGCCTGGTATCTGAGCAAGAGGTAGGACGTAAACCAATTCAGGTCAGTGTCAGAGAATCAAATCCTGTTGACAAGGATGATTCTGTGGTTGACAGTGTTGAATGCAGCTGAGAGGTCAAGGAGAACTAGGAGGCATGAGTCACCCTTAGCCATGGTTTGGAAGGCATCATCCATCACCTGGATGATGGCTCTCTCGATTTTACAATTGGGGGGGAAACCTGACTGATAGTCATTTAGGAAGTGAATTTGTTCGATTCTGGGGAGTAGTTGCCTAGTGAATAATATTTCCAAGATGTTGGCAATGAATGGGGGATTTTAATGGTCCAGAAGTTAGTGAGGGCGTCTGGATCTAGGGTTGGTTTTTTCAAAAGAGGTCATATGAGACCCGTCCTGTCTGTGTCCAGGAATGACTGTTCTGTGAAAGAGGCATTATTCATGCTTAGGAATCCGATTGAGCGCCGAGCCCATCAATTGTTTATGATGGAGGTCAGGTGATATTGTCAGAGTAGGAAGTAGGTCTGAGGGAGGAAATAGTTTTTACAATGTCCGAGGGAGAGAGGGGAGAGAATGTGGAGTGTCCATTCCTTGAGTCCTTTGCAAATGCCTCCCAGCAACCGGAGGCCCACACTAGCCGAACCTCCCTGTTCTATCTCACCAAACCGGCCATGTTCCCCTTATCCTGAACAATAGGGAAGGCGCTGGTGTCTCCATTCCTCCAACCAGCCGAACTATTGCACTGCATCTAGACCTGCTTGACACAGCATTGTGTCCTAGCAAAGCAAATCACCTTTTAGGCCTGAAGTGTAGGCTGAATGCTGAAACCCAAGCTGAATCTCTAGAGGGTCACTCGCCGACTCTAACCGGGCATTACAACCATGGCTCAGCACAGTTAGCCTGAGAACTGCTGCCTTACTGACTGCACATCGATGCACTCTCGATCACCACTTCGACAACCATCGCCCACCGACTCAAACCACTGGAGCATCACTCTCTGACCTCTCCTGGCAGCCAAAACCTGACTCAGCCTGGCCAACTGTGAAGTGTTCTTGGCACCTCCCCAACCTGCATTGATGAATTTGTGCCATTCTACCACACAGAGCACCCGCATTGGTGCCTACTCGACGCCTGATTGCTGCCAGGACCTCCACGATCCTACGTGCCCAAACTGAGTCTCATCAGCTTGCATTATCGTTCAACACTGGGTCTGATGTGTCAGCTCACCAAGAACTGAATACAGGTACTGTTGACACTGAACTTGCCCCACAATCCACTGGAATCCTGAAGACTTATTAGGTCACGATTGCTCCTGTTTTCAACTCAATATCCTTTTCATGGTAGCACCTTACCCACCACCCCTTGAACTGCACTCTTTCTCCATTCTGTTGCAACATTTTTGTTCTTTCCTTTGGAGTAGGTTTTGGTATAGTAATCTCTTTTCATTCTACTTGCAGACTGTGTGTTTAATTAAAGTGTTCATATTTTTATAGAAACCTTAACTGGACATTCCCTTTATTTTGGTCTGTGATACTGTATTGTCTGGGTCACTACAGGTTAACTTTCACATCTCTCTTCACAGTATAGCCTTCCCTTGGCCTGCGTTACCACAAAAGGCAAATGAAGTTTATCTCTTGATTGCTCCTGTTTTACCTTTATAATTGTGTTGGCATTTTGGTTTGTAGAGGTGTCAGGGCTGAGTGGGACATTTGACCCCTACTCATCCTTGTACTCCTGCAAGGCAGAATCCAATTCTCACAATGGGGCACTCCAGAAACTTCTTTGGGCCTTTTCAGAAGGACTGCCTAACATTTGGGGGCCTATGGTCAGAGATCACTGCCCTAGGAAAGCAGACACATGTCTCTAGTTCAGAGGTTTGAGTGTATTTGTGCGTGTCCTGAGGATTTATTGAGTGTTCATCTTCATGATGAAGGAGTAGCAGGATAGTGCTGGATGTGGAGGCAGTAACTGAGGTTCTGAGAAGACTAATCCTGTCCTAGGGAGGCACAGCTATTTTGGTGGAATATTTCAAGAGGACACCAGTGATGGCCCTTGTGTATGAACACACTGCTAGAAGTGTGGGGGTTTAACTTATTTGTTGCCCATCCTTTGGTTGTCTGTTGTCTTTAATACATTTAGGTCTCAAATTCTGACAGCACCAGACATCATAGACTGTGTGTCCTCACCTCTTCATTGCTGGGATCTAAATGGTGAGTTGGCAAAATGATATCATCTTTGCTAGTAGTTAAAATAAAAAAGGTATTAAGAGCAACATAATAACAGACAAGTCCGTTTCCTTGGCCCTAACAGCTGCGAGGATAAGGGGCATCCTGGGCCTTTTTACAGAAGTAACTCATATACAGACATCACATTTCATTTTTCCTTGCATATCATATATCTAGGAAGCATACAGAAATTACTTGTGAAGTTCTTCCCTCTTGCGTTCAGTAGGTGGCACTGTGGCACTGCGGCTTAACAAGAAAAAGAAGGGGGTATTATGTGCACTGCTTTGTGGTATATGTCACATATGCTTTATAATGACACATGTCAAGTGATAGTATTTATATTGAAAATAATCTTGGTTTATGTGTTCACCTGTAATGCTATAAGTCAAAAATGAAGGCACATTTTTAAATTAAACACTACATTGTATCACCTTTTCATTTTATTGGCAGTGTTTAAATGAGGCATTGAGATGGCTTTGGCAATACCTGTTTTATGTCTCCTTGTTGAACTAACCAAAAGTCAAAACTGAACTTCTTCCCTGTATATAGATTTCAATGGGGTGGTCTATATTACCTGGTGATTAGACCTGAGTCTATCTGAGTGTAAAAATGTACGACCTGTTGTCAAGAGAAGCCACTAGACCCACAAGGAAAACCGGGGCCCTCTGGAATAGCTATAGCCTAATAGATATTCAAACAATAATGGCCCTGTGTCAATGAAGCCTGGACAATCATTGGCTGAGAACAAACATGCCTGGACATGACAGCCTTTCACTAATTTAAAAGGCACAAAATGCTTGCAAATGTATGTTACGATGAAGAAAAGCGTTTTACCTTATGCATTCACAACTGTGCCAGTCATGTTGGTCCCAGTGGCAGCTCTCCAGCAGTGGGTGCTTGGGCACCAATCCTACATTTTTCTGGACACTCTTGATACCAAAAGGTGACTTGGAAAAGACACTTTTATTTCCAATTGCATTATGGAGCCTCTGTCTTCCAACTGCTCTGTAATGCAAAAGTAGTCTATACATGTGCAAAGAGTATAAAAATACTTAGATTGCTTGAAAATACAAAGCCACAGTTCCCTAATTCCCTAAGCAGCATTATGCATTGGCAAGTGCTGCGGACATCAGACACCCAGGCCCTCACTCATGCATAGCCTTGAAAATGACATTGGGGAGGGCAATGAATACCTCTTCACCCCTCCCCCTTTCAGATGCCTGATGGATGAGCAAGGAGGGAGAGTGGCCAACATAGTCTGAAGACCCCTTACCTGCTGTGTCCTGCTGCTGGTGTTTGGAGGTAGTACTGAACGAGAGATGATCCCAACCATCTACTAAGCCAAGGTAAGTATTTAAAAAGGTATATGTGTATGTGTGTGAGAGAGGGGGTCGCAGAGAGAGAGAGAGAGAAATCCTAAATATTAATGAGTCTTCCATGTGTTTGGCAGGGGAATGAGCCTGCACTGTATCAATCAAATGTGTTTTACAGAGCTTTACTGTCCACAGCTAATAGGAATGTTCATACAGTGGCACACACTGTCCTTACTGGGCACTGCTAACAGAAGTCTTCCGCGGTGGCAAATACTACAATTACTCGATACAGCCAACAAAAGTATTCTTACACTAGAAAATACAGCACACGTGTTCTTACATTGGGGAATACTGGTATTACTGAGCACAACCAGCACAAGTGTTTGTTAAAAGTGGCAATGTATTGGTGCAACCTGCATTAAAATGTCTCCTAACAGGGGCAGAACACTGTGATATATTGTGGGCACAGGTATCATGAAGTTTCTTTTACTGGCAATGCTGGCATATATTGTGCTCAAAGTCATTATGAACATGTGCTGGAAAATGCTCCTGTATGCTTTCGGTAGTTCCTGGCATCTATTGTATTTTTCCATGTGTTACCCAATAAAACAGTCTGTCTGTGTCCAGGAATGACACAGACAGACTGTTTTGTTTCCCCAAAGGTGTGCTGTGAAACGGACTATTTTGAGCTATTTTATTTTTTGAAACAGGCCCTGCTTTCGTTGATTGGGGCTCTCTCACTACACTCAGTTGCCTGTGCTCTTACTGGGACACGTGTATGGCCCCCCAGTGAAAATGTCACAAGGCACCACTGGTTGGCACCATTCCTGCGCATGTTGCTGCTTTATATGACCCAGCATCAATGAGGTTCCATATCAGTCCCTAAACACCCTATGGAATACAATTTGTTGGGAGAATATTGTGAAGAATTGTGGGAATTTGTCCCTTCTCCCCAATGGGGAGCCACGCCCTTTAGGACTATGGAGGTGAGTCTGCTATGCAATACTCTCCCTAGGATTCTTACCCACTTAGAGGACAAGGAATCCTGAAGCAAGGTTGATATTGCATATCCATTCCATTCAGAGTCCCAAATACCTATGAGATATATGGGGAGTGAACAATACTCTAATGTGCAGGCACTCTAAAAAGGACTGGCTTGGTTTCTTACCCTGATTTCATAGCACTCTTACCTGCAGAACCTGACCAATGGCGTCTTCCCGCATTGGAGGGGGAAACATAAAAGGCTTCTGAGCGAGCCAGGTGGCAGGCAGGTGAGGGCAGCCTAAATTGGAGCACACAGAAGGGAACGGCTCCCTTTCCCGATGGTGCCTGGAGGAAGAATCACATTGAGAATGTAGTGAGCAGAGAAAAGCCAGAGTCTATGGAATGCTGCCAAGTTCAGGAAGCCATCACCACTGCAGGTGCTCACCAGCACCCCTCAGTCCTGAGGCTGATGTCCTTGCAGGCAGTGGGAACTAGTGCGCACGAGCCGACCGTGGAAACGATGGAGTCGCATTTCCACAATGACTGGAGAAGCTGCCTTCACCGATGAGCCATTCCTCGGGAGAACAGGTTTGCGACTGGCATAGAAATACAGGTAGAGGGTAGACAAACATTGAGAAGCCCATGAGGGACTGACATTGAAAATACCCCACGAGGGGGTGAGAACAAGTCACAAGACATACAGCCAGGGAAACTGAGAAGCCCACCAGGGGCTGACATTGAGAATACCCCATGAGGGGGTAAAAGTATGCAATTTGACACATGCCCAGAGAAGCTGAGTAGCCCACAAGGAGCGGACATGAATATTACCCCACAAGGGGGTGAATGCAAGCAACAAAATATATGTCATAAAGGCTGCATAGCCTATGAGGGGCTGGTCAAGATGATAACCCAAGAAGTGGTGACAGCAATCAAGGAGAGGTACGCCCGAGAAGTTGAGTAGTCTGATCCAAGAACTTGGATGTAAACTGTAGGAACTTTGCAAGCTTGGGTTAACCTTTCAAGGACATTTTCCTCAAGAACATCAGTGACTCTAGGAGAGGGAAGGACTCGAATGACTTATTTTTGTTGCACTATATCATCAGGACAAGGAAAGAGAACCAAAGACACATTGGGTGGAGTCAGAAACTAGCCACTCTGAACCCATGTGGGGGTTGTTATGCTAGGCGTCCTTTCAGAGTTCACGTATTTCTCTATCTTTCCATGTGGGTCACTGATGTTATTGTGTTTGGACTGAGTATAAGTGTTCTAACGGACACCTCTCTTTGTTCTGCAATAACAACGTGGTGTTTTCAGTGTCTTGGTCATCATCCTAAATTATCACACCCATTGCCATCATTGAAATCAAAGGCCAAAGAATTTGAGGGGGTGGGAGAGTCGGTTAGTCTGCTAGACTGAGAAACATTATGTTCCTCTAATTCCGGCAACTGACCATGGGCCTACAGATGCAACTCAAACCCTCCTCAAGAATATACCTTTCTGTAACAGATTCAGTGCATGGATCCTGTGCTGGCACCACAACAGACCTGCATGTGTGCCCTGGTCTGTTACAACTTGGGAGGAAGGGCTACATTCCCAGTGCTGCCAAATTCTGGGAATTGGTGAAGGTCAGCATTGGGTTGACTGCAGTGAAGTTTCCGACACAACCACTACAGTGATGAAATTAAAAGTATTATCCATCAGTACTATTGTTTAAATGCTTTAAGTACTTGTAGATGTGATTGAAGTGTCACTTGCTGCAGGATGGCACTGTTCTATGTTTCCACATATGATTTGTACACCTACAACAGTTGAAGCATTTCCACCTTTTACTCTCCCCATTCAACATTTGGCACCTGGATCTGAGGGCATCTTGATTGGTGTTGATTTTTGCCTCATACACCCCAAGCCATTGTTAAAGCATTTTTTCAAATTTAGGAAGTGCTGCTTAATCTTTCTCCTGGCCTGAACTGCCGAATCAAGCTACATTGTGTTCTATAAACCACCCAGCAACAATTCATCCCATCCCCTCTGGATTTGGGCTAGGATTCATATTCCTGGGGAGATTTGGTAGATATTCATCATTCATAAATGAAGAGAATCAATAGAGTCTTTCCTGGTGTCACATCTCTCTGAGGTTTTGACTTAATGCTACATTTCAAAGTATAGAAAGAAAATGTAAGACAATTTTACAACAGAAATGACTTTACCTTAAATTGTGCCGGATTTGTACAGAGACGCATATGCTAGCTACAGTACAATGAATTTACCAGGAGAGACTTACAGTTTGACCCAGATCTATTATCATCAAAAATAACTCACAAGATCTTGCAGAGATGATAAACTTATTTGGCCTCTTGATATTTGTGATGGATAGCTATTTGGTAAAGGTATGAAAGCCCAGCTGTGAGGGGTCAGAAATGCAAGGCAAACAACTTGAACTCCATTTTATTAACTTATAAGGGAGTGATAAATGCTTCGCTTTCCCTAACCTAAGGTGGGTTTCCCTACCTATGAAACTAAGACTAAAGGAAAACACTCTAATAAAAAAAGGTATCTCTCCATCACACATATACATACACCAAAAACATGTAGGTTGTTCAAATTCAACAAAAATATTATTAGAACCACATACTTTTGTAACCAGGGTCGGATTCCCTTCCCCATAATTAAGGTAGAATTTCCAAATAAAAATTCCAATTGATGAAGTTCATTCCAATAATCACGTTCTACTTTGAAAAGCAATGCAAAAAAGGTTCCCCCAATAGCCAAGATCTGCTTCCAACACAAAGTTCCTTCACTCCTGGAGGTTTTCACTTGGCATTAGGACTGTCATATAATAAAACAACATTCAACATTCTTCAGCATAAAGTTCACACAAGTTTGTTTGCCAAACCAAAAGTCCTTGGGCCTCATTATAATTGGGGCAGTGACGGTATGAACGGTGCTGGTAAGGCACCGGCACCGTTCATACCATCCCGCCGCATTACTAGTTCTGCTCGCGGGTTCCTGACAGCCCGCCAGGTCTTACCTGGCAGGCTGTGTGACACCCGCGAGCTGAACTTGTGATTGCACCGGCACTATTATCAACGGTGCCGGTGCAACCATGCTCCCCACCCCCATTCTGCCTTAAGGGGGAGAATGGGGATCGGGAGCCCGGCAATACCGCCACCCGTTAATGGGCAATTACTGGCCCATTCATCTTGTAATGGGCCGGTTGTTGAACAATCGTTGGTGGCGGGGCCGGTAGCCAGCATGGCGGTAGCCGTGGCTGCCATAAAGGCACGGCTACCACCATGCTCGTAATGAGGCTCCTTGTCTTCACTCTTCCAGGGAATATTTCAATATGACTTCTCTTCTCTGAGAAAGACAACTACTGCACAAATCTTCTTTATACACAAAGCAGGCTAGCTTTAGTCCAATCACCAGAGGACGTTTGCCTTTAAAAGAAGAGGTTTCTCTCCCTCTCCGGGAGAGTCTCTCACATCCTCTCGGAATCCTTTAAGGCACTCGATTTGTTCTGAAGAAATCACTGAACTTCCTTTGTGAAAGATGTCTTTCCAAAGCCCTCAGCCTGAGGTGAAGAAGGAATCATCCAAGATAGAAGGAAGATCTGTTTCCTACCCACTCCCAGGGCACATCGGGAGTGACCTCTGCTGTGGACCAGGACCTACCATTCGGCACCAGAGAGGAGACCCTGAACAGAATCATCCTTTCCGTGAGTCCCCCTGAGTGGTCATCACAGCAGCCAGAGTGCCAGACCAGTCTGTTCTACTGCACCAAACCACTTGTGCCATTTTCACAGCACCTGAAACAAGCAGGAACTCACAGGCACTGGTTGTTGCACTCCTCCAGCACTTCAAACTTGCACCCACTTTAAACCAGTTCCACCCTGCATCGTGTCCTAGCTAAAGCTCATCACCTGCTAGGCCTGAAGCAACTGCTCAATGCTGTGATGCCTTGACTACCCGAATTGAATCACTGGAGAGTCACACGCCGACTCTATCAAGGGGTTACAACTGGGACAGAAAGGGCATTATTGGATTTACAAACACAGATGTTAGAGAGACAAGATGAAGGAAAGGCCGGACTCCTCATTTTACTAGATCTCTCGGCGGCTTTTGATTTGCTGGACCACCCTTGACTTTTTAAACACTAGCTAATTTAGGACACTGCTCTAACCATGTAATTGAATGTATAAGCTCAATTTTAAGTGACAGAACCTCTAGAATATGCTGGGGAACAGCCTGTTCTGACCCAACTTCTATCATCTATAGAGTACCCCAGGGAGCATGTATCTCTCCAGCCCTCTTCAATATCTACATAAAGCCCCTCTGTGATATTCTAGCTCTAAGGGTATCCACTTCTGTAAATATGCTGACGATTTTCAGCTAATTATGAAACTCAGTGGTGACTAGCCAGCTGACACAACTAGGCTTAATGACATCTACCTACTTATCCAGGAATGGACGACCAGTAAATGGATGTGTTTAAACTGCTGAAAGACTGAGCTTATGATCTTTGGGCCAAACTAAGCAAGATGTAAACTCAAGTCATACCTATGCCAGCTTTTTGCTGGACAACTGCTCTATTGAGCTAGTTGATAAAGTAAAAACACTTTGAATACAACTTGAGGCAACTCTGAATTCGGATGCCCATGTCAACAACTTTGCTAAAAACACTCAATATCATCTCAGAATTTTTAGACAGATAAACCCGCTAGTGTCTGGAAAAACTGTGAATCGCTGGTCAGAGCTATAATCATGCCTCGGTTGGATTACTGTAACGCCACTGGTGCCAGTAAAAGAAACATTCAGGAGTTACAGATTATCCAGAATGATGCTGTCAGGATAATACATAACTTACCTAAGAATTAACACATCTCCAACCATCGGAAGCAACTTGACTGGCTGCCAGCGAATGAAAGAATCCAGTTCAAAATACTATCTTGAACCCATAAATGCTTACATGGGAAGGCCCCGGAATATCTGAAACTATCCATGACACGATACATACCTAACAGAACACTTAGATCTAGCTCAGCACATCTTCTTACCATTCCTCTGGCAAAACTTGCACGAGCAAAAGGCAGATTGTTTCCCCTCAGAGCAGCTGGTGTATGGAAGAGGCTGCCGGTGTCTGTGCGATCAGAAGGAAAATACAACACTTTTCGTAAGGACTTGAAAACCCTACTCTATGAATATTTTTAATAATTAAAAACTATTTGACTATGTAGGTCCTGTCCTTCCTTTGTCTATCTGTGCTCCCTGATGCCTGCGGTCTATGGTGCTTTACAAATAAACAAAATAAAATAAATTAAACTGTCGTCTCATCGATCGCATATCATTGCGCACCCAATATCACCACTTCCTGACTGTCGCCCGCAGACTCCAACTGCTGGAGCGTCACTCATCGAAAACCTCCCAGCCGCTAAAGACTGATTCAGCCTTTCCAACTGTGAAGAATTTCTGGGACAACCCCGACCTGCATCCTTGACAGGCGTTCTTTGACTGTACAGAGTGGCCGCATTTTCCCCTACCCAACACCCACTTGCTGCTTGGGTCGACATAATCCAATGTGCCCGAACTGAGCTTGATTCATAGCATCTACGTTCAACACAGGTTGGCCTCCGTCAACCCACCAGGAACTGAATTCTGTGACTGTTGACTCTGAACTGCCACTTGGGATCTGGGATCCTAGAAACTGGTTAGGTCATGATTGCTCCTGTGTTCACCTAAGATATATCCTTTATGTGGCTAGTGATTTGCCTACCACCCTAGAAATGCACTCAGAGTGCTACTTTCTCCAGTCTGCTGCCTCTTCTCTGTTCTTCCTTCAGTATGTGATTTGTGCAGTGTTTTCTATTTGTTCTATTTGCAGATGGTGTGTTTTATTAAAGTGGATATATTTTGTTTAGAACCTTGATTGGATATACCCTTTATTTTAGACTGTGATACTGTATTGTTTGGCTCACTACTGGTTCACCTTCACACCCCTCTTAAGAGAATAGTCTTCCCTCGTCCCATGTTACCACAAAAGGTGATGCAGGTATGTCTTTTAACTGTCACTGTTTTACCTTTATGATTTGATGAGTTGTGTTTTTTTCAGTAGAAGTGTGAGGGTTGATAGGGCCATTTTACCCCTAGTCATTCTTTTACTCATGTGGAGCAGAATCCAATTCATCAGAGCATCCATGTGTCTTTGCTGCACCTGTCTACTGACATCTGCAGCCCCTGCCCTTCACTGATAAAGGGCAGGTTCAAAAATAACATGTGCATCCCTGACAGTTGTTGTGACCCAAAGTCACGGCAGCCATAGGTAGCATTTTAACTTCTGCACCTCGATTTGTGTTGCCTCATCAGTGGCAACCTCATGAGCGCATGTCAGCAATGTCAATGCTAGACAATGCTCCATGTAAGATGATAACAAGGATGCTTTGTTAGTTTGATTACCACAGGAATAAGGGTAACACCTCCCCTCAGGCTCAGGGGCATTCGCAAGGAGATCTCCTGTGAACACTGCTTCAAAGACACACTCACATACCAAAGACCTGCCTCACACCAGGGTGATGTACTACAGTAGGTCTTTGATGTCAGCAGGCATGGGAAATGGCTGGAGTCAGTGTAGCCAAAGAGGGAACAGGCGCTGAGAAGGTGTTCCACCATCTTGCATTTCTGTTGGGGCTGTGTGCAGTACAGGTGAGTCTGGGTATGTTGTAATGAGGTTTGGGGAATTTGTTACAGCTGCAGGAATTGGACCCCATGTGGCAGGTTTATTTTTGTCCATTGCCCAGTGACAATTTGCCTTCATAAGGAACGGGTATCAAGAATAATTCATTGGATCTCCTTTCCATTCCACAGTCTTCTAAGGTCATTTAAGGTGTAAATAGAAGGCATGCAAGATAGAGAGCTCTGGCCCCTAACTTTCCCCAGGGAACAGAGGGTGTGACTGAAGTTTGGACAAGGCCTAGCCCTCTACCAGCTCCACTGGAAGCAGGCTCCAACCTGGAGGTGAAGCCTGTAGATGCCATCCCAGATCCGTGGAGCCGGAGTACATAACATATTGACTTATCTTGTCCTGGAGTCTCTGTATTGTGACTTCCAGCAAACAGAAAGCCCAGGAGCAGTTGCAAACCTGTTAGCACAGCTTCAAACCATATTCAAACTACCTCCAATGCTCTCCGGGCCAACAAACCCACTGTATCACCATTGGCACTCTTTGCATCTTCAAACTGTTCAACTGCATCTTAAAACTGGCTCGACGCTGCCTTGCACCAGTAGTGCTCTTCACCACTCAAACACTAGCTCAGTGCTGCTGAAGCTGGCAACTTGCCACATCTTTGAGTATCGCATCAATCCAACAGAACCTTGCCTCTACCCGACACGAACACCAATTTCGAAATGCTGGAGGCAATATGTCAAGCGCTGACTCGACACAGTAGTAACATTGTCTTGAACTGGCTCAATCGCTGATCCGGACCTGTCAGCCCCTTCGAACCACACTGCATCAAACGTGAATTCGAACCACACAGTGCTTCATCTTGATGCCGACTCACCGCCTGCGTCAACCCAATTTACCGGTATCTGGACTTTCCATCGAATTTTTATCCATCAAATTTATATCCATCGAAATGTATTCATTGAAATGCTTTTCTATCGAAAAGCACATTCATTGAATGAATTTTGATGGATTTGATGGATTTTAGAATTAGGGTTAGGGTAAGGGTTAAAGTTCGGGTTAGGGCAGGCAAGGGTTAGGGCAAGGGTTAGGGTAAGGGTTAGGGTTAGATTTAGAGTTAGATTTAGGGTTAGGGTAAGATTTAGGGTTAGGGTTAGATTTAGGGTTAGGGTTAGATTTAGGTTTAGGGTCAGATTTGGGGTTAGAATTAGGGTTAGGGCAAGGGTTAGGGTAAGGGTTAGATGTAGGGTTACATTTAGGTTTAGGGTTAGATTTAGGGTTAGGATTAGGTTAGGGTTGGGATTAGGGTTAGGGGGTGCCCTTGGGGTTTAGGTGGTGGGTTGGGGAAACCCCCCCCAAATAAACAGTACATTCCACAAGATACAGGGAGCTGTCCAGTGCTGAAATACATTAAAGGTTTCAGCACTGGACAAGGGTTACATTTTGAATATGGGGGATGGTGTGGGGGGTTAGAGAGAAGGACCCATGGGGGTTGAGGTGGTACGGGGGACCCCCCCCATAAACACAAAATATCACAAGTTACAGGGAGTTGTCCAGTGCTGAAATACATTCGAGATTTCAGCACTGGACAAGGGTTCAATTTTGAAAATGGGGGTTGGTGTGGGGGTTAGAAGGGGAGGACCCCTGGGGATTGAGGGGAGTTTGAGGGGAGACCTTCCCCAATAAAAAATAAATATCGAAAGTTACAGGGAGCTGTGCAGCTCCCTGTAACGTTATGTTCCATCGAATGTCCATGCAAAAAAGTAGTGTTTTTCGATTAAAGGGTTTCGATGGATAAACAATTTGCATTTTATGTATGGGATTTCAATTGAACATTTTTCGATGGAAACAACTTGATTGTACTTAATTTCGATGCAAAATTGTCGATGGAAAGACCATAAAGCAACTTGCCACCTCTCAAACCCAGTTTGACCACAACGAAAGCACTGAGAAGCCCAGTGTGATGCTGTCAGGCCACATAAGATCAAGAACAAGATATTTTCAAGAGGCCCAGTCCCCCTGCTCCACTTTTAGAACCTTGATGACTTATAGGTCCCCATTTCGATGATTGTACTAAAAGACATAACCTTTGAACAGTGTCAATGCAGAAATTGCTTGCACGAACATCTCTGCTCCCGTATTCAGGGTGCTAGTCCATATCAGTTGTGTGTTATCTGTGTTCTCTTACAAGGCTGGTTTTTGTTTAGGTTTTCTGAATATGTATTTGCATTTTTATTGTTTCATTAAAAGTCCTTATTTTTATAGACCCTTGATTGAACACTATTTTATTTTGGAGTTGCTTCACTATTGCTGTTTGGGTTGCTACTGATACTACTTTACACCCCTCCTAAGAGTACAGCCTGCACTCGGCCCACATGATCACAAAAGGTGAAGGAGGTATACCCGTCAGACTGTGTATATTTTACATATATGATTGGAATCACTGTCAGTTTGGTAGTAGTGTGTGCCTGCGTAGGTGGTGCAGCCACTGCTCATCCATGTATAGCAGCAGAACAGCAGTGATTTTGTCACAATATAATGCCTGTAGAGGGGCGGGGGGATCTAAGAGGTCTTCAGCTAGTAGTCACAAAATGTGAGTTAGCTTCATAAAGGTATTTCCTTTGCAAGATGACCTGTTTGTTTTGTGTCGACTTTTTTAGATCCATTGGTTCAACAACTGGAAAAGTGTTTTCCTTTCCTCTTTAAAGGGGGCGAACTGGCCTATGACAAGTAAACTAGCATGATATGATATGATATCATATGATATGGCATTTATAAAGTGCCTATACACAAATGTTTCAAGGCACGAGGAGGCAAGGGAGGGGGAACAGAGGGAAGACAGAGACAGCAATCCTACTTGGCCAGGTGTCAGATCGCGCAAGTGCAGGGGAGTGTGGAGGGGGAAAGTGCGGGTGGAGGGGGGCAGTGCAGTACATAGGTTAACAGTAAAACTAAGTAAGACAATAAATAAGAGTGCGGCCAACTGGTGGCAAGTGCAAGTGTTGACACATTCACTTAATTGCACGCACACCACTATAGAAGGCATTGTAAATTAACAAAACACAAAATCAGAATGCCAATATGGTAGGAGAGCCATAACTGGCATAATGTCTTCTGTTATTTGAGCGCTCTGAGACCTTTGGGTGTGTAGCGCTATATGAGAAATACGTTATTATTATTATTATTATTATTATTATTATTATAAAGAGGGTAGTGAGACGTTTTACTAGTTCGCAAAACCACTGCGCATTCTTGTGAGCTTGGCAGTCATCTGAAAAACCCTAAAACATGTTAGTCCCGCGCTCAGTACGTTTTGATAATCAAGTGAATAGTGAAATGCGGCTAATGGCTGGTGGCATGATTCGGTGGCAGCAGTCTCGGCCTGTTAGTCGTGTTTACTAAGAAACTGTAATAGTAAAGGGAAACATTACGCACGTTAATCAAACTGGCAAGTAGAGGTTGCAAGTACCTTTCTCATAAGCCCACATCAAGCAGGTCTGCTCGTCCTTTTCGCCGCTGGACTTGCTGGGGTCGCAGGCCACGAGATTCATGTCCGCTCCGTTGTCCAGTAAAAACTGGACGAGACGAATGTGCCCGTGATAGCAAGCGCAGTGTAACCCTGAAACATGTAATGGAAAACAATCACTGCAGTAGGCTTGTTTTACAGCAGCCGAACAGAGAAACACCAGTCATAAAACTGGAATTGATTTTTGTGAGAAAGTCCATTATGCAACAAATTGCCTTTCTGAAGGAAGGATGCTGCTGCAGACTTTAATAGCCAGTCTTGAGGGTTAGCACTCACTTTTCCAGCTGAAAAGGCAGCTTGTTGTAAAAGTTCTAAATGAAATGACTTCAAAAACAAGTGGGATAAAGTCTCAAGCGCATTGCAGAACACAAATGGATCATAATTAGAAACTAAACATTATGTGACATACATGTTCCTTTTGGATCCGCGTTTGCAATCTGTATTATTTGGTTTTACCTGTGTGTCCATCCCTTCCTTGATGATTGATGCTTAGAGCACTCTGATCCAGAAGGAATTTGACAAGTTCCATGTTCTTTCCATAGGTGCAGGCACTGTTAAAGTGGAAATGTATACATGTAAAGACAGCATTGCATGCCTGCATTATAAGATAGCTATTATCTGATCTAACAATATAATAAAAGGCCAGATGTATGTTTGTCCCTGTATGTTTGTCGGATGCAGTAGCTTTGCCTCTTGTCACCCCTAGAGGGAGCTGTAGGCTTAGGATTAATAGTGCTCCTACTGTATCAATGAAAACCTGCAGTTTGGCCCATGTAGACGGGCCTGTACAGTAGTTATAGAATGTTCTTCTATTCTGAGCAGGCTCGGACTGGCCTATAGGACAATAGGGCAATGCCTGAACCAACAACACAAAATGCTAGTGTGGACCAATTTTTTGGTTCAAAGTGGCCCACGTTTTTGGCCAATGTGGGCCGGTTTGATGAGTTACCTCAGTATGTGGCTAGTAGTTTTGACCATTGTTGCTGAATGTATATTCTTTAAATTGCACAATTTGCATTGCCTTTTATCCAAAAAAACCTCCCCCTTTGGTAATATTCAAACAGTTTGTCACAAAAGGAATGAATTGCAATTTGCAACTGTGGGACACTTTTTCATTGTTATGCGCCAGTCCGACCCTGATTCTGAGGCATTTTTAATTGGGGAGTTGGCCATGTCGGTAAGGAGGATGCTGGCACATGCACTGGTTTTACTAAATAATCCAGTGATAGAGTCAGGGGACTGAGCTCCTGATTCTGAGCCCCATGTAAAATAAGAAGGGTCACTTTTCTTATTTGCTCAATATTATGTGCCTACATATAGAAAGGGGCAATCGGGCAAATAAGAAAAGTGGCGTTTCATCACAGAATTACACTTTTCTTATTTTATATGGAGCTCAGAATCAGGCCCTAAAAATAGCTCATTACGAATTTGGCAGTAGTGCTAAGAACAGTGGGAATACCGTTACTGCAGCTCTACGGGTCAGCTTGATTATAGGCTTGGAAACCCATAACCAATAAAAACAGCCTGGTGGTATTACCTCTAGATACTGATGGCAGTGGTACTCGTGGCATTGTCCCCAGGGGTAATACCTCCATTCCTCAATGGAGGCTTTGATATGGGGAATAATTACATCTCATAATTAGTTAGAGACACCACTGTTAACACTGTAACTCAGATTAGCAATGCTGACCTAAGAAATCTAACAGGAGCAAAAATTAAATATGACATTAACAAGTAAATTAGATGGTATGAGCTGGCCCCCACTAAAAACCTAGGCCACAACACAGCCGCACCAGATGCAGTGAACAACCAGTTTAAAAACAAAACATTTGCAGGCCTGAAGAAGCAAACTAATCGCAAAACAAGTGTGAAACTTCAATTTCATTTAAATGGTTAAAGTTTGCAGGACAAAATAGATCTGGAATGTTATAAGCAATGTGGCACACATATAACAGACATATGAACTACTTTATGCTATGAAGGAATAGACGCGTTTCAGTCTAGAATTCCGAACTGCAAACATAAAATGTGAACCCATTTTTCTTTTCCTAATACAATTTAAAAATGACTGCATGAACAGTAAAGTGTGGGATCTTCAAGCGGTGCTGCCGCACGCGAATGACATTTTTTAAAATTGCTAGACATATACAAATCCTTCGTTTTAGACGAAGAATACCTGACGCAGGCATTGGAAAGTGTTCCTAGAGATGACCATGGATGATATGTCCTCAGCGGTTCAACTAGCACCCCCGCTTCCCCCCCCCATGCATTTTTGACTTTCCAAAGCACTACATCCTTGCCACCCTGTAGTGCTTCCAAACGACAGTGTGTTCACAGCAGGGAGGTTTGGCTTCAACACCAGTGCAAGGAGCTCCAATGCCAACGGGAAGAAGGAATGTATGAATGTAGATACTTAACTTGAAATTGCCATAACAATAGCTTAGGCGGTAATTGATTTTGTGTTTTTTTTGCTTGGCGCAATGCTGAAATTAGCAAGCAACGGCAATATGAAAAGGTGAGCCCATGGTGCCAGGACCACGGACAGGATCAGGAGAGTCACCCGACAGTGCACAGGGCTAGCTAAAGTGGTGTCTCAGAGAGATGAGCCCCAACCCGAAAGCTGCTGTGCAGGTAATAGAGAATCTGCCTACAGCTTCACAGACAGGCGACAGCACACGATTCACACCCTGACAATCCCGGATGCCTATCAACACCAAGTGACAACGGGTGCTCTAACTGGAGTGGCAGTATGGCAAGTGCGCCAAGCAAGAGATGAAATCCATCTCCCAGGAAGCAGCAGCATGAGCCATTTCTGATTCCATGGGCGGTCGGCCCACGTGCCCTGTAGGTCACTTAAGGCAGGAGGGCCCCAGAGTTATTACCATAGAGATAACTATGGACTCTGCTGGATTGCTCTCTGGTTCCAGTGGGAGAGAGTTTCAAAGATCCACTTTGGGAGTTTCATTGGATTTGTATATGTTGAAGCACACTCTATTGATGCATTTCCCCAAGATGCACAGAATATTTGTTATGCCACCACAAATATTGCTATTTCATGTTGACTAAATGATGCCACCACTTCCCTCCAGCAAGTAGACTGAAGCTACCATCCCACTAAAACAACTGATTTGTTCTCAAGCGTGAAACATCACCAAATAAGATCCAATCAAAGCCTTAGGATTCAAGATGTCTGACATTCTCTGTTCATAGAGTTCCCTTGGCATACTGAACTCTAGATCTAGCTGTGACCTTCATATTCTATTGATGGGAGAGCAAGATCAGCAAGTATGCCATGCAACTGCTGTGATCATGTGCAGTAGGAGAGTCACTGCCAGTCCTGCCAGGCAATATGTGAAGAACTCAACAATACTTCTACTACTCCTGTTGTTACTACCACTGCTACTGCTACTACTACTGTGAATACTAGCACAACTGCTGCTAATAATATTACTACTACTCCAAGGAATTTCCCAAGATGCACCGGAAGTCAAATCCAGGTATGCCTTAATACTGTTATATGCTGGCAAAGATGCTTGGATACTGCGAACCGTAACTGCTTTTATTCATTAACCAAGTCCATTAAACCTATATGTAATTACATGCAAGCCCAAAGTTTTGTTTTTAGGCGCAAATATTAAGAAAGTTAAACAATGTAATTAGGAAATTACTGTGAAGAAAGTCCCCTATTTGAGCTGCTCTACAGTGCCTCTTGGGGTTCGCATCAACAATTGACTCAAGTGTCACAGATCATTGAAGGAATATTTAGGTGTTCTTGTTTCTATGGGGCATCTGTGTTTTTATGGGGAGCTTCTAATGGAAAATGTTTTGAAACTACACAACGCAATAATCATATCATGGGTAGATAGATGCTTTGTGTGTGGCTTCTGATTGCAAAATCTCACAAAGTGATGAAAATCACACCTTAAGAGTGTCTTGCTTCTTTATGCATTTTACAGGAAGAGGTAATGGTTCAATATTTTTGCACACAGCATTTCGAGAAGCAACAGAGCACTTTACAATCACAGGGGGAATAGCATAGTGAAAAGAGCAGATAAACAAGGGAGTGGGGAGCAAGCACAAGGGGATGGGGAAGATGGGCAATTTGTCAGCAAGGCATCTGAAAGCAACAGGAGAGGAAAGAGCGGGGATTAGACGACCCAGTCTCAGCTAGAATGACTATTGGAGGGTGTGTTGACCTAGGTGTTCGGGGGAGCCATTCCTTGAAGAGGAGGTTCCTGCGGTCCTTCCGGGACTGTAAAAGTAAGGGGTGAGTCTGATGTTCACGGGGTGGAGGTTCCAGAGTCTTAGGGCATAGACAGAGAAGGCCTGTCTTCTGGTTCTTTCCTCTCTGCACTGGAAGAGTTGAAGTCTGCACATGTCCTTAATTCTGGTGGATTGTAGGGCTCCAGAGACTCTGAGTTTCTCAGTGAGGTAGTGTGATGATTTAACTTCCGGGTACCAGTGGTCCAGTGGTGAATATCGGGTTCTAAACCATCATTCAGCCCCACACCTCTAATACACCAGAAGTAATACAAACAGATTGGAAAAATAAGCAAATTATAAACCTCCTTGTCCAATTTCAGTAGCATGGACGGAACAGCAGGCTTATGTCTGAAAGGTTGTGGATCGTTGGTTAGTTGCAACACAGCGAAAAATACAATTATTACCCAATGATAAAAGGGACTATCCAGCCATGGGTGTATCAAAAATCTCTACTTTATTTATATCATATAAGTCTAACAACTCTACGAACTACAACCCATCCTGTAAGGGAATGCAGAGGACAGACAGTTTCAAGAAGGAAAAGAGATGCACTCTGAATACTGACAGGAGGGTAGTCGGTATGGTTAACAATCACAACTGTTTAAATGCACTTGGCTTCAACACAAGGGGAACAATGGGTCTTAATATGTCTCTGGGGGCATTTGGGGAAGGACTGGGGGAAGGACCACAATGTACCTGTGGCATATTTTTACCCATGCCGATGCGCCCCACTGCACCCCTGTACAAATGGGGAAAGAAACAGCCAAAAATGGATGCGCTAACCCCGATGCGTGCAAAAATCTGCAAACCTGCACATGGGTCACACTCACCAAAGGCTGCACACCCCTGCCACACAGCAAAGTGGGGGAGACAACAGAATTCTTACCGCAGGAGAATGCCAGTGGGTGCTGTTACAGTTAACATAAAGCAAGGCCACAGAATTGGGCTAAAAACCGGAAATGCCTTTTAAAATGCAGCTTTTGCAACCTTCACAGTGCTGCTTTGGCACTAGAACCATTCATTTTTCAGTGAATCATTGAGAGTAAAAGAATTGCAGATCATCCAGTGCCTCATTGACTGACAGCAGCTAAGAAATGTATCTCATGGATACAAAATGTATGCTGCAAAGGAAACTCTGATGTAAAGGATTCAGTTTAAATGTGCTTTTTCCATGAAGAAGTGCAAAATCGCCTATTTAAAAGCACGTTATTGAGAAAGGTTTAATTCTTTAAATGTCCAAATCCCTTATAAATCCCTTATAAACTGTGTTCATTTTTATATGTTTTAAATGAAGGACCTTAAAGTGAATTTTAAAGCCAAAACCCAGTTGACACCCCCCTGTTAGCAGGAAGGCTTAATTGATGCTGGAGGTTCTCGCATATTTTGAACGAAGACCTCATCAGACTTTCGTCTCTGGCCCTGCGAAGGACAATGGCAGGCTGAGCACTGATCCCTTTAGGGGAAGGGTAGGAAACTTCATTCTGGACCCCCATCATGATCAAAGGAATGTGACAGCTGTTGCCTGTTGAAAGGAAAGTTACAAAGAAAAAAAAACTGCTAAAATACATTTGTTGTTTAAAATGCCTATTTGTGATTATGTTTTGAAAACCTTTAACTTTGCCCCATGAAGGAGGACAAATCTAAAAATTGGTAGGTGTAGATCTAATTTTATGCTCTTTCTGTGAAGATGTGAGTGAATCCTATACTACATAAGGAACCCAAGTTACACAAAAGAATAATTGTGGCAAAACTATGGATGTTGCAAATATAATATTGTGTACCTGTGTCCTAGGGGTAATTACCCAGATATGTACTGAATTAGGAATTTTTAGGCCAAGCCGTTATGATTAACATTGACAACATTCCACAGAACGACAAGGCCAGCTCTTATTGAGATGGGAGTTAGATGTCAGGATAACCCACAAAATATGTAATGTATGTGTCCAATTTTATTAGAGGGCATAGTTATAGAAATGTGTATTTCTTGGAAAGTTAAATTGTGATTCAAATCAATATGGGAGTTCCCAAATCACGTCATAAAATATGACAGCTCTTTCTGACTTCCAACCAGAAAAAGGCAAGTGCCTTTGACCTATCACAGCTGTGGGGGTGTGGTTTGAAATTCTGCCCCTACCATAAACTTTGTGATGACACTTGGCATGATAAATATAGTAACTTCAACACATACAGACACACACTGATTCCTGACTTCATCCTGATTTCTGTGCAATGCTTTGCTCCTGTCTTCTTCATCCTGTTCCAGAACATTTCCTCTTGTCCTTATTTCAGACTACTTTGCAAAACCAAGGCCCAGCAATTGCTGAACTCGTTTCAGCTAGGCCCAAATCCTGAAACCATCCCAAAAGGAAATCATTCTGATGCAGTTTGGCTTGCTACCATTAAGGCTTGCCTGCTGAAACTTCCATTCCCGCTAATATACCGTGTCCAGTGACAAGAAGGGCCAATCAAATCCAATCCAATCTGAGGTGCAGTACAATTGACCAGAACCGCCCAGGTCACCATCCCGCCATAGGTGCCCTGCTGCCGGTAGACCTGGCCCGTGATGACCAGAACTTGACGCTCCGATCTGAATTTACAGTGGACTGTAAGTATCAATAGGAATCCTAGTGACCCATAGTATATTTGCCTTGTCCTAACCCATCTCTCAAGCTATCCAATCTTTAATTTAAGAACCTTTAACCTTGTCAGAACCATTCTTGCAACCCTGTTTACAATCCCAAAGTAATTCCCATAAAGAAAACTTAATATCCGCCACATGAAGAGTTACAAGCGGCCGTGCATAACTGTGGAGATTCCAGGGCGGCATTATATTTTTCTTAGTCATTAATATAGTTTAAATAAAACCAATTTGTCATTTTGATACCGAATTTCTGTTTTTCTCTGCTCTATTTTTTTCAAAAACACCTCTCATTAAAACTTACATAACTTCTTCAATGCTATAGGTAGAGACCTAATTTCAACAAAGTTTAACTCAGTTAAACCTAAGACATGTAGCTACATCCACAACCAAAAACCGCATTGCCCATTTTTATTAAAAATCGCATAGTGGAAATTAGGCGCAAATTTGCATTTTTGCAAAAGTTTTACACGTGCCTGTTCCCATTCCAAGTATTTACAAACTACCATTCTGCTTTAAAGTGTGTTCTGTTGCTCATATTTTATTTCATGTTTGTTAGAACCGGTTTAGTATTGCTCCCATAGGAATTTCTATCAATTTAAGGATTTTTGCACACTTTTCATTGTTTCACAAAGCCGTTTTCAAATGTCAGTTTAAAAAGTGTCAATTCCCAAAAGCGTTTTTCTCTTTTGTTTGGGGAGGGAAGACTATATTCAAACACTGTACTCTGTTCTTTTATTCCTGAATACCTGCTATTTATTTACATCTGTGTAGAATTGCTCATTTGTGAATTTAGAACTTTGCAGGGGGAAATCTTATTAAACGCTACCTTTCACCAACCAAAACTGTTCTTTTTCCTGTGTTTTTTTGTGTATTGCTATAAGTGAATTCAATTGCTTTACTTACTTTCTGAATTGTTTTGTCACCACATTGGGGATTGCTGCCCCATCTTTATATATATTAAAATGTGTGTTTGATTTGAATTGTAAATAAATAAATAAATATTTAACTCTATCAACCAGCCTGATTCCTGGTCCACTGTGACCTTGGGGTATTTTGAGACGGGTGTGATATGAGTTGTATATCACTCAGAATATTGAACCTATAGACATAATAAATAAGTATTTCATATGTGCATCCCATGCTAGGCGAGACCCAGGTGTGTTCGTGATTGAAATCCTTAACATACCTTACTGTCAGGAATCTGTGGAAAGGCCGAGGACGGTGCTTGGTGCTTGGCAGGAGGAGATAAACTACATTTCCCATTAGGCTTTAGGAAGAGTGTAGTTCTCCTCTATCACGCGTGGCACCAGCTGCTCATTAGCAGCAACTGTTAAAACCCGCCGCCGCCCGTGCCTCGGTGCAGGTAATTACTGATTATCAGCATGGGCGGCAGCAGTGTAGGAGCAGGCATGTGGGAGCATATCCGACGCTGAAGGACTTATTGAGCTTCCCTTCTCCCCGGGCCTCGACGGTAACGCTGAAGAACACCAGAAGTCTGTCGCGGGCTGCGGCGGTGAAGCGGTTCTTACTACCCGGTGTTGGGCATCGCTCTTCAGGGTCCGGATGTCCTTGTGAGGCATCCGGGCCATCAGTTAAGTGTTTTTGGACCTCGGTGCTTACATACTGGGGTTATGTTGATGTTCATGTAGTGATTTATTATCCAATATGCAGTGAGTGTGTGAGGTAACACGCTCTAGGATACACATCCCACTTGAGACACGCCATGTGAGAGGAAACATGTTATAAGAACTCAGGACTGATAAAACAGTGCCCAATGGGCAGATTATCCTAATGTGTATGTAATTGGAATAAGTCTTTGGAGTCCACTTATCACAAGGGCCTGTTATGTGTTATGTTTGGTCCCAAGACTCTGTTTGTGGTTTCATTGTGCCCAACAGGCCATGTGTCTTGTATCTTCATGAAAGGGACAACCCTTGTTTGTGCCATTTGTGTCTAAACCATCTTATGTGTTTTCATACTGTCCCCAGTAACATGTTACGTTCAAGGTCTGGGTTCTAGGTTATGTTTGTGATATGCAAAGGGAAGGAATAAGAGATTAGGCTAGGTGATTTAGAATTACGGTTTCAGGTACAGGAGGATTTGCTGTTGTATGTATTGGTTTGTTATGTTCCCCTCCTTTCCTTTGTCAGTCCATCCCCTTTCCCTAACTCCATCTTCCCCCCTTTGGCTGCCACGTGGCTCCCTGTGATATACGTTCAGGCGCCCGTGCCAACCACAGTGGGAGGGGTCAATCTATTTGGCTTCTGTGGTTCGGAGGAGGGGATCGAGATCCCTACTCCATATAAGTTTGACAGAATTACCTGCCCCCGATTTCGGGGTAATTGAACCACCCAGGCCAAATGGATACGAATCCTCCCTCTTTAGCGGATGTGCTCAAGGCACTACAGGACATATAAGTAGAATTGGTACAGACTAGACAGGATTCGAGTATATTGAAAGCTCAGGTACAGGGTTTGGTCGCACAAGGCACCCCGCTTGATGGGGCTGGAACCTCTACTGGAGGGCAAACTGGTAGAGCCACGTCTACTGTGATTGTGCAGCCCTCTAGTGGTGTGCCCTTAGCCACACCTGAAAGATTCACAGGAGACCCTAAGAAATATATGACCTTTTTAACGCAGTGCCGACTGTATTTTTTGTGTAAACCGAAGGCGTTTGAGACAGTACAAGCTAGAACGGCATTTGTTATTTCCTATTTAACGGGAGATGCGGCAGCATGGGCAATGCCTTTGGTGCAAAAGGATGATCCTTTATTATATGATTGGGATGGGTTTCTAGGGGAATTTGGAAGGTTATTTGACCGCCGGGAGGTTTCTTTGGCTCAAGACAAAGAATTGTTAGCTTTAAGACAAGGAACCCGCGACTTGGTTTCGTATGTTACACAATTTAACAGGTTGGTTATTGAGACAGATTGGCCTGAAAAGAAACAGACTGTGTTGTTTTATCAAGGGCTCAAAGAGGAATTGAAGGATGCTATCGCTCAAGTAGAACCCCAGCCCATGACATGTACCGCCATGATTGATTTAGCTCTAATATTGGATCATCGTATTGGAGAGCGCAGGGGTGAGAAGAAGAGACCAGAAATGTTGCCTTTTGCTAGATTGGATCAGGGGAAGGGAAACAGGAATACAGAAGGAGAACCCATGCAAATTGGTGGAATAAGGGGGCCTTTGTCTGTTGCTGAGAAGGAGCAACGAAGGGCTAATAATTTGTGCCTCTATTGTGGACAACCAGGACATTTTATTAGAACTTGCCCGAATACTCCCAAGAAAGGAGCAGGGGTGGATAGAAACAAGGTTGAGTCGGGAAAAGGATTGGGCCGGCCTTAGGGGGAACTCAGGCGACAGGCCCAGACACAACTAGGTTCCCCAATTGGAGTGCAAATACGACAGGGAAAAGAAATTCACATTTGTACATACTGGTGACTTTACTGTTTGCCTGTACTAAGCAGCTAGTGTCTGCAATGGTGGATTCAGGCGCCACTGGTAATTTTATTGACATTGGTTTGGCGAAAAGATTGGGTTTACCATTGAAGGAAAAATCTCAGGTTGAGGGAGTACAATCAGTGGATGGTTCACCACTGGTGTCAGGACCCATTTGTCAACAAACTGAGCCACTTATAATGAAGTGTGAGTCTGGACATACAGAGGAAATTGTCTTTGATTTAATTGCGGCACCTCAATTTGGGCTCATTTTGGGCATGCCGTGGTTGCTTAAGCACAATCCCAGGATTGATTGGATTAAGCGGGAGGTGGTTTTTGCAGGAGTGGAATGCGAGAGTCACCTTGAGGAAGAGGTGAGACCCGCATTGTATTTAGCAGATCAAGTGGCAGAACCACAGAGGGTGGGAGCAATGGCTGTGAGTATCCCAAAGCAGTACCAAGATTTAGCTAAGGTATTCGACAAAGGGGGAGCAGACAAGTTACCACCCCATAGATCTTATGATTGTGTAATTGATTTGGAACCAGGGGCTAAGTTACCTTGCAGTAGAATCTATGCGTTGACTGAAAAAGAAAACCAGCATTTACGTGAATATCTGGATGACATGTTAAATAAGGGATTTATTAGACATTCCACCTCCCCGGTGTCGTCACCCTTATTTTTTGTTCCAAAGAAAGAAGGAACACTTAGGACATGCATTGACTATAGAGCATTGAATAAGGTGACAGTGAAAAATAGGTACCCCTTGCCTTTGATTTCAGTGTTATTAGATCAAGTAAGGTCAGCAGTGGTTTACACCAAATTGGATTTAAGAGGGGCTTACCATTTGATCCGTGTGAAAGCAGGGGATGAGTGGAAGACAGCTTTCAGGACTAAGTTTGGTTTGTTTGAATACCTTGTGATGCCTTTTGGTGTATGTAATGCTCCTGCAGCATTTCAATAC
Organism: Ambystoma mexicanum; assembly: GCF_040938575.1. Classification (NCBI taxonomy): domain Eukaryota; kingdom Metazoa; phylum Chordata; class Amphibia; order Caudata; family Ambystomatidae; genus Ambystoma; species Ambystoma mexicanum. Next base: position 1,163,429,781 of record NC_090922.1, read on the forward strand.
TTTATGCAGGAAGTGTTGAGTGAGTTTCTAGATCAGTTTGTTATAGTTTATATTGATGACATTTTGATTTATTCATCTTCTGAAGAGCAGCATCGAGATCATGTAAGAGCAGTGTTAAAAAGATTACAAGACCATCAGTTGTTTGTAAAACTGGAAAAATGTGCTTTTCATACCACTCAAGTGGAATTCCTTGGTTTTATTTTGACTCCCTCTGGTATTGTGATGGACAAAAGGAAAGTACAAGCAGTGACGGAATGGCCAGCGCCTCAATGCATCAAAGATAGCCAATCCTTTTTGGGTTTTGCAAATTTTTATAGGCGCTTTATTTCAAACTTTTCACAAATCGTTACACCTATTACCAAATTATTAAGGAAGGCCACTAAATTTGATTGGAATTATGAGGCAGAAGTAGCTTTTCAAGAGTTAAAGAAAGCATTTACATCAGCTCTGGTATTGAGACATCCTAATCCGGAAAAACCTTTCCAAGTGGAAACGGATGCTTCCAATGTGGCTGTGGGAGCTATATTGTCTCAAAAGGATGAAGAAGGAGTATGGCACCCTGTAGCTTTCTACTCTCGCAAGCTTACTATCTGTGAACAAAATTATTCAATCACTGATAAGGAGTTATTGGCAATTAGAGCAGCTTTTTTGGAGTGGCGACATTATTTGCTGGGGGCCAAATATCAGGTTACAGTGGTCACTGATCATAAGAACTTGCAATATTTCAAGACAGCGCATACATTAAGTCCAAGGCAGTTAAGATGGTCACAGTACTTTAATGAGTTCAATTTTGTAGTCACGTTTAGATCAGGAAGAAAAAATGGAAAGGCTGACGCTCTATCTCGGCAGCAACATATGGAAAGCATAATAACCGAAGTTAAAACTATCATTCCTGCGGAAAAGGTAGTAGGAGCAATAATGACTCAGTTACTAAGACAGGTTAAACAGGAAATGAAAGGAAAGGTCAAATTGAAATGGGGAGAGAATCCCGCGGAAAAATTCCACAAGGGACTTCCCTATTATTCAGGGAAATTGTTTTTACCGACGCTCGCTTTACAAAGGAAGGCGATGCATTGGTGTCATAATTCACCTTTAGCAGGACATTCAGGAAGCAAAAAGACACAAGGGTTGCTGGAGAAATATTTCTGGTGGCCAGAGTTAAGACAAGATTCTATTAAATATATTCAAGAATGCAAAACCTGTGTACGCAGTAAGTCAGATCACCAAAAGAAATCAGGGTTACTTCAGCCGCTACCCACTCCGGAGAAGGTTTGGACACATATATCCATGGATTTCATCACTGATTTGCCTCCGGATAATCAGTTTGACACAATCTGGGTGGTGGTGGATTATCTCTCTAAACAAGCCCATTTCGTACCTTGTAAAGGTATTCCTGGAGCAGGCAGATTGGCAGAATTGTTTTTACAACATGTGGTCAGATTACATGGTCTGCCTCAAAGTATTGTATCTGATAGAGGTCCACAATTTACTTCCAAATTTTGGCGTGCTTTTTGTAAAATGTTAGGCATGGAGTGTGCTTTGTCCACCAGTTATCACCCACAGACAGACGGACAAACTGAGAGAGTCAATCAGACGCTTGAACAATATTTACAATGTTATTTAAGTGATGGTCGTGAATCGTGGGTACAATCTTTATGGTTGGCTGAGTTCACTTATAATAACACTGAACATGCCTCGTTGGGAATGTCTCCAAATGTATGTTTGTATGGTCAGACACAGAATATGTTACCAGAACATCTACCTGACATGGAGAATATCCCTATGCTTCAGGATAGAAAAAAGTTACTATTACAACTCAGACAGAAAGCACAAGCCAATTTAGATCAGGCTAAGAAACAGTATAAGAAATATGCCGACAGAAAAAGGCAGGAGGCTCCTCAGTATAAAGTGGGGGATAAGGTATGGCTTTCGACACACAATCTGCCTTTAAAGGGACCCCAGAAATTTGCCCCCAGGTTTATTGGCCCCTACGAAATTGTGAAATGTATTTCTACAGTGGCATGTAAACTAAAGTTGCCTCACATGTTAAAGATACATCCAGTGTTCCATGTGTCTCTGCTTAAACCCGCAGCTCCGGGAACGCGAGTACAGAGACCACCAGCAATTATTAAGGATGGGCAGACAGAATATGAAGTCAAGAAGATACTGGACTCAAGATGGAGACAGAAGCAGTTATGGTATCTCATACAGTGGGTAGGATATGGACCTGAGGATTGTTCATGGGAACCGGCAAGTGCGGTGCATGCACCTAGATTGGTTCGACAGTTTCATTTGCAGCAGGCAAAGAACACAAAACTTGGGAGAGGCCTTGAGAGAGGAGGTACTGTCAGGAATCTGTGGAAAGGCCGAGGACGGCACTTGGTGCTTGGCAGGAGGAGATAAACTACATTTCCCATTAGGCTTTAGGAAGAGTGTAGTTCTCCTCTATCACGCGTGGCACCAGCTGCTCATTAGCAGCAACTGTTAAAACCCGCCGCCGCCCGTGCCTTGGTGCAGGTAATTACTGATTATCAGCATGGGCGGCAGCAGTGTAGGAGCAGGCATGTGGGAGCATATCCGACGCCGAAGGACTTATTGAGCTTCCCTTCTCCCCGGGCCTCGACGGTAACGCTGAAGAACACCAGAAGTCTGTCGCAGGCTGCGGCGGTGAAGCGGTTCTTACTACCCGGTGTTGGGCATCGCTCTTCAGGGTCCGGATGTCCTCGTGAGGCATCCGGGCCATCAGTTAAGTGTTTTTGGACCTCAGTGCTTACATACTAGGGTTATGTTGATGTTCATGTAGTGATTTATTATCCAATATGCAGTGAGTGTGTGAGGTAACACGCTCTAGGATACACGTCCCACTTGAGACACGCCATGTGAGAGGAAACATGTTATAAGAACTCAGGACTGATAAAACAGTGCCCAATGGGCAGATTATCCTAATGTGTATGTAATTGGAATAAGTCTTTGGAGTCCACTTATCACAAGGGCCTGTTATGTGTTATGTTTGGTCCCAAGACTCTGTTTGTGGTTTCATTGTGCCCAACAGGCCATGTGTCTTGTATCTTCATGAAAGGGACAACCCTTGTTTGTGCCATTTGTGTCTAAACCATCTTATGTGTTTTCATACTGTCCCCAGTAACATGTTACGTTCAAGGTCTGGGTTCTAGGTTATGTTTGTGATATGCAAAGTGAAGGAATAAGAGATTAGGCTAGGTGATTTAGAATTACGGTTTCAGGTACAGGAGGATTTGCTGTTGTATGTATTGGTTTGTTATGTTCCCCTCCTTTCCTTTGTCACTCCATCCCCTTTCCCTAACTCCATCTTCCCCCCATTGGCTGCCACGTGGTTCCCTGTGATATACGTTCAGGCGCCCGTACCAACCACGGTGGGAGGGGTCAATCTATTTGGCTTCTGTGGTTCGGAGGAGGGGATCGAGATCCCTACTCCATATAAGTTTGACACTTGTGATGTAGGTGTTCTTGGTGCTCGACAGGGTCAAGTCAATTTCAGGGTGCTTTGCAGGCTTCTGTGCCAGAGTTCCAAATGGGTATCAGGTAGCAAGATGGTTTACGAGTGGATCTGGATGAACGACTGCAGGCTGGCCTACACGGTGACTTAGGGTCAGGAATCGTTGTCTCATTCCTAATCAGCGGTTCTGAAGCACCAGTTGAGAAGTCATGGATTACTTTAATTGATGGCAATTTGACAACAGTCAATGTTGTTGTCGGTTGCAGATCGAGTAACTTGACTGGATCAAAAATGCCCTTTAAGGCAGACGGTGGTAGGTGATTCTTCAATGGGCTTGTGTTGTCCTTTAAGGTGGACAGCCAAAAGCTGAGGAGTGTGTTGTAGGCAGCTGCTTGTCCTTGGTTGTAGGTTCAACGACCTTCTGGCCCTTCCTATTGAGTGGAAGCGCCCCCAAGTTAGCACGATCCTCCCCGCAATGGGAATAAGGCCAAGACAGAGTGCGGGTGAGCGTAAGTGGGAGTTTTATCAAAAGAATATGGCATGCAAAGAACTCTGCAACCTCCGAGAGCGCTCTGCCTGACAATCGCAAAGGCAGGCGTATTTCTAATACAAAAAACGTCATCAGAACCTACACACTATAGGGGGCACAAGTTAATTGGGATTGGGTGGCGTCGACTAACTATAGGTGTTGCTGCAGCTTGGTTGGTCCGGGTGGGAGGACGTCACTGGTCAGCCTCGTGGGTGGGGTTGGGCCTGGCAGGCCGGCTTGAGGTCATCCGGGCGGTGTTGGTTCGCTGGGGCAGCCTGTGACAAAGATGAATACCTTCCCTGACTTGGGTGCCCTAGATCATGCACATTGCAGTTACTTAAAACCCCATATCTAACTTCTACAGTAAATCTTTCAATCAATGAAATACAACACAGGAGGAATGCACCTTGTGAGGGGTCTGGTGGTCATCTATTGGATTTACCGGTGTTCTGACGTCTGGTATTTCAGGTCGAGGGGCTGGGCTCTGGGGGCTTGGGCCGGGTGGTACATGTTTTATTACTACGTTAGAGGCTACTATGAAGGGGGCTCTGTGTCTTGTCCCATTGTCGGGGGTAGTGTTTGTGCGGGGTCAGACTTCTTGGGGTGGTCTGGGGGATTGTGGGATTTACGAGAGGGTGCTGGTAGATCAGTGGATTCAAACGTGAGTTTATTACCGTGCTGTAAATAACACAGGTGGCGGCCGGTGGCCTTGGATGCTGTGTTGGGGCCTCTGACTCTCTGAAGCGGTTCCAGCTTGGTCGGGGGAGGTGGGGGAGCACGGCACAGGCCTTAGCTTTTTTCTATTTGGCAGGCTTCGTAGGGTGGGAGGGAGAATGGCCTTGCATATATTCACAAAAGGTATTTTCCTCGTGTGTTGCTGAATTTTGAATACAAAAACTTCTATATCATTTGTCTTCTTTAAACTACGGTGCCATACATATATACTTCAAGTTCATTGAGCATTTCGTTCATATATTCAGTCTGAGTACCTTTTCGTTACCTAACATTATATTCACTACAGTGTTTGATTATTTTATGTACATTAGACGTTACATGAGGTAGTTCTAGGTTATGGCCTACAGAGATTGATACTAGCCGCTACGGGTGACTAAGAAAACATATACGAGTTCAGGTTTCTACATAAAACTGAAAGAACACTTATACATATAAAGGTTATACGTTTCGTCGACATCTTTCTCTGTGGTTATAGCAGCATTAGTCCAGACCTGGGGTGACATCATATAAACGTTACATCTTTATGATTAATTCACAGTTTACAGAACCTGTTTAAAAAGAGGTAGTTCATTAATACCAATACTTGAATTATTTTCTACTTTCTTCAGATAGTGATGCTACAGTTTCTTCCCCGTCGCCCCGGCCTCGCGGACCAGGTCATGCGGGGTGCAGTATTACATTGTGAACGACGAAATGTTACAGTGTTAGCATCTCGGGTTAGCTCATACCCGGCTTTCTCATGGGAACGCGCTCGCAGCGGATCTACCATGGTGCTGCGGCGGCAGGGATGCTTGGAAAGCCCTCCAAAGGTGGGGGCCGCGCTACAGTGTGCTGAACTCACGCCATCTTTGCTGGGCACGATGGCTTCTAGGCCTGTCTAAACTTTAGTGTGTGTGTGTGTGTATGATGGATACGTGGGGGCAATGTCATCGGCGGGCGAGCCCTCCTCCACCTGGGCCCGGGTGGCATGAGGGGACGCTCAGCGAGCCATGGTCCTCACCTGGGGAGGATAATGCAGGAGAGGGGGGGGCCTTCAAGGCCTGTCCTCCCCTACATTTCCCCCCTTTCGTTACTAAAGTAACGAATTCTTCAGGTCTTCCAACCTTCTGCACTCTTGTTCCTCTATTACTGCGTCATCCCATGCAGGTGTTCCCTTGATGGGCATCCATGCCCTGCACACCCCCCTCAAGCTCTCCCCTCTTCTAGCATATTCGTCTGGTGTGCACGTTAAATATATACAGTCACCACTTTCCTCCAAATCTACCCAGACCTCTGTGTACCATTCTAATTCCACGTCTCGGGGTTCCTTGATAGTGGTATGCCATAGTTTGTCTACTATGTACTTGTCACGGTACATAGGCACTAACCGGTACTGGGGGGTGTTGTCTGTTCCTGTCTGCACATGTACTTCTTGTGTTGCCCTCATTGTACCACCAGAGTTGCCCATTGTCACCATCATCATTGCGCCGTTAGGGACCGCATTTGCACAACATCGGAGGCCCACCTGGCACAGGCAGAACGCCACGAGGAGAAACACCACAGCTGGTACCAGAAATTTCATCGTCATTCCAAGCCAAGAGGGAACCCAGGAGAAGATATTGTCGAACCACGTGCTGGCTTCTGCTCCACCTTCCATCTTCATCTTCTCTCCCAGATTGTGTACTGCTTCGATCACGTGGGATAAGGAACCATTTTCCGCGTCTTCAGAAGGTACGAAAGTGCAGCAGGCACTTCCTATTTTTCGGCAAACACCTCCGTCCATCGCTGTCAGCAGGTCCAGAACATACCTGTTCTGCATGGTCATCAGGCGTAGAGCTCGCAGTTCTACTTTTATTATGTTGAACCCTTCTTCAGTGTCATTGGCTAACTGAATTAGTTCCCACCGTGTTATCTGGAGCCATTTTGCATTTGCCCTTGCTTGGACACTTGAAATTAGCAAGGCAAAGAATGTTTCTACAGAGCTGAACAGTCGGTACCTGTCTGGGATCTGTGCCAATAAATCGGACGAAGCTTGAGATATGTAATTTGATGCCCGTCTGTTCCGTGATAGCTCTTCTCCCTTCTCTCCGGAGGACAGGACATAGAGGTGTGATTTTACAGTGGGAGGAACCGCACCCTGGTGCATGTTCCCTGGCGTCCTTTTATTTTCGTCAACGTGGCTTTCTGGAATCACCATTAGGGCCGAGTGCAGAGTGGCCATCGAGCAGCTGCCGCTCCATGCCTGGGGAAGGTGCAAGTAGGCCTGGTTCCCACATACCCAGTATGTGTCCATTAATGCGGCTGTTCCTTTTCTCATGTCTGGGATGGTGAGAGTTTTGTTGCAGTTTTTATTCGTCCCTATTGCCACTTTTCCTTCTCCCTTAAAACATAGTTCGTTCTTGATCTCACTTTGTAGCTTGAAGGGTTTCTCCATTGCTGTTACCCATGTCAGTTTGGAAATGTGCTCCTTCCATACTGGTGTGCATGTTTCTTCTATCCATCGCATTCTGGCTGGTTGGACACCTCTCAGTGCTTCCGCTTTGCACAGTACTTCTTCATCTTTCCATTTGTTTTCAAAAAATAGTGTCCCTTGTATCGCAAAAAATGGTTCTTTGAGACATACCACTCCAGCTGCTTTTGGGTAGCACGTTTTTTCCGTCTGTATAATCTTGAAAGTGACGTCGTGTGCCTGGAAGGTGTTTTTTATTCGGCATAGCGTGAGATGAAGGAGACACTGGGCATCTACAATGGGCAATTCTCTGGGCAACAACACTTTAGGTGTGCCTGATGCATGGGGAATGAGCGAGCAGACATAACAGCTCTCATTTGTCGTTTGTTTGGCTGTGGCACTCATATCAGCATACCATTTATTTGCTTGGTGGGGGTGCCGAGGGTCTTCCATTTTGTCTAAGCCTAACCCATAGTACTCATCATACCCCCTCCTGCTTGTCTCTCTTCTCCGCCTACTATCCTTGCTTCTCCTACGTCTGCTTTTGGTAAATGAAAAAATGGGCCCCCCTTCCTCCTTCCCACCCCCCTTGTCAAACTTCTGATATGTTTCCTTATGTTCTGTCATAGTTATAACATTCCCATCTTCCTCAATAAACAACAAATCACTTTCTTCTAATGGGGTGGGGAGGGTAGTGGGGCTGCTATATATTTCAGGTGTGGACATTGTGTTGTTTTCCATCTCTGTTTGTATACCTCTTGAGTTTGACAGGGCGACAGTTGGTGGTTCAGTGTAGTAACCCCATACAAAGTGTGATCCATCCCATACTAAAAAATCACCTTCTTTTATATTTACACTTGTGGTTGTATTGCTCCCAGGAGCTCGGGTGATGTTACTCCCCCCTCCCCCCTCGGTCATTTCGATAGAGATGAACGCTATAAACCAATATGTCACCAGGCAAAATATTGATAGGAAGAACACAATAACACAAATTGACAATCCGCATTCGTATGAATATGTAAGTCTATCTATCAACACTTCTCTAATCCTAACAAATCTATTAGTTGCAGGCTGCCCATTAGATGCCATGGTAATTCCTGTTTGAGATACAAAAGTGCATTAAGTACAGACATGTAAACATTTCCCTGACGTTATTAACTTTTTTTTTTTTTTTTTCATAAAGCATGGACGTGGGTAGGGGAAGGGTTTGTTTCCACAGACAAGGGTATTTGCAATCAATACGTTTAGATCATTGTATAATATATATAAAATCTTCTTCAAAAGAAAGAAAAATTTCAAGAAATGAGAGAACAAAAACATTAAAATAAAACAAAAGGTTTTTCTTTTTCCGTACGAATGCCATGTCATCAGTTGCATTCATTGTCAATCGCTGCACATACACAAAATCACCTTCACTCATTCTCCATAACACCACTGTCTGCTGTTGCCTGTGCCTCGTCCTGCACCTCACCTTCCACGGCGCTATAGGCTCTGCGTACGTCTGTCAAATGCACCCAGTATCTTAGGCCCTTCACCTTTACTGCTGTGGGCGTGCAAAACACTACCTCATAAGGGCCATGGAAACGTGGCGCATTCCACCTTCGCACAAAACTTCTGACATATATAAAGTCACCTGGCATTAGCTGTAATTGTTTGTCAGGCAGTGGTACTCGTTCTGTTGTATTCCCCTCCTCTCTTGTAGAGGGGGGGGCGAGTTGCTTCGCTATTATGCGCGCTGCCCGTGTTCGTTTTTTCAAGTACTCTGTGAACTCCTCTCCCAATATCGCTGCGCTTCTGTGTGCATCAGAACGTTCACGGAGAGGCGAATGCGCTGTGTGCATTCTCCTTCCCGTGACGATCTCATGCGGGGACAAATGGTGGTCTTTACTTGGCTGATTGCGCAATTCGAACAGGGCCAAAGGTAGGCAGTACATCCAGGTCTTTTTAAGGGAAAAACACAGTTTTGACAATCTGCTTTTTAACAGGCCGTTCATCTTTTCCACTACGCCATTACTTTGAGGATGATAAATCGAGCATAATTTGTGCTTTATTCCCAATAACGTAGTCACTTCTTTGAATAGTTCATTAACAAAATGTGTGCCGTTGTCTGAGCGAATGACTTCGCAAATTCCCCAGCGCGGGAATACTTCCCGTACTAGGAACTTTGCGGCGCCCTTCGCATCAGGACGCGCACAGGGACCTGCCTCCACCCACCTCGAAAATGGACATACAACCACAATCATGTAGCGAGCCCCATTACATCTTTCTCCCATGTCTACATAATCGATGTGGAGCTCTCTGAATGGGCCATTTGGTTTTGGTATCGTACCTCTCAGTGTGCGCAATGTCATACCTGAGTTATAAATTTGACATGTCGTGCATTCCAATGTCAGCCTTGTGATGTGTTCCTGGAGGCAAGGTGCAAACCAATCTTCTTGTATCTCCGCCATTATGTGTTGTTTTGCGTTATGTGCGGGGAAGTGTAGTTGTTGAAATGCTATTTCTAACAATGTGACTGGCATCACGGCTTTTCCTGAACTTTCTTGTCGCCACAATAAATCTGTCGGCGATTTGCTGCATCCCCTCTTAGTCCACAGCAATTTTTCTTCTGCACTAGCTCCCTCTTGCAGCTCTATTATTTCTTGTGTGGGCATCATGTTGTATCCTGTGGGGACCTCTTGGCTTGTTGTGTGGTGCAACATGTACTCTCCTACCTCACTTTTCTGAAAATATGAAGCTTCTTTGGCGGCGGCGTCTGCTGCCGCGTTCCCCAAAGATATAAGATCTGTATTTGTAGTGTGGGCTTGGCATTTTACGATGGCCACTGCTGTGGGGTCTTGCAGGGCCTCAATCAGTTCTTTCAATAATTCTGCATGCTGAACCGGTGTTCCATCTGCTCGTCGAAACCCTCTCCGCCCCCACCGTGCCAGCCCTCCGTGTACTGTTGTTGTCATGTATGCCGAGTCTGTATATATTGTCACTGCGCACCCCTTAGCTGCATGCAATGCTTCTATTAGTGCTATTAGTTCGGCTGCTTGGGCTGAATAGTGTGATGGGAGGCGGTATTGCACTAGTGTTTCGTATTCACCTTCCTCTAATCGTACCACTGCCATACCCACATGTTTCTCTCCTGTCTCCATGTCTATTGAGGCTGACCCGTCCACGAAATACACCTCTCCCTCGTTTAGGGCATTCTCAAAAACCACCTGGTCCTGACCTTCGTCACCTGTGTATGTTGCACAGTTGTGGTTCTGCATGTCTTCTATGGTGCACGCCTCTGTGATGAATGTGGCTGGGTTCACTGTTTTGCATCTTACTATATGGATGTTTGCACTGGACAATATTATTTCATATGCTGTGGCGCGTTGTGTTGTCAATGTGCTCTTTGATCGCTCTAATATTGCAAAGAGTGAGTGTTCCACAAATAGTGTCACAGGACAGCCCATTACTATCGTGGCACTTTTTTCAATAGCGAACGCGGCTGCAGCTAGTGATTGCTCGCACGCGAAATGACCTTGCATTACTGCGTCTAGAGTGCCACTATAGTAAGCCAGTGGCTTGTGCCCTAACGATGTCTTTTGTGTCAGCACTGCTGTCATCAGTGTTCCTTTGCAGTGCGAAAATAAGAAGAATTCGCGCCCATAATCTGGATTTGCCAGTACTGGAGCGCTTGATATCAGCTCTTTCAGTGAGTTAAATGATGTGTTCATTTCTTCTGTCCATTCTATGTGTTTGTTTTCCTGCTGGGCTTCTTTGAGTGCCTGTAATAAGGGCCTTGTGTATGCTGCATAATCCAATATCCATGCTCGGCAGTAGTTGCACATACCCAGGAATTTCTGCATCTCTTTTACTGTTTTGGGCTCCCCAACTGCTCTAATCGCCTGTGCCCTGTCTGGTATGATCCGCTTGCCATCCTTTGATATCAGCTGTCCCAAATATAGGACCTCTGTCAGGCAGTATTGTAACTTACCCTTGTCCACTTTGTACCCTTTATTGGCCAATAATATCAGGAGTGTTATTGAATCCTTTCTACACTCTTCCTCAGTTTGTGCACAAACCAATAAATCATCAACGTACTGAATCACCGTGCTTTCTACAGACAAGTTCCCCAGATCTTCATGTAGTATCCTGTTGAATATGCTTGGGCTCTCGCAATATCCTTGTGGTAGTCTGCAATGTTCGAACCTCCTCCCCCCTAGTGTAAACGCTGTTAAGTACCTGCTCTCTTCTGCTAAGGGAATCGAGAAAAATGCATTTTTCAAGTCAATGACCGTGAAGTGGGACGCCGTTTTTGGAATACTGCATAGTATTGTCGCCGGGTTCGGCACTAGAGGGAACTCCTTCTGAATCACATCATTGAGTGGGCGTAAATCTTGTATCATCCTCCAGGAACCTCCCTTCGCCTTTTTAATCGGGTAAATGCATGTGTTACATGGGGAGTTTGAGGGCACTATTATTCCTTGCGCTAGCAGTGCATCTATTGTCTCTCTGATCCCTTCTTCTGCTTCGCGTGACAATGGATATTGTTTTACCCGGGGTAGAATTGCTCCTTGTTTCAGTTTTATTACCACAGGCTGAACCCCATGTAGTAACCCCACATCGTGGGGGCCATTTGTCCATATGTTAGTTGGTACTACCCTCATGTCGTCATCAAAAAATGTATGTGGTGCTCCTACTACTGCCATTAATTCAACTTGAGTTTTTCTGGCTGTAACTACAATGTCGCACGGCATTGCTAGTTCCATCACTATTTCGCCATCTGTCTCAGTGTCGGAAAATAGCTCCTCGTCCGATAGCTCCCGCAGTGGGATATTTGCATTTGTACACAGTACTGTCCGCCACTCGCATCCTTCCATGTCAATGCCAATCACACATATTCTGTTTGCTGACACGTGTACTGCGTGTAAATCCAACGATAGCACTGACCCGGGAGCTGTGTCGGGGCTCACTATGGGGCGGAAAAGGAATTCGGCTGGGATCCTCCAATCCATCCTTTTTAGTTCTGGTACTATAAGAGCCAATGTTCTCATGCCCTCAATAAACATCTCCTCGTTTCTTGGTAACCCTCTGATCTCTTGCATGATTGTGTGGCCATGTATTACTGCCATTATGCGGAGGGGACATATGCCAGGTGTTGAACATACGATACCACTTTCTGTGAATGATATTGTCATATTTAGTTTGCTTAAGAGATCCCTCCCCAGCAAATTAATGGGAGAGCGTTCATAATACAGTAAGGGTGCTTTCACTGTTTTACCCCCCACTGTCACATCCAATGCCTCTGTGTAAGGAACTTCAATTACAGCCCCAGAGAACCCCTGCGTCTCTAACGTTTTATTAGATAACGGGAACCGGCCCTCTTTAATACATGATTTTTCCGCTCCCGAATCCACCATGAATATGAATTGCTTGTCTCCTATCTGCGCTCCTATCAATGGTTCCTCTGATGCATTGTGGGTCGTAGATAGTACTGGACACGCAAGTGCTCTCTGTGGGCTGTCCTATGCGGGGTGTCTCATTGCCCCCCCTTGATCAAAAATGTTCCCCGAAACTACTGACACGCCGCTATAAGGTGCGGGGGCAGGCGCTCCATTAGCTACTGTGGCGAAAGTGTTACCTGGCGTGTATTTTATATTGTCATTATTCTGTGGGTGGTTTTGTGTTCTGTACTGATGTCCGTGTAGTTGTGCATTACTTCTTTGTCCTGCATTTTCTGGTTGTTGGTATTGTCCCATGGGGAGGCCGTATGGGCTTCCTGGGTGGGGGTGACCGTACTGCTCTGTCTCCTGAAACCCGTTGTTTTGTCTGCTTCTGCACTCCCTTGAGTAATGTCCCCATCTCCCACAATTCCAGCAGCTCCCCTGTGGACCTCTGGGACCCTGCCACCCATTTCCTCCCATTCCTCCATACCCTTGTCCTCCTCTTCGGCCCCTGTACCCACCTCTTCCCCCTCGTGGGGCCCACTCTTGCCACGCTAGACCTCCGTTCTGCTCTTGTTCGTTCCACTGTCGCTGGCCTTGTCCGGCCCAATTAGCTGCTATTCTCCCTTGTATTGCTATCTGCCCCTCCTCCCCTTCGTCTCCCTCCCTCATGAGTGGGAGCCCGGCTACCGCTGCTGCAACCTTCACTAGCTTTGATTGTACCAACTTCGCTTCGTCTGCCAACCTTTTCTGTGCTACTTCCCTCTCTCTTTCTTTTATTCTTTTGCAATGGTGTACTATTATGCTTTGGATCTCTGGCCACCCCTTCGCCTCAACGCCTGCTATTTTGTCGAGTGCCTTCTGCACCTCTTTTGGGAGCCCTCTCTTGATGATAAAATAAAACAGAGACGTTGACTGATGCCAGGGCGTGCCCGTTTCCGCTCTCCACATCTCCTGCACCCGGAGAATGTAATCCATAGCATCTTCCCCGTCATTCATTGTACATTGCATTACTGACTGTAAATCAGGGGTATCTGGGAATGTCTCCCGCAGTGCGTCCCACACCCTTGCTCGCACTGTATTAAAGGAAGCCCCGTCATGGCGATCACAATCCAACGTCACGCCCGGGAAACCAGCCTTAGCCCATACTCTGTCAGCTTGATCTCCTACTGCGGATACTAGTAGGCTTTTCACATCGCCTACTGCCAACGGTATGCCGGCGGTATGTTTCTCAAATGCATATATCCACTTGCTCGCCCCTCCTGACAACGGGGGCAATAATTTCATTAAATTAGCCTTGTCCATCTGGGCCCAGGGTATATAGTTTGGTCTCCCCCCCCCTCTGTGTATCAACGGAAGTTGTAACTTCCCTTTTGGAGTTGCACCCTCCCCTACTTTGGTCGCTGCTGACTCCAATGACGCCACCCTCCCCACTCTATTTCTTAGTCGTCCCATCCATTCATCATCTATGGTCCCTAGCGAGCATGCACCGTCCACCTCCTCGCTTTCCCCTCCTACTGCCATACTCAACCTATCACTCTCGTCCACCTCTCCTCTAACATCACATAGCAAGTCCTCTCTGATCCCTCTCTGCCGCGATACATCACCAATGCTCCCCTCTGCTGCTCCCATCTCTATTATTCGTGTCGGCTCTTCCTCAATTCTGAACAGTATTTCCCCCTTTTTCCATCCGTCCTCAATATGTCTACTTTCGCTTGACGCTCTAGACGTATGTCCTGACAGTGTAGGGGCGCATGCTGTGCGCTCACATATATCCTTTATTCTCGAAAGTTCATCCCTGGCCACAGAAAGCCTCGATTCTAAGTCACTCGTTAGCTTTTCTATATTCACTCTCTGTGTGCTTGCCTGGGCACGTTCTCTAGTGCTTTCGTATGGTGGGGGGGCTGTTGGTCGTTGTGGTGTAACAGTTGTGGGGGGAGGCACATAAGTAGGATCACTATATCCTGCTGCAGGGGCTGGCTTGTTCAATATTGGGTACAAACTAATCACCTCTGTTGGTTGTTCTGTATTTAACTGGTCCTTTTCCCCTCTTGGGATCATGAGTGGGTTGTCTGTTGTGGACGGCAGATCGACATTTGGTGCCGGATCTTTGGGTGGGGGTACTTCCTCAAACAGTCTCCAGAGGTCTAATATCTCCTTCCTGTTTTGCCATTGTTTTCCCTTATACTTGAGGCTAATGCATGTTCGTACCATATCAAGAACGCTTTTGTCAAAAGACCCTCCCTCGGGCCAAATCTGGGGCAATCCCTCCCCTTTTAATTCTGTTACCCATTGATCGTGATATTTATTTATTCGTTCAGCGTACCCCGGTAGGCTCTTACAAATATGTGACAAGGGAGTTTCTGCCCCCATATTCTAAATCACTAGCAACGACCGTGTCCACCTCCTTTACTTTTAGTTCGGTGTAGATATTTGTATGTATACCTTTATGGCACAGACAAGAGCGGACGTCTCAACGATATCACCCAAATTTATTCACTGCGCAAATCCTTTCTTACTCACCACAACTCATCTCCTTCCCATTCCCATACACTCTCATGTGATTTCACTTACAACTAATCAACTACTAGTTATGGCCAACACTCTCTGGCACCCCCTCGCGGTCAACCGTTCGTCTCCAATACTCACACGGTGCGCGCACCCCTCACAATACTTTCCCACTCACACCTCGTCTTTTTCCTCCCTTTCCTCCCTGGCCAGCTGTCCCTGTTTTTCTGCTAAGGTTACTGTGTTCACGTCTGTACGTGCCACTACTTAATCCCCACTCCTACAAATGTGCTCCCTATTTTATAGTTCTTCTACAAGTATATTTATCTTATACCCTTTTCGCTTTCACCCCTTACCCCGTGGAACGGAAACAAAAGAAATAGAAAGAGTAGCAATCACTAAAAATATTCTCTGTGTCTCCCTTTGCCAGACACCAAAAACTTATTTTTTACTTCTTCATATATTCCCAGTACTAGTTTAGATAGCACTATGCGGCGCCGCCTTCCACCCCCTTTCGGAGCTAGGTTCCCGTCACTTCTACTTCTTCATTTACGTTTTACTCCTAATGGCCATATGCGAAGAAAAGATAAGGAAAGCTTTAAGACCCGTCTTTAGTAGACACCCGTGATTCCCTCCTCTACCTGTCCACGTTTTCCTGTTCACAAGTTCCCCTCCCTCTCCCTTTATGATCGCTCGCACTCGGTACTCACGTGCCCGTCTTGAACCGATAGTCTCCGAAACTGGGTCCGTCCAGGCGGTGTTGCCTTTCTGCTCAACAGTCAGCCCCGGCTCCGGCGAGCGGTACTCAAAGGGGATTTTGCAACCGGGATCCCGTACCCCTTCTAGTTTGAGTGCGCACTTCTAAGCGTACCGGTCGCCGTTGGCGGGTAGCTTCCCGGAGCCGGCTCACCGTGCGTTTCCCTTTTTGACCGGAGATTCTCGTGCCAAAAGGGGGTCGTTAAAAGGAGTTCAGGAAAAATAAATTTGGAAATATCACGTCGGGGTCACCACTGAGTGGAAGCGCCCCCAAGTTAGCACGATCCTCCCCGCAATGGGAATAAGGCCAAGACAGAGTGCGGATGAGCGTAAGTGGGAGTTTTATCAAAAGAATATGGCATGCAAAGAACTCTGCAACCTCCGAGAGCGCTCTGCCTGACAATCGCAAAGGCAGGCGTATTTCTAATACAAAAAACGTCATCAGAACCTACACACTATAGGGGGCACAAGTTAATTGGGATTGGGTGGCGTCGACTAACTATAGGTGTTGCTGCAGCTTGGTTGGTCCGGGTGGGAGGACGTCACTGGTCAGCCTCGTGGGTGGGGTTGGGCCTGGCAGGCCGGCTTGAGGTCATCCGGGCGGTGTTGGTTCGCTGGGGCAGCCTGTGACAAAGATGAATACCTTCCCTGACTTGGGTGCCCTAGATCATGCACATTGCAGTTACTTAAAACCCCATATCTAACTTCTACAGTAAATCTTTCAATCAATGAAATACAACACAGGAGGAATGCACCTTGTGAGGGGTCTGGTGGTCATCTATTGGATTTACCGGTGTTCTGACGTCTGGTATTTCAGGTCGAGGGGCTGGGCTCTGGGGGCTTGGGCCGGGTGGTACATGTTTTATTACTACGTTAGAGGCTACTATGAAGGGGGCTCTGTGTCTTGTCCCATTGTCGGGGGTAGTGTTTGTGCGGGGTCAGACTTCTTGGGGTGGTCTGGGGGATTGTGGGATTTACGAGAGGGTGCTGGTAGATCAGTGGATTCAAACGTGAGTTTATTACCGTGCTGTAAATAACACAGGTGGCGGCCGGTGGCCTTGGATGCTGTGTTGGGGCCTCTGACTCTCTGAAGCGGTTCCAGCTTGGTCGGGGGAGGTGGGGGAGCACGGCACAGGCCTTAGCTTTTTTCTATTTGGCAGGCTTCGTAGGGTGGGAGGGAGAATGGCCTTGCATATATTCACAAAAGGTATTTTCCTCGTGTGTTGCTGAATTTTGAATACAAAAACTTCTATATCATTTGTCTTCTTTAAACTACGGTGCCATACATATATACTTCAAGTTCATTGAGCATTTCGTTCATATATTCAGTCTGAGTACCTTTTCGTTACCTAACATTATATTCACTACAGTGTTTGATTATTTTATGTACATTAGACGTTACATGAGGTAGTTCTAGGTTATGGCCTACAGAGATTGATACTAGCCGCTACGGGTGACTAAGAAAACATATACGAGTTCAGGTTTCTACATAAAACTGAAAGAACACTTATACATATAAAGGTTATACGTTTCGTCGACATCTTTCTCTGTGGTTATAGCAGCATTAGTCCAGACCTGGGGTGACATCATATAAACGTTACATCTTTATGATTAATTCACAGTTTACAGAACCTGTTTAAAAAGAGGTAGTTCATTAATACCAATACTTGAATTATTTTCTACTTTCTTCAGATAGTGATGCTACAGTTTCTTCCCCGTCGCCCCGGCCTCGCGGACCAGGTCATGCGGGGTGCAGTATTACATTGTGAACGACGAAATGTTACAGTGTTAGCATCTCGGGTTAGCTCATACCCGGCTTTCTCATGGGAACGCGCTCGCAGCGGATCTACCATGGTGCTGCGGCGGCAGGGATGCTTGGAAAGCCCTCCAAAGGTGGGGGCCGCGCTACAGTGTGCTGAACTCACGCCATCTTTGCTGGGCACGATGGCTTCTAGGCCTGTCTAAACTTTAGTGTGTGTGTGTGTGTATGATGGATACGTGGGGGCAATGTCATCGGCGGGCGAGCCCTCCTCCACCTGGGCCCGGGTGGCATGAGGGGACGCTCAGCGAGCCATGGTCCTCACCTGGGGAGGATAATGCAGGAGAGGGGGGGGCCTTCAAGGCCTGTCCTCCCCTACACTATCCAGGATGCTTGCTGCAGAACCTAGCAGAGCATAGCAGGGCATGTTGTGTGCTGGCTGCGTACTTGTTCTGTAATGGCTGGAGGATCCTCTGAGTTTTGTTCCTCCCTCTGTTCCCAGAGAGAAGTTTAGGGGAGGGGATCTTGCTTCCTTCTTTGGATATCCTATCCTTCCTTCACTGGTGAAAGATGTAAGGCAAACTGTACCTTCAATCAGGGTCCAAGTGGACCACTGTGATTGATGTAGGCCAAGCCTACCTTAGTAAACCAATCCTGAGGTCCTTACCAACAATATCCTGTATGTGTGAGGTCAAAACCAGAGTGTGTTGCAACAGGAAAGGTAAAGGGGTGAAAAAAGGCGTGCCCCATAACTAAAATGGTAGAATCCTTATTTGAGCAGAAAGAAATCTGGGCTCACTCCCTTGTGACGCTAAGTCCCACCCATCTTCCTGTCGGTTATTTTCAAAGAGTCTCTCTGGTTAATGGTCCTCTCTATGTGGTCCCTGTTAGAAGATCTACTTTGAAGTTGCTGTGAGACCAGACTCTCTGGCTTCTGCAAACCACATTATCTTACATTATAAATGGGGTCCCCCTGGCGAGGTGTCCTACTGTAAATAACAGTCCCAGACAGGGCAGCTCACTGTCATTGGTACTGAGGATGGGAGCTGGCTCCTTTGTTAACCCATGTGGACCTGTTGGAAGTGCCCTCTATTGGGATGTTAATCACTGCAACCAGCTGCAGAGCCTAACAAAAGAGCAGGGCAGACCCATGGAGCCTTTATTAGTTAATCAGGCTGGCCATGGCAGGGGGAAGGTGTGGTTCTCCCCCTTCCTGGAGATGACATAGTGTACTCATGGCTGTCACATTTCAACTAAATATGACAGGGAGACTGTGCATGTAGGTCTTGTCCATCTTGTACACAGGTCTATACATTTGTTGTGGTGTGAGCATAGGGAACTGGATTAGCCCCACACATTTTCCTGAGTTGTGTCTGCCATCATTCCATTTAATTAAACATTTCAAAAAGCCAAGGCGTTGCACGCCCACCGGGCGGATTGTCGAATTCCTCACAGGCAGCTTGGGGACTTCAGGAAGACAGACTGCTGAATGATGCAGCAGGATTGGAAGATGATACTGGCTTGCTGTGGGGGCCAGTGCAGTTTGATGAGTCAGGGTGATGTGGTCGAATTTGAGGAGTCCTTAGATGAGTTGTGCTGCAGCATGCATGACACATCTCAGAGATTCCTGGGTAGTCCTCAGAAGGTCTTCTAAAAGGACATTGCAACCATCCAGGTGAAAGAGGACCATGGCTTGGGCAGATCGGAAGTTGTTTTCTGTGATGAAGAGCTTGATTTTCCACAGGAGAGAACGTTTGTACTAAGGTCTTTGTGTCTTCCTTGCTATGTGCTATTTGAAGATGAGGTGTATGTCGATGTCGAACTCCAGGGACTTGGCGAAGGTGGGCAACTAGGGTGTGAAGCCCTTGATGTTTATAGCCGTGAGCCAGGTTTGGATGCAGGATGTTCAGTGGTGTTGGTCAGCAGTAGGAATTCAGTCTTGTAGGTGTTGAGCTTCAGTGATATGGATGATAGTGTTCATGTTTTTGAAAGGAGAAGTATGTCTATGTCTATGTCTAATCAATTGTTCAAGATGTATGGACCATAGGCAGCATGTGAGGTAACATTTGTTCTTTGTTATTTATGCCACACTGCTGGATGTCTTCACGCCAGGCAACGTTTAGCTCAAATCAAATTTCTAAATTCTAGAAACTATGATAATGTAATCTTGTAATTTACAGAGCCCCTCTGTGAGCGTTTAGGATGTGGGTGCGTGTGGAGACTAGATGGTGGTGTTACATGTCATGCGTGCTGGCATGTAAGGTTATTGCATACAAGCAATGAGGTTTACACCAACCTGAACCTCTTCTTGTAGTCTTTGATCTGCATTCCTATAGGTTGTCGATTGCCCTAGAAAAACTAATTCATGTTTTTGTGTTAACATTTCCGGATTATAAAAATACACTCTTTGGTAACGTCCATGTGACTCTGCATGCCTAATATGGAAGCTACAGCTGGTGCAGAAGGTGACTGCTCAAATGCTGCGTCCTGTTTCACAATTCAGTCAAATTACTCTGAGATATGTACTGGCTACTGGTAGGTTTCTTAGTGAAGTACATGTTGAATATTGTAACTTTCAAAGCTTTTCAGAGAGCACAGATCGCAGAGATGGTCTTGATGCAGGCTGGAAGCAAGGTCCTATTGATGACAGATTAAAAATAGTGACCAGTGGATGTCAGCACACACACGTAATTTCCTGTCAGGTGGAGGCAGATGCCCAGGTTGAAAAATAGGTGCTCAGTGAGGCAGGCGAGGTAATGGAGGTGGATGGCTTGGACCAAAGACTGTAAAGAAGTAGGAAAGCCACCTGGAGCAGAGATCTGAGTAATCTGCAGGTAATTGGCTCAAATCTCTGTAGCATTTCAATAGGTTTACATCCCAAAGAGCATACGTCTGTCTATGCAATAATAATAGCTGATTGCTAATGTAGCACTTCATGTCCCAACTCTCAGAGATCTGTAATATTAGATGTTACTAACTCTCAACTCAATGACACCCATTGTATTGACATTGCGTGGGTAAGGCACTGAGTTCCCCAGCAGGGATATGAAACCATGACGTTACAGTTACACACCCATCTCTACAGTTGAGGCCATAGTTAACTTAGCCATCTAACCATGTCATCATTTTTTATTTCACTAGAAACTTTTGGTATTGAGAAGTGAATATGATATGATATGATAGGCTATTTATAACGTGCTTAATACCCAGAGGTTTCTAAGCGTGTACCCGCGTACCCGCGTATCCTCCGAAGACCTATGTTATCCATTCATAGATCAATAGCAAAAACAGATCTGGAGACTAGGCAGGATGCACGGTGACTCTGCGGGCATGGACATGAGTAGATGTTTCTGTAGTAGTAGATGTAGTTAGGTATACATACATAATGTATTCATAAAGTAAGAGTAGATATAGAGCTGAACGCTGAGCAGAGTAGATGGTGCTATTGCTTGCAAGGAACTGGGGACATTATATGGGTAAGCATCTTGACGGTTAGAATGAGAAACCCCGTGGGTACTTTCACTGCCTGCTCAATATCTAGTCTTCCTTTGTATCAGCAATGGGAGAAACAAGCCAAGCTTTCACATGTGTATGAGTGGCATTCAAGACTTCCTCTAAGAAAATGTGAATGAAATAATGAAAGCACTGGTCTTTACCACTCTGATGTACAGTGGACCACACATTGCCCCCGGCCGAACTGGGGACCAAAGGAAAGGTACGGGAGAAGGCTACCTGAGCGCAGAAGGAGGAGATGGCCTGTGAGCAGCATTTTCTTTAAAGAGTGGACGCTAATCGCCACTAGTGCTGACTTTGCTCGACACGAGTACGAAACATGCAAAAGCAATTAGCAGCTCTGTGGGTTTGCATACCTTGTATTAGGTAGTACTGCTTAAATTCGGAATTTTATAACCAGATGACAATTAAATATGCAATACATATGTCAAACTAACTTACCATATTTTAAAAAGAAACTATTTGCATGTTGCACAAACATTAATTTTACTATTTGCTTTCAACTTTAGAAAAAAGTAATTTGCACTGAGAAGTCATGTTTCTAAGAACTTGATTGTTTGACTTTATCTTCTGTTCTAGTGCTCCTTTTATTTTCAAGACCGTAAGGTCTATCATTTTTCTCGTTGCTCGTGTGGGCTTAGACTCAACACCACTTAACCCCATCTGGCTGCTCTCCCATTTGGCTAGTGCCCTCCTCTTGAGAGCCAATCTAGCGCCGGCAGGCGATTAGCCGGCCCAGAAACACGAAGGCTGACTCCTGTCTTCAGCCTGTCCGCAGCCTTCGTTTGCCGATTGCCAGAAACTGTGCCCCAAACAGATGAAGCAAGCACGTCGCCACCACCCTCAGCCCTGCATCCGAGATACTTATTATTTGCACTGCTGCTGTTACACCAATGTACCTCCAATCTTCGGTCACTCCAGAAAGACTCTCGCTATCTGTAAACATTATCGTCAGCCTCAAACTCTGCTTTTACTGCCCATTATATTCAATATACTTAGGCGTGATCACTTATGTGCTCCAGATTGACTGTTTGACTGTTTGACTGTTTATTATTATCCATTGCTTGCACTAGGCACGCTAACTGTGTTTTGCATTGCATCAACCTTTCCTTCCTTCTCCCATTAGCAAGGACACAATCTGCGACACGGCGTTGCCTACCACAGTATGAAAGTAAGCCCTTACAGCTCCGCTATGCTCCATTTTACTCTTTCTTTTGCCTGGTGCTTGTAAAAACGTTGTTACTTATATTGACTGCACTGCGCCTCCCTCACTCCCTACGTTACCGCACCGGATCCTACTAGGGATTGTTTGCATGCTGGTCACAGCCATATACTGTTGAATGCCTTGAATAATCACCTATTACGTACTCACCAAGGGCATTCTACCATGTATTTAAACAAGTACGCTATGGCTTATTTAAAACGTTTCACATCTTCTGAAGCTCCACGCCCACTGCACAAGATGTGGCCCTGCTTACTTGCCTCATGCACCATGTATTCCTGCACTTTGCCTGTCACGCTGTATTTTTCAGTCACTTTGCTCGACGATGTTTACTACTAACACTAGTGACTATCATAAAACTTTGCACATTGTTCTTTGACCTACCTCAGCCTTGGTCACACTTGCACAACAAATCACTTCAGCGGAAATACTTACAGTCAAATTAGCTTTAGCCCCTAGTCAGACCATCACACTCCATCTAATTTATAGGCCCCCTGGGTCTATTTCTACATTTGCCGAAGACCTATCGCACATTCTTGCCGTTAATACCACAACTAAATCTCAAATCATCATGCTAGGTGATTTTAATCTGGGTCTTCTAGACCCCAATGATGCCTCAGCTCACGATATTAATAACCGTCTATCCAATTTATGCTTTACGCAACATATTGATGAGCCAACACACTCTAAGGGCAGAATCATTGACTGGATATCTGGCCTAAATTGCGAAATCAATGTTGAATCCAATCAACCCTGGACAGACCACCATTTATTCATCTTCAGCATCCCTGCCAGAATTATCCGCACCCCTCCTGACATGGCACCTGCGATCTCCACTAGAAATAAGAGAGACATAACATGTGAAAAACTGCACCTGCTAATCCTCCCAGTTCTCAATGAACACGCTTCCTTGTGTACTGATCCAACTGTCTTGGTAGACATGTTCAATCAGACTATACTAAAAGCTCTCGACCACATTGCACCTATTAAAGAGAGAAAACCTAAACCATGGGCTCACCTTAACTCTTGGTTAACACCTCCGTTGAGAGTCCTATGCAAAGAAAAACAGAACCTTGAAGCAAGTTGGAAAAGCAACCCCACTGAAATGAACAAAGCAAGCTTAGCTCTAGCCAATGTGGAGGCTATACTTCAGGCGAAAAAAGACACTTACAACAAGCGTATCGAACAAGCTAAATCAAACACTAAAGAGTTATTCAAAATACTAAAAGAATTGAAATCCCCGGTTACACCTCCTGACACTTGTACACTTGTACTAAAGATGTCTGGTGTGCCAATATTCAAAAGGTGCTCGTTGGTAAAATACCTACTCTCCAAACTAAAATTAACAATAAAAAAACCAGTCTGCGGATCGACCCACAATATAAAACTTATCATGTCAGAACTAATACCAACCTCTACTCCCAGAAACCATTCAGCTTCTCGCCCC
Organism: Ambystoma mexicanum; assembly: GCF_040938575.1. Lineage (NCBI taxonomy): Eukaryota > Metazoa > Chordata > Amphibia > Caudata > Ambystomatidae > Ambystoma > Ambystoma mexicanum. Next base: position 1,163,453,573 of record NC_090922.1, read on the forward strand.
TTTCTAACTGAAGTAGAAAATATTATCAACAATCTCAAACCCTCGAACTGCCAGGGTGGCTTATGTCCTGCCCCTATTATCAAGGAGGCCTCCCATAATCTAGCTCCCTCCATTATCGCATTTATAAATTCCTCATTCAGCTCTGGGATTGTCCCTGACAACCTGAAGGACTCCTGGGTTAACCCACTTCTTAAAAAATCTTCATTGGATGCAAACATACCAACTAATTACAGGCCCATCACGACAGTGGCTTTCTTGTAAAAAATTCTTGATCAAGCTGCTTATTTGCAGATCCAAGATTATTTGGAAACTAAAAAACTCCTTGGACTTAAACAATTGGGGTTCTGTCTGAGCCACGGAACTGAAACTGCCCTGATTGATCTTAAAACACAGATTGAAGACCTTTAAGATAAGGGTAAACTTGCCCTTTTACTCCTACTTGATTTATCTGCGGCGTTCGACCTAGCAAATCACCAAATCCTCTGTCAATACCTCAAACTAACGGCCCACTTCTCTGACAAAGCTACGTCCTGATCAGCTCATCCTTGATAACAGGTCTACGAGGGCCTTCTCCCCGACTGCAGCGCTGAACCTTCACCTGTCACATGTGGGGTTCCACAAGGATTGTGTGTTTCCCCTACACTTTATAGTGTGTTTACGAAGCCACCATTCAATATCCTGGATTATCAGGGTGTCACCTACACCAATTATGCAGATGACACCCAGATACTCACTCCCATTACTGGTGATCATATAGCTGGCACTTGCCGTTAATTCCCTCAACCAAGTCATCCAAGCCTGGATGGCGCAACATGAACTCTGTCTGAATGACGAAAAGACAGTGTTCCTCATCCTAGGCTCCCATCAAAGACTCAACAAACTTCTCGTTTAAACCCTTCGTCATTGATGGCAACATCATTAAAGTTGCAAAGGACACTAAAACCCTAGGCATTTATATTGACTCCACCTTCTCCCTATCTAGGCAAACTAACGCAGTATCTTCCGCCGTAGCATATAAGTGTAAGCTCCTTCAGCCTACCGTCCTTTCTTATCACCAGCCAACTGTACTATATTAGCCAGGACCCTGGTAATGTCTAAAGTTGACTACTACAACACCCTCTATCTAGGCAGCAACCAATGCAACCTCAATAAGTTACAGATTATTCAAAACAATTCCATTAGAGCTGCACTAAACATCCCCAGGAACCATCACATTTCTGACACCAGACAGAGTCTCTGTTGGCTTGTGTTCAGTAACACAAAGAGTCTCTCTAAAAACTCTTGCACTAACTCATAAATGCCTCGCCAACCAAGCACCTAGCTACTTGGCCAGTAGATTTACTATCCACACTTCCAACAGACCCCTCAGAAGTGCCCAGACTAACTGCCTCTCCATACCCCACTTCAACCTGCAGAGATCAGGGGGAATCAGTTTCCTAGTCATGCGGCAAAACTTTTGAACTCACTACCTAACCCTTTTAGAGTGGAACCTTCATACTTGGCGTTCAAGAGTAAGTCCAAAGCTTGGCTGTCTGCCTAAGACCACCCCTTGAGTCAGACTGCTCTATAGTCACCCCTATGTTATGGCCTACTGATTACTCTCTGTTGCACATATGTAATTAGTTGTCCCTATAATTTGAATCTGTATATTATCTGTAAATGTTTCCTTTTTCTTGTACCTATAATTTGAATCTGTATATTATCTGTAAATGTTTCCTTGTTCTTGCACTGCCTAATACCTGCCCTGTTTGCATCTATTATGCTGTATTCTAAGTGATGCGCCCGGATGCCATTGGGCCAGGTGCGCTATATACATAAATAATATACAAATACAAGTACAAAATAAAGAAACACATTTCAGGAACGTGTTCCTTCATTTGTTTGCCACTTGTGCAAATATTTCAAGCCACTTACTGGAGAGGAAGCATCCTTCATGGTTACAAGCGCTTTTATAAAAAGTATATAGTTGAGCTTGATGCCGGATATTGGCATGGCCTACTGAAAACAAATGAAAAATTGATTTTAAAAATTCAGAAATACCTCACTGGGGATGGGGACTTCCCCCTCCTTCAAAAGGCTAACATTAATTTTAGAAATAATTATTAACGTGTATGTTAAATGTTGTTCCTTTCGTAGGTGCATGCTCAAAGTCGAAATTAAATTAATTAAGTTAATCGACGCATGCAAAATTATTTAGAGGCTTATGTGGGAAAGAGAAATCTGTGCAGGGCTGCAGGCATCTTTTTCAGGGGTTGCGACCGCACCTGGCATACTATGGCAGCATCAGCAAAGTTATGCCTTACTTACAGACTTAACAGGCATTGCATCATTAACATTAGTGAGACATCTGAGGTTGCAGTTGGTACATCAGTACCACCTTTAAGCCTTTAACTTACATACAGGCTTACTATACCTGGCAGATGATAGAACTATTAGGACTTTCAGGGATGCACTTAACATATGATAACAGCATATGCACATATGTATTATTCATTAGCTTATGGTGACTATAATAGGCATAAGAGTGCATTATTTGAGCTTTTGGGCTTCACTTCACAAAATCAGCTGAAACATATTGGGCCTCATTACAAGCATGGCAGTCCGGGAACTACAGTACCGGTAAGCATGCCGGTACCGTAGTTCCCCGGCTGCCATACTACGGGCTGTGCTTGTGGGTGCCTGGCAGGCCACCAGGTTTTTCCTGGCGGGCTGACTGGCACCCACGAGTACAGCACGTCGGATGCACCGGCACAACTCTTCATGTGCCGGTGCACCCGACGTCCCGATCCCCATTCAGCCCTATGGGGCAGAATGGGGATGAGGAGGCCCTTGATTTTGGCACCCGAAAATGGCCAAGTACTGGGTCTGCCTCACTCAGCATGACCCGGTCCTTGCCCATTCCAGGGTGCCGGAAAAAATGCAACTCCGGCAGCAGCGTGCCATTTTTATCGCCACGGCTACCGCCAGAGTTGTAATGAGGCCCATTGTCTTTGTCAATGCTTGCTTCCAGTTTACCAAATTTGCTCAGGTTAACAGTGATGCTCTCTTCAGGTGGATCCCATATTGAGGCTGTGGCCTTCTTGTGGAGTACTCTAAGGGCCGCATTTACAAAGTGTTTTTCAATGGGATTGTGCATTGCAAAATGCATTTGTAAATCAGGCTCTAAATGACCTGGGAGTCCAACACCACTCCTTCAGCTGTTAGTGTCCCTTCACTATGAGTCTATCATCTGCGTCCAATGCGGCAATAAAGGCAAAATGAGTGGTGTCATAAAAGTCAGTCAAGGGGTACTTGCACCCCTCTTTTTTAAACTTTATATTAATAATCTGCCATCCTTTCTAGAACACCTTAATTCAGATGTACCAGTGTGAGGGCAGGAGGTTACCTGTTCTTAGTTACAATAATGATGCGGCTGTTAGCTAAAAATCCCATGGTCCCTACAAATGCTCATCAAAGGGTATGCATAATTCATGAACGGCAAGGGACTCTAGGAAAATGTAAATAAGCACTATGTAAAGTTTTTCTCAACTAACCATCTACATGATCCTACTACCCTTTTGGATTGCCCAAAATGGAAGGTTTGTAAAATCTTTGAGTACCTTGGCATCGAATTTGACTATTGGTTAAATTGGAAGGAAAATCTGACTATGCGAAGGCTGAAAATGAAACAGGCCTCTGGATGCATTTTCATATTCGCAAAAACCATTAAACAATGTGCTGCCAGACACATGACAGCCATATACAGGGGCAAGAGTGTGGCAAACAGTGTCTATAGAGGTGGGCTTTGGGGTGTGGACAATTTCGCCAGACTTCAAACAGAGGGAAATTCCTTTCCCTCCCGCCTCTTGGGCGTACCCCTGATTATGGCTTCATATGACACACACTTGGAAATAGACCCTGCCTACATCACTGACAGCCTGAGGCTCAAACCTATTCTATTTTGGTTATCTTTATGGTCGAATCTTGATGACAATCTAACAAGATTTTTGATTAAACATCTTTCATCGGTTGGTAGCCACAATAAAATGTTATGTTTACTCTTTACTTAGTGTTAGCCTGGAGCACGGTTTTACATATCCCTCTAGTTCCATTGAGATCTCTGTGAAATAACTTAAAGTAGGCTCTTTAGCCTCTGAAACAACACAAGAGAGGATACAAACATTGCTAAACCCTCACTTATGCATTATTTAATTATTTTGCCTCCCACTAGTGTTGGGATGGAAATGAGTCTATCCCACCCCCCTAAGCTCTTTAAGGTGAGGCGAATCCCATATGAAATTGTGTAGTCTGTAACGAGGGAGAAGCCCCGTGCTAAGAAACTCAGCTGGGCAATAATGGGACAGGAATAGCAGATGCATAGATGTGATGCACACATGGAATAGAACACCATCTTGTAGTTATGGCAGGCACAGAGTTTGCATGACAGCGTGAGACAGCTTTAACTCAATGGAAAACCTCAGAGTTCCAGAGCAGTAAGACAGTAAAGCCGAACGAGCGTGCACTGCCAGTTCTCATGGAAGCTTCCTCTTGTTGTTTTACTGTTACAATTACATAGTATCATTAGGAGGAATGTGTTCGGCGAGACCACGAGACACCAGGCTCCTCGCAATGCCCATTCATCACAGCCAAGCTACCAGCAGGCCTCTGACACCCACCCAGCCGACCCAGTGTCATGGCTCACACCCCTGACCCGATCCCCACACCCTTGCATTCTAAGATAGTGATCGACCCCAGTTCCAACCATAAACCAACTGGCTATAAAAGATCTAAGCATGTATGACTGTTTCACCTCTTCACACAAATACAGCCATTGTAGAGGGAGGAATACATTATAGATAAAACAAGGGTGGAAAACCTTGGGTGCAAGAGGAGCAGTATCAAGAGAGCACAGAATGTGTGGGTCAGTTTGACTGTATGTCTTCCTCCCTTCCCCCTGGCACCAGCCACGAGCCTCCCAGGTGCATGCCATAGTGATGTAAGAGTAGGCCTAGCATATAATCAGAGTTTTCATAATGTAACTTAAGAGCAGCCTGACCTTCACTTTGCGGAAATATGAGCCCGGCTGACCCATGTGGGAACTGCCAGATGGCGGAGGCATGAACCAATTGTAGCCTGGCATCCCCTATGGAGCAGGACCATGTATTTTGCCTTAACAATGAACTGTGCAGGTTTATACCCTATAGATGACATCACCAGTGATGCTGTAGCCTCTCAATAGACAATGACATTCATTCTGGAGTCAGAACGTTCTCGAGCAGCAGAGTCCTTTGCTGATATTTTGTATTCTGTACAATTAAACCTTGTTATGCTTGCAAACCGTCTCTTGGCCTATTTCCCTAGAGGGTTGTATTCATTCTGGCATGAGCATGAACAGGTACTTGCCTTCTCTAGGATGGCCATGTAGATTAATTTAATATTTAATTTTGATCATAGCTACCTTCTGTCCCGAGCCAGACTGAACACCTTGCAGGTAAAGGCAGTAACTTGCAACTGGTCTGGTACAGAATATGAGAATGACATTTTCTGTCCCTTTGGCATTATAGAAAATTTGTCACATTTTGTTCTTTTTTGTGCTCTGTGTACCTACCGGCGCAGAAATTAGTGGAAACTAGCATTCATGCTGTTGCTGAACCCTGCTAATGTAGTAATTTCAGACTGGTTTCAACGTGCATGGAAAAGGAGAAATGTATTGTTTTTATAGTTCCTATGTTCTGTGTTCTCATGATGATGTTTGCAAGCATTGCAGATAACAAGGGGGGTCCTGGGAGACTCTCTGCCAGACATGAGTCCTGGTTACAAGAGCCTTACCCAGAGTCTTTAGCTCACTATCTTTCACAGAGAAGAAATATCCCAAACATATCAGTCTTTGTCCTGCCCTGGGGCAGTCCAGCAGCGAAATGCTAGGCAATTCTCCTCTGAACAAGAGTACCAACAGCAACCCCAGACACGTGTTTCGGTCTGGTTGAACCTCATCAGTAGGGTGTAGCTGTGCCTCTCTAAGAATAGTGAGCAAGGGGTCCACGTCTGGATTCCCCTAGTAACTTAGGGTGAGAACCAAAGTTACTTGAAATATGCAGATAACAAGGGGGTCCTGGGAGACTGTCTGCCAGACATGAGCCCTGGTTACAAGAGCCTTGCCCAGAGTCTTTAGCTCACTATCTTTCACAGAGAAGAAATATCCCAAACATATCAGTCTTTGTTCTGCCCTGGGACAGGCCAGCACCGAAATGCTAGGCAATTCTACTCTGAACAAGAGTACCAACAGCAACCCCAGACACGTGTTTCGGTCTGGTTGAACCTCATCAGTAGGGTGTAGCTGTGCCTCTCTAAGAATAGTGAGCAAGGGGGTCCACATCTGGATTCCCCTAGTAACTTAGGGTGAGAACCAAAGTTACTTGAAATATGCAGATAACAAGGGGGGTCCTGGGAGACTCTCTGCCAGACATGAGTCCTGGTTACAAGAGCCTTACCCAGAGTCTTTAGCTCACTATCCTCGAGAAAAAATATCCCAAACATATCAGTCTTTGTCCTGCCCTGGGGCAGTCCAGCACCGAAATGCTAGGCAATTCTCCTCTGAACAAGAGTACCAACAGCAACCCCAGGCACGTGTTTCGGTCTGGTTGAAACTCATCAGTAGGGTGTAGCTGTGCCTCTCTAAGAATAGTGAGCAAGGGGTCCACGTCGGGATTCCCCTAGTAACTTAGGGTGAGAACCAAAGTTACTTGAAATATGCAGATAACAAGGGGGGTCCTGGAAGACACTCTGCCAGACATGAGTCCTGGTTACAAGAGCACCCTAAGTTACTAGGGGAATCCAGACGTGGACCCCTTGCTCACTATTCTTAGAGAGGCGCAGCTACACCCTACTGATGAGGTTCAACCAGACCGAAACACGTGTCTGGGGTTGCTGTTGGTACTCTTGTTCAGAGGAGAATTGCCTAGCATTTCGGTGCTGGACTGCCCCAGGGCAGGACAAAGACTGATATGTTTGAGATATTTTTTCTCTGTGAAAGATAGTGAGCTAAAGACTCTGGGTAAGGCTCTTGTAACCAGGACTCATGTCTCGCAGAGAGTCTCCCAGGACCCCCCTTGTTATTTGCATATTTCAAGTAACTTTGGGTCTCACCCTAAGTTACTAGGGGAATCCAGACGTGGACCCCTTGCTCACTATTCTTAGAGAGGCACAGCTACACCCTACTGATGAGGTTCAACCAGACCGAAACACGTGTCTGGGGTTGCTGTTGGTACTCTTGTTCAGAGGAGAATTGCCTAGCATTTCGGTGCTGGACTGCCCCAGGGCAGGACAAAGACTGATATGTTTGGGATATTTCTTCTCTGTGAAAGATAATGAGCTAAAGACTTTGGTTAAGGCTCTTGTAACCAGGACTCATGTCTGGCAGAGAGTCTCCCAGGACCCCCCTTGTTATTTGCATATTTCAAGTAACTTTGGGTCTCACCCAAAGTTACTAGGGGAATACAGACATGGACCCCTTGCTCACTATTCTTAGAGAGGCACAGCTACACCCTACTGATGAGGTTCAACCAGACCGAAACATGTGTCTGGGGTTGCTGTTGGTACTCTTGTTCAGAGGAGAATTGCCTAGCATTTCGGTGCTGGACTGCCCCAGGGCAGGACAAAGACTGATATGTTTGGGATATTTCTTCTCTGTGAAAGATAGTGAGCTAAAGACTTTGGTTAAGGCTCTTGTAACCAGGACTCATGTCGGGCAGAGAGTCTCCCAGGACCCCCCTTGTTATTTGCATATTTCAAGTAACTTTGGGTCTCACCCAAAGTTACTAGGGGAATACAGACATGGACCCCTTGCTCACTATTCTTAGAGAGGCACAGCTACACCCTACTGATGAGGTTCAACCAGACCGAAACACGTGTCTGGGGTTGCTGTTGGTACTCTTGTTCAGAGGAGAATTGCCTAGCATTTCGGTGCTGGACTGCCCCAGGGCAGGACAAAGACTGATATGTTTGGGATATTTCTTCTCTGTGAAAGATAGTGAGCTAAAGACTCTGGTTAAGGCTCTTGTAACCAGGACTCATGTCTGGCAGAGAGTCTCCCAGGACCCCCCTTGTTATTTGCATATTTCAAGTAACTTTGGGTCTCACCCTAAGTTACTAGGGGAATCCAGACGTGGACCCCTTGCTCACTATTCTTAGAGAGGCACAGCTACACCATACTGATGAGGTTCAACCAGACTGAAACACGTGTCTGGGGTTGCTGTTGGTACTCTTGTTCAGAGGAGAATCGCCTAGCATTTCGGTGCTGGACTGATCCAGGGCAGGACAAAGACTGATATGTTTAGGATATTTCTTCTCTGTGAAAGATAGTGAGCTAAAGACTCTGGGTAAGGCTCTTGTAACCAGGACTCATGTCTGGCAGAGAGTCTCCCAGGATCCCCCTTGTTATTTGCATATTTCAAGTAACTTTGGGTCTCACCCTAAATTACTAGGGGAATCCAGACGTGGACCCCTTGCTCACTATTCCTAGAGAGGCACAGCTACACCCTACTGATGAGGTTCAACCAGACCGAAACACGTGTCTGGGGTTGCTGTTGGTACTCTTGTTCAGAGGAGAATTGCCTAGCATTTCGGTGCTGAACTGCCCCAGGGCAGGACAAAGACTGATATGTTTGGGATATTTCTTCTCTGTGAAAGATAGTGAGCTAAAGACTCTGGGTAAGGCTCTTGTAACCAGGACTCATGTCTGGCAGAGAGTCTCCCAGGACCCCCCTTGTATTTGCAAGCATTGCAGTACATTTGATTCAGGGCCATACAAATGGCTCTGCGTTGCTATTGTAGTATGTTTTTATCATGTTTAGATGACGTGTTTTATTCATTTATGAGCATGTATTAATGCAGTTTTATGGTTTGTTTTGTACAAATGTGAAATACACTTGATACTACTACCATGTTCTGGGAGTGGCATCTTCGGAATCAAACTTATTAGTTTCTCAGTGAACATAAATACATACATCAGACACACCAACAACTAAAAGCCTTGATGGACCTTTTTCTGTGCCTTGATGAAATGTGGTTGTGCTGCTCCAAAATTCTAATCCTCTTTAGACGTTGCTGCAATCTCTGCAAGCTTTTACATATCCACTACTGTGGGAAGACAAACAATGTCTGCGCTCTTTTCAACAAACACTCAAAAAACAACCTCTCTCTTCCCGCTCATTTAGTTTAACTGTTCATTGGAATTCACATTTTTCCACAGAACTTCACATATTTTTCCAAATCCATTTGTTTTTCACTTGCACACAACTATGGTTGTAAATACTGAGTGTTTATAAAGAGTTATCCCGAATGTCGATGACCTGCTGTGTAAGTCACAGCAGCATCTGAAATGGGTATCACATAGAAGCCTATCATATAATAATTGCATTGCATAGTCTGGCTGTGTGATGTTGATAGAAAGGACCCATATTAGCAGCAAGCTTGTGTACCACAGAGATATGTGACCGATGAGCATGGTTGGTAATCCCGGTTCCCTAATCCGGTGTTTGTGGTTGGCAATCCCTGACTGGGCCCTCATGGTTAAATCCGCTTGAAATACAATTATTGTATAGTTTAATATATGTTTTGCTAAATCAAACTGGAGTATGCTATGTCATGTCATCTTACTCAGATCTATACTATGCACCACTGCCATTTGCTTGGAGTGTTCTACGTGCAATTGTTGTTTACCAACTCAGATGAGAGAGTGTATCAGATCTGCACCTGCAACCTTATGCATAATTCACACATCCTAAAACTGGAGCAAATCCGGAAATGCCAGGAGTGTCTTTGAGGTGCCTTTGGTCAAATCTTTGTTAGCCACATTTACTCATGATCCTCTATCTGTGAGTTGCTCCAGGCATCTACAGGTTTTCTCCAGTTGTAGGCAGAGACGTTTTTATGGGAGGGCAAAAGGGGCACTTTCCCAGGGCCCTCACCTTGGAGGGGGCTCCAAAAGGCTAGCCGATCTGAAAAAGTAAGATTCCATTGTTCACAAGTCTTAAATAGCACATGTGAGGATATTGTATGGGGTGCTGCTGATGCTCTAAACCCATTGCCTATCTCTGTGTTAGCAAGTGCATTCTGCCTTGATCAATTCATCATGTATTGCTTTCTGTGTTCACTGTGGTATACATATTGTGTGTGTTCCTTATGGCACAACTCTGTAGCATTATTTCCTTCCTGTGGTAATTATGTTGATCATGTGCAATAGGCAATGGTGAAATGCATATTGATAGATTGAGTGCCACAATGGTTCAGAGGTTAGCTCAGTGTGTGCAGCACCCATAGCAGAGATATGTGGTCATATGCAAAATTAGTATATCACATTCCAGAAGGGTGGGTGAGCCTTTTCTATGTCTGGAATTTTTAAACCTGCCTGCATATGTACTTCGTTTTGCAGAACAACATCTGCTATTATGAGCAATGTACCTGTACCAGATAGGGGTTGCTATAAAAACTAACAAATTATCCGTATGATGAAGGTCTAGAAATTGATTTGTTCAGATGGGGTGTTGTAAAGCCTAGGCAATCACCTCCAACGATGGCATAAACTGTTAGTCCAAGAGGTGAATAAGTCTCCAAATTCAGGACTATGGAACAACAGCGTTGCGTTCATGTTTGTATCTTGGATTTGCCAGCAGACGATACAGTGATCCTGTTCAAATCATCTAATATATCTTACATTATTGTGCTGTCTTCTGTGAGGTTTGCCTTCTTGCATGCTGCTGGTTTTGTTTAGTCCATTACTGGATCTTTCTTTTATGTAGGCCATTTGGGTGGAAGGGTTGGTAGACAGAAGAGAGTGCACCATATGTTGTAGGCCTCAGGCAAGCATATTATACGGTCTGCTTGTTTGACACAAAAAACTGTTTGCTTTTTGGTAAAAGTCAAATGTTTTTATGCACGTTTATAAATGAAAATGTCACAAGCCATTGTTTTGGAAGTATTTAAAGCTTTAAAATACAATAGACAAACCCAGATTAAATGTGTTACATCACATTGATTGGTATGCTGGTTCTTATATACTTCCCTTGATGATGGAGAGAATGAAGCCAGAATATTCCAATTTTGCATAACACCCTTTTATAATATTGTGTTTAAAAATAGTCATGTTTGGTAATGTGATTTGTGTACTTTCCAAGTCTGTTTTTTAATAAAATTAGATTGTTTTAGTTCATGGTAAGAACTGGAAAAGAACGTGTTCAAATGCAGAAATTGCAGAGTTGGCACACATCCCAGCTTCACCCTTTAACCAATGTGTGATCCTGGGCATCTCATTTAATGTTGTATTGCCGAACCTCTCAATATTGCCAGTCCCTAAACCTTTCAAAATTGTCAGGCCTTCCAAGTGATTTCCTTCTCATGTATGATCTTCATAAAAAGCCTTATTAATGGTTTCACTGTGTTAATAGTGAGCTTATTCATACCGCACACCACAGGCATTTGTTCCTCAGATATCTAATGGCAACACTATTTGAAAACAACATCACACTTCTAATCTCAGTCTGTCTGGATAAAGACACCTTCCTGGTAGCTTCTAATCTGCCTCGACTATCCATGCAACGGTATGTATAGCGTTCTCCTTCCTTCCAAATGGTGGTCTCTATTCATGCATGAGCACTTTTTCCATTCTGTGAGGCAGCTAATGTGAGTTCTCTGTCTATTATGGGTTACATGTACCTTTATATACGGTCCTGCATTAATACTACATCTACCTTCCTGGATGTTATTGATAAAAAGTATCCTGTGTGTACTAGAACATTAACCCTTTTGTAGACTGCTAATGTTGACTTTCAAATGCTACTTGCTCGTACTTATTATGCTGCGAGACAGCATATCAACCTATAGGTTGCGAGTGCGACGGGTGGGGGTTTAGGAGCGTGACCAGTATTCTTGATCCCTTAATTCCTTTGGTTTGGTGGAGAGGGGCCCCACAGATGTCCATGCCAAGGGCCACAAAAGTGCTTAAGATGGTCCTGTTTGTCGGCTTTGTGAATCATACATGAGTAAGCAAAAGCAAGTCTAAGGTGCTCACAAGTGTCACATGATGTATCCACATGTACATATTTGGAATTAGGCACCTAGAGTTAATACACAATAAAATGTAAATGCAAATCATACGTAATATAAGGCATGAGTGTTCCCATAGTACTATATAGTGTAATTCCAAAATGAGGAAACAATGTGCATACATACCTATGAAATGCAGTTTCACTAAAGATATTTTCCTTCATCAGGCTTTCGGGTCCTGAGAGTTGAATTAATTCTTTCACAACTTCGAATTTTCCATTGTAACAAGCACTGCAGGGGCAGGAGAAGCTCCGGTTTAGAAATGCTGTATTATCAGTGCATTCATAAAAGTAATTGATTACGCGGACATTACCCACAGATGTAAAGGTGTGTCGCCATAGATGTTCACGACGTGGGGCTGGACATCAGAGTTATTCTGAAGGAGGTACGTCACTATTTCATGGTGTCCAAACCGAGAGCAAAAATGCAGTGGGACGTGGTCTTCATTGTCGAGCGCATTCACTGGAAAGGGACAGAGACACAATACACCACATGAGAAGGTCAGTGTAAAGGTAGACATCATTGCAAAGCAAGGGAACAAGCCTCATGGAAGCAATGCACTTTTAGGAGCATTGTCTCACTGACCTTTTTTCATTTCCAAAGTCATGCCCTCGATCATTTTATCTTGAATAACTTGTGAGCCTCTTTGCACTCATTGGAAGATTATCGGAAAGGTTAAAACGAGACAATTTTAAGTTTTCGCGAGTTCTATATGATCACACTTTTCAGGGCAGGTAATGCTTTCATAATGAATTCACAGAACAGCAGGAATAGTGCCATTCTTCCGACTAACTGTCAGACACTCATGCCAGGAACAATGGGCTGTGTGTAACAGATACATTCACCCTCCCGCCACCCCCAGGTCCTACCATATCCCATACCATGCTTGAGTACTGCAGCAACTTCAAATGTGTTCACTGTTTTTCAATGTGTGTGCGGAGTGCAGGGCCTTGTGTTCTCGCACATCGATGGGGGAAAGGCCTTCCTGACAGGGCTCCCATCCACTCACTTGGCTCCCCTAAAAGCAGTCCACCACGCTGCAGCACATCTTATTACGGGTGCATGGAAATTAGACCAAAACACTCATGCCCTACGCAAATTAGACTGACTTCCTCTCCAGGCCAGGATACTGTTCAAGACTGCATTTATCATCTACAAAGCAGTAACGAGTAACACCCAAGTGTGCTTGGCAGCTAAGCTCCTCATATCCGGTGGCACATACCCCTTGAGCAGCAAATCTCCCAACCGGGTGAATCACAACTAGTCCACAAAGAGAGGACCCTCAAACAATCCTTCTCTTGTCACACACCCACTCTGTGGGACTCGATCACAGTAGCCACTCGCAAAACCCCACAATTCTCCAATTTCGCAAATCTCTGAAAACGTGGCTTTTTCAACAACACTGGATCATGGGCAGATCCCAATGCTGTCAGAACGCAACTTACAGTACTGCGCTACTGTTAGATGGCAGCCCAAATGCTGGCTACCCAAACCTTGTACAGTGCTCCACTGCTCTCAAGCTAGGTCCATGCTTGCACAATAAAATAAATCAAATTAGTTTTAAGAGATTCTTGGAAAGGATCGAGGGTGCAGACAGAGCTTAAGGCATAGGAGAGAGACTTCCATCCATTATATGGTCAAGAAGGAAGTATGAAGGAAAAAATGAATTGAGCACAAGCAGGCGAGGAACAGTTAATAGATAGAGAGTACACAAAACAGTAGAGGAGGGATAAGTAGGGGGAAGGCCTTGGACATGTTCAAAGACCTGCATATGAAGGAAAAGTGGAGCAGGGCTAAGAAGAGAGACACTTAAGAGAAGGTACAGAATAAACACGTGGGTGGAGATGCTTGCAAAACTGGAATCCCAAGCTAGAACTTTCAGAGTTTTTCTGAGGTTCTAAAAAAAAAGTCACAATGTGTTAAATCTTGTGTCTATATGAAGGCAGGTGAAGAGATTCTCTGAAAAGTCAGTGGTAAGTATTTGAAGAAAGAGCGACTTTGTCTTCTCGTGTACAGCACGTTATAAATGCCATATCATATCATATCATATCATATCATATAGTTAGGAAAGGTACCTTGGGGTATTTTAAGATTAGTAGCAATGTAGGTTAGAGCTAAATTAAATCAATAACAGGGCCTACTTAGAGTTAAGCAATTAGGGGATATTTGTTTTTGGGGTGGGGCAGTGTTGGTGGGAATACCAAGGCAGTGGTAGACACACATGCATTTTGTAGGCTAGGAGAAGCACAATACAGTGAGAACGCCACATACATTGTTTAGGTGTACATTGAAGGTCACAGTGGTACAATTTGCATGTTCATTTTGCAGGCAGAGAAGAAGATCTAATAAGTGGTACACACACTTCCTTTTACATATCAAGAAGGCCAAAGCACTGAGAACCCCACATGTATTAGTAGGCAGAGGAGCATACCAAAGCACTCAAAACCAAACATAGGTGGAGGTGAAGGACTGACAACCCCATGTGCAATTTGGAGGCTAAACGCTGCAGCATTGAGAATCCCATGCGCATTTAAAAGGCAGAAGAGAAGGCTAAAACACTGAGAAACCCATATGTATTTAGGAGGCAGAATAAATAGCCAAATTACTAAAACCACCGTATCCATTTTGCACGCAGAACTGGCCAATGAACTGAAAATCCCACATAGATTTAGCAGGTGGAGGAGAAGGTCAAAGCACAGAGAACCTGCAAGGCTTTAATAAGCAGAAGAAAAGGCGAAATCAGTCAGAGCCCCCTGCGCATTTAGTAGTCAGATGGTTAGCCAAAAGCACTGAGAACCCCACAATTTAGAAGGTAGCGGTAGCGAGGATGTGAAAGAAGTGATAATTCCATGTGCATTTAGTAGGCACAGGAAAGCATAAAGGAAGTGAGAACACTTTGTGCAGACTCGCCAGGATATTTGGCAGCATAGAAAAGCACATTTTGCAGCAGACAACTGCATTTCTGTGGCATTTATGAGACATGTTTTACTTGCAGTCGGTGCTCGCTGTGGGGGTAACCCTGCCTCTGCTGTCTAGGGTGGGGTGGATTTGGACCACTGATGCTGCTGAGAGGATTGGTGGAGGTGGAACGGCCTGTTAGGCCCTGGGTTATGGTTTTTGGTGGTGGTGTTGTTAACACTGGGACAGATGCTGCCACTGCAGCCCAAGATGGAGGGGGACTAGTGTTGCTAGTGAACAATGGGTTGTGGTGCCTGCATGTTATGCCCTGGGTGATGATGATAGCTGCACACCTAGCAAGGGTGTTGGTAATCGTTGCAGTGCTGTCTCTGTCTCCCAACTGGTGGTGTTTGGGGATAACACTGGGGGCATGCATGGCAGTGTTGGTAGGAGTGATGCTTCCTATGAGAGCCTGGCTGGTGATGGTGGCACTGAACCCGCAGCCAAGTGTGGAAGTATTGGTATGGCCGATTGCTGCTGAGCACATGGTCGGTGAAAATGATTCTGCCTCCGAAGGCAGCCTGTTGGACCCTGCATACATGGTGTTGGTTGCACTGATACATGGGTAGTTGTGGTGGTGGTGACAGTAGGGCTGGTGATAACACTGATGTCCTGGGTAGCGTTGGGTGTGGCACTGCCCCTATTGCCCTGGGCAGTTTTGTTGCTGTATCAGTGGTGCTGCTGAGGCCCTAGGTAATGTTGTTGGTCACACTCCCAGAATTCTCTATGTTGGGGGTATTGGTTGTGGGGCTGCCACTGCCTCTGCAGACAGTAGTGGTGGCTGAGAGCATGATTGGTGGTTTTGGGGGTTCCTGTTAGGCCCTGGCTGGTGCTGTTGGTTGTACTGGACCAGGGGTGGTGGTGATGGCAGCAGTGCTGCTGCTGTTGCTGAGGTCCTGGGAGATGGTTTAGATGGTGCCAGTGCTGACCCTGGGGGCCATGGTAAGTGGCGAGAGGGAGGCAGCATGTAAAGGTGTAAGCAAGAGAGGGTATGACTATGCGTAGGGATGATGTGGGAGCGATTGAATGCATGCACGAGAGGGAGAGCGTGCATGCAAGGCTGTGAGAGTGTGCGACAGTGAGAGAATCGAGTGTGGGTGAAAGGGAGTGAGTGTGTGCAACACTGGTGTTAAAGTGGTGCACATAAGGGAAGGAGGTGGCAAATGGAATATCACAATAGATACAGAGGAAGGAGACAGGTGGGGCTCAGATTTCAGGAGAAGCATAGGAAACTGAGACAAAAAAAGTTAAAGGGTTTATAAAAAAGGGGCAGGAGGATAACAAGAGGAATGGGTGGGGGATGACAAGGTCAGCGGTAGTGGACAAACAAAGCAGTGAAAAGAGAGCAACAGTTGAAGCAAGGGAAGGATGACGCCAAGATAAATTGCCAGCAATGGGACTCACTAGCCTGGAGGGACTTCTTAACAAAGATGAAGAGT
This sequence comes from Ambystoma mexicanum, assembly GCF_040938575.1. Taxonomy (NCBI): domain Eukaryota; kingdom Metazoa; phylum Chordata; class Amphibia; order Caudata; family Ambystomatidae; genus Ambystoma; species Ambystoma mexicanum. The sequence goes on from NC_090922.1 coordinate 1,163,470,051, forward strand.
CAGGGCGAGATCACTTTTTAGGTCGGTCAGGTCTCTTCCCCTTGCATGTCAAAGCGACAGATGGGGTCAGCAGAACGATGCTCAAAAGCTTTCCAGACCTTTTTTTTTAAAGTGGTCCACTGCAATTTACTCAGTGCACCCTTTGCAAGGAGCCAATGTGGAAAAAACGCCTGTGATGGGCCCAAATCCCGTGTGCTCCATCCCTCCCTTTCCACACACCCTGAAGCACCACAGCAGGCAGTAGAGCAAAGAGGTGTGCACAGGACAATTACACTCTGAAAATCAAAAGAAGAAAGGAGGGCAGCTGTTAAACACTCCCTCCCTAGGCAGCCAGCTGGCTGGAGCAGGGTGTTGTTTAACATTTGGATTTGTGCAGCTTGTAACGCATATTCAGTGGGACTGGAGACAAATAGTTGATTTCGCAATTGTATTGCAAAATTGCTATAAGCTTTAAGCTGGATGGTCTGTTTAAGGCAGACAAGAAGGCCACAGGAGGTTTAGGCACACTTGCATTGTGTAGGTTGAGGGATGGCAAAAGCACTGAGAATTCCATGTGCATTTAGTAGGCCGAATAGAATGGTAATGCACCTGAGGCTCTGAAGTGCATTTAGTAGAGGGAAGGATAGGCCAAATCATTGAAAACCAGTGCTACATTTTGGCGGCAGAGCAGAAGACCGAAGGACTGAGACCACACATGAATTGTATATGCATAGGAGGAAACCCAGGCGCTGAGAACCCCAAATTCATTTAGTATATTCAAGGGAAGGCTAAAGCACTGAGAGCCACACATATATGTACTAAATCCAAAATACTAATTTCATCCTAAGTTTTCTGTCACCTATTCGATTGTTCTTGTTTATTATTTGGTCTTCAAGTTTACCGTCTTGCTCCACTCTGCTCTATTTACCCCTTTTTGGTCCCTGTTCTTTGCACTTGTTCGTCTTATGATTCCATGTCCTCTGCTTTGCATTCTCTGTGGTCGCTGTCCCTTGAAGCCCAACTCCTTTTTTCATTTCTCTGCTTAATATTTAAGAGTCTCTATGGTCTTGCACCCACCTATCTCTGCTCGTTAGTTTCTTTCTATTCTCCTTTTGGTTCCTTTTGCTCCAGTCTCTCTTTCTTCTGGTTGTTCCTCATCCTCCATGTGCCCCTTCTCATTTTTGCTTGTTTTCCCTTCTTGCCCTTAAGCACTAGAATGCCCTGCTTCTTTTTATTCGATCTCTGACCACAATTTCTCCATTCAAAACTTGTTTCAAAGAACATTTGCTTGCTAATTGATTCACTGTCATATCCTATTATTGTATAGTTGTTTGCTTTTGTGAACTGCTTAGATGTTAACCGTTGTTTAAATAAAAACAAATACAAAAAGCAAAATGCAACTGATTACTACCAACCTAATTAATTGTCACTGCATGAAGTTTTGAGCTGCTTCTGGAACTTCAGGTGGTCCGGCTCAAGTTTGGGAGGGCCAGCGAGGCCATTCCAGAGGGAGGGACCTTTAGGGGAGAGAGATCTAACCCCCCCTATCTGCCTGGAGAAGCATATAACTCTTAGGGCTTGAGAAGGAAGGTATTTTGGAAGATAGCATTGGATGTAGTGTGGATCCCAGCCCGAGAAAGCCTTGTGGACAATGCAAAGAGTCTTGAACTTCATCCTTGCAGCCACCGGGAGCCAGTAGAGAGTTTTCATGACTGGAGAGATACGGTCCTTGGGCTTGAGGCCAAGCATAAGTCTCGCAGTCCTGTTCTGGATTAGTTGCAGAGGGCGGAGAGTAGAGGAAGGCAGATTGAGGAAGCAGCTGTTGCAGTAGTCCAGCCTAGAGAGAACCAGGGCTATGGAGAGAGTGAGCTTCTGGGGGAAAATGAGAAAGGGAAGAGTCCCTTCGAGGAGGTGCAGCTGGTAGTGGGAGATTTTGGCGATGTCCGAGATGTGAGGAGAGAAAGAGAGAGTGGAGTTGAAGATGAAACCAGGAATGAGCAAGAGAGGAGAGGAGGCTAAGGGGAGCCTGAAGGAAAGCTAAGTGTCATGCATGACACTGAAAGTTAGAGATCAGGTTGGCCAAAGGGGCCAAGTAGAGGTTGAAAAACCATGGTTAGAGGGTAGAGCCCAGGGGAACGCCAGAGGTAGAGAGAGGTGGCTGAGAGAAAGGGAGCAATTTGGACCTGGGAGGGGCGGTTCAAGAGGAAGGAGGTGAGCCACTCAAAGGCCTGATCCATGATGCCCGGGTTCTCACAGAGTCGATTAATCAGGATGGCATGGTTGACCGTGTCGAAAGCAGAGGAAAGTTAAAGGAGGATGAGGACAGATGGAATGCTGGAATCAAGGTTAGAGGTCATATCTTCACAGGTGTTCAGGAGAGCAGTTTCCGTGCCTCTGGCAGCTCTTAAGCCAGACTGATGGTCATGGAGCCAACCACGAGATTGATCGTGGAGAGTAAGCTAGGAGATGGACAGCTTTTCCAAGAGTTTGAGAGAGGGGAAGTTCCAGTGGGAAAAGAATTATTACAGAAATTTGCTAAGGGTGGAGCAAGGGTGTCAATATGGTCCTTGGTGGTGATGGAGGAGCGGGCGGGCACCTGTTTTGATGACACTTCCATAGATGAGACTTGTCTAGAAATCTTGTCAGGTGTTAGAGAGAAAGAGGAGAAAGGAGGAGGAAAGGGGGACATGGCCAAAGGGGGGGGGCCGAGAGAGGAAGAGGGAGAGGAAGAGGAGATAGTGGGCAGTATTTCCTGAGTTTTAGTGGAGATGTTAGAGGCCAAAGCCATACAGAGGGTTTGTTGAGGGAACAGGAGAGGTAGAGACTGCAACAGATTGGCAGATTTTAAAGAGTTTGGCCGTGTTAGAGGCCGCAGAGACCAGGTTTGAATTTGTGCTCTCTTCTTCATGGGTGTTATTGCTTCAACTGGAATTTTGGTGCAACCAGTCTAGGTATGCCTAAATGTGGCCTGGCATAGATTACTAATGTTATTACGTGTTTACACTGGTCTACATTGTGCAGCCGGTTGGACATGTTTTCATTGTGGCATGTTTTAATAGCAAGAGCAACGCATTAATGTTCCTGTGCACTGTTGGTGACTTGCATGTATTGGATTGGTGTTACCCTACAAAACACTGTGGCTTTTTAGCCAATATTTCTCAGACAGTGTGCTGTATATTGCATTAAAACTCATGTGTATATCTTTCTCCTAGTGCAGTGTGTGGCATACCCCGTCAGCAGCACGTTTGTGCGTATTGCACAAACGTGGTAATGTAGGCCGGGCCAGAGTGTGGCGTGACCCGTGATTTGTTGCTGAGTTGGGGGTGGCCCCCTCAGCATGGCTCGCAGGGGGGCTCCAGATCTTGTGTTACGTCACTGTCAAGAGAAGGCTAAAGCACTGAGAGCCACACATATATTTAGTAGATGTGAAGTCTGCCAAAGCACTGAGGGCCCCACATCCATATAGTGAAAACCCCACATGCATTGAAATAACATGAACCTGTCTGAACCTCTGCAATACTCAGGTTGCAGAAGATTGGTTAGAAGCCGAGGGAAGAATGTATCTATTTGGTGTTTTCCACCTCCTGTAACAGAGAAACCCAGATAGTTTGCTGGTCTCAGTGTCAGCCAGGCCAATCAGTAGCTGCAGAGGATGGAGCTCAGAAGGAGAAGAAGGAAGTTGAGCTGACACCATTCTGATACACAAGAGGGTGTAGCAAGGGCATAACCTCAACAACAAAGATAGAAACCTACAGCTGGTGAACAAGAGCGGATTCCTGAAATAATCCCACCTCTGATTTCCTTGGCAACAGATGACAATTTTAGCTCTGTCTGCTACTTCAAGATTCATGCATCTCTCCTTTGACAATGACACAGATGGCAAGGGAATATGAGAGAAAAAGAGGTGCAGGTTTTTATTAAACATCTAATTATAATGTTCAAGCACTGCGTGAACAAGCCATGCTTCAGATACTCCCCAATGGGCATGTGTACATTCTTTTCAAACAATGGCCTGAAAACCCATGCTACTCGAATTACACATTTTCAGTCAGTCACATCCACTCTGCCAGCTTCTGAAACAACAGTCCCCATACAGCATCACTTGCAATGTAAACCAAAGACTGACAGGTGAGGGCCCATCTCAGTCCTAATAAAATCAGGTGCGTGGAATTATTTTACAGCAAACAAGCAACAAACACATTGTGCTATAAGCCATTAGATTCTAAATGTGTCTTGATTGGAAAGCCAATTACCAACTGGGGTGCCTCTTCCATGAAGCCCCAGATGAGATGGCTTCATCCACATGCTTGGCAAAAGAAAAAGGAAACGAGGCAGCCTCCTACCCTTCATCTGCTGGGAATACACACATGTGTACCACCATCCTACACCAACACTGCAGAGACTCTTGCTGATTCACAGATTTTCACAAGCCCTATCAGACCACCCTCTTTTCCTGAAAATTCCATGGAGCACCGACAATTTATTTTCTTCATCCATACCCTAGCCCACCATTGCTGAGGCTTTTGCGTGTCTTACAAAAAATACAACAAAAGACATGAAAAACGTAGGTTATTTAATGGCAAGCTTTGTGTAATGTTGAACTAGAGTTATTACCTTTCTCTTCTGTTTAAAGATCCAGCTTCAGGCAGTTCCTTGACCTTGTTGAGCAGCACTGGGAGTTCAGACTAGGCACTACCTCATTCACACTTCATTGTCATGCCTCTATTAGCATGTTATGGAAACAGTGGTAATAGCACTTGTAAAATAAAGTCCATCTGATAAAAAGCATGTGGACCCCTACCCACTTAAAGGTAGACCAACCCTTTTTTCCCCTTCTCCTCCATAAGTTCATTTCTGTCTTCAACTTGACCCTCACCTCCCCCTTTCACCACTTTCACTTTCAAGACTTAATTAGCTCTACCTCTAGCCCAAAACTCTCGATAACCCCTTTAATCGTTCTCTTTCTCTAGGCCGACATATACAACCAGATGTGCAAGAGGTCCAAGGAACATACTCTCCTCGTCTACTTCTTACCTACAAGGATGCCTTCTTCTTCTGCATTATGGCCTTAAACTCCACCAAATCATACCTTTTCACTCTTTCCCCTTAAACTTTCCCACACACTGCAAGACTGCTACACTACGCCCCTCCACTAGCTCCACTACACCACTGCTTAGGACTTTGCACAATACTTCTTTTCCAAATTCTCCTTCTGAACTGACCCCTATACTCAGAAAAAATAACCCTTCCTGCATTACCACTCACCTGTTTGCCCCACAGATAGTGAAATATATTCCACCTCTCATTTTCTTCTATCCCTCTTCCCTCTTTAATTTATCCCTTTCTCATGGGATCTTTCATTGATATTTCAAGGTTGCTATTGTCCAACGAATTATTAAAAAAATACTTTTGTTGAGACTAACATTCCTGCTAACTATTCACCACTATCTGCACTTCCCCACTACTCTGCAAGCCTTCAAAGACTTGTTGTCAACAGACCCTACCATTATCTCAACAAAAACAACCTACAGGAACTCCTCCAGTCCCTATCTGCAGCTGGTATTCTACTAAAACAACCCTCACGAGTGCCTCTGAATGTCTGCCCTCCACTTGTTAAACAGGAAATCATATTGTGCCTCCTTCTAATATATATTGGCCTAAGCCTAGTCACTCTGCAAAGAAAACCGTGTTGCAAAGTTTCGATTTTAGATCGACTTCGCCCCCATTTTAGGATCATCCGCCATTTTGATTTCTGTTCATATGTAATTCTGTGTTTTTAAAATGGTGGACTGTGTTTTCAACTTGCAACCGAGCCTTCCTGACTTTTTGTGCCCAAGTTAATGGTTAGACTGTCCGCGGGCCGGATGTTTAGACTGGGTAATGAGACCTTGTCCCATACATGACTTGTGGTTTTAGGATTGTCTGCGCTAACAAGCCGCATTCACGAACATACATCGAAGACAATGTAAAGCAAATATCGAGCGTGGACACTGACTGTAACACATTGTGAAGGGATATGTGCTAAGGCTTACTGCTAATCCAGGAATACACTTTGCCATTGTAACTTGTTTGTAATGTAAACCAAATGTAATCCGTGTGCATATTATTGTATGAGCCATAAGTGAACTTGGCACAAACTCTAGACCACAGATTATTAACTTTCAGAGGGGCTGGATATTTTTACTAAATTGTATAAATAAGTGAATGTCCAGATGTCCAGGATCTCTCACTCCTCACACTGAAGGGCTGGTACTCACTGTTATGTATTGAGGGCCAGATAGCTATCTGAATTTGTTTCTTTGTAACTGCGCAGTAGAATAAAGATCTGTGAATCTTTATAAGCCCGTGTTGGGTGTATTTCCTTTTGTGGTACTCAGCCTCGATATTTCCTTTTGCTTTTACAGATGGTGCCCGAATAGGGACTCTCAAGATTGATGCCATCTTGTTGAAGGTTGATGTGGCTATTGGACCGGGATCAGACGGTGAAAAGGGGGCCCCTTTCTTGGATGAGAAGTGATAACTCAACAGTACTGCACAACCCGATCCCTGGACGTTGGACGTTGAGCCCGCGGTCCTAGGTGGCATCTTGACGATCACCAACCACGTGGGTCCTTTGTTGTCCTTTGCAATCCGATCGGACCTCCTTTGTCCTTTGATCAGGTGAGTCGTGACCTGATTCTTAAGTATCCTGATAATTAGTTTTGGCGCATTGTTCTTGCAAGTACAATTATTGACCAGGTAACACCAGGAATCTGATATGCCTGAGAAATTGTCTGCCTGCTTCAGGGCGTTATTCCATAGTGACAGACAATCTTTGGAATTTTGCCGACCGGCACCACATGAGGGGTCTCTGGTGTGTACTATGTACTGTAAGCACGGCAATGGTAGTATAGTGTTTAATGATATTTGGCACAGACAAACTAGACATGCTTCCGAACTTCAGTGGCCAACCAATGGTAACTTTGAGATTCCTCGTATAGAATATTTAGAGTCTATCTTGTTGAAGAAAAGAGTAAGATCTGCCCCATTTGATGTATTACAAAATCAGAAGAAAGAAGCTATGCAGCAACTTAAAAGTAAAGAGTAACATGCAGGCCGTCATATGTCCAACGCCGATAAAGCGTTGTTATATGATCAAAATAAGCAGTTTGAGTCAGTTAGAAATATGGATAGGGCTTTTCAGCTTTGTATTCAGAAAATGTATCCGTCTAAAGACTTTGATGTGTCTGATGAGCTCATTGACAAACTTCTAAATGAAATAAGTCCTGGTGCCATTGCACCACCTCCGTATGTACCTATCCCTGCTGCTTTACCTCTTCCTGCTGTTGTTCCTCGTCCCGTAGTAATTCGTGCTCCTCCTATCATTCCTCCTGTTGTTCCACTTCCTCCGGTTGTTGTTCCTCCTCCTATCGCTACTCTTCCACCTGCACCTCCGCCTTTGCCAACTGTTACGGGTTTGGTAGATTTTTCTTCTGCACCAGTGATAGCACCTTTGTTACCGATTCTACAAGATTTGTCTGCTCTTTCTCTTCCGAGTGATTCTGTCCCACTTATAGTTCACAAGGGAGCAGAATCGAAGATTGTAACTCATAATACTGTGTCTAAAGAGAGAAAGCGCGATTTTACTGCATGGGCTAGACAGTGCATGGAGAAGGGTGAACAATCTGATGTTTTTGCCACACTCTCTAATTTAGAAAGTCTTCCTGAGAAAAATGTTTTTATCGAAGGGTTGGGAATTCATTTATGTGTAATGTGGAATAGACTGGATGATATAGGTCTCCCACAAGGGTTGAGAGATATGAATGTTTTAGCATATTCAAGAGATACTGCGGAGAAAGTATATGAGCACATCGAGAGGGTTCTTGAGTATCGAAGGGAGTTGCAAAGGTTACAGAATGAAGAAATTGATGGTGGTAGTTTGAATGCTATTTTTGTACAGAAAGGGTTCCTTCCGTGTTGTAAGTCGATAAATGAGGAAACACAAATTTGTACAAAAGATGCGATTGATGGATTTCAGACAAGTCGATATCTCCCGTAGAAGTATTTGACACGTATAGTCAGTATACGCCAGAATGCAGAGGAAAGTGATACAGGTAATGGTAGAATACCTGCAGGATGAATGTATAAAGAGAAAGATGTGTTGTCCCGCAGAATTATTGAATATCTATAAGAGAGCTTTTTCATCTGACACTCCTTCAGCTGCTTTAGTGCCCGATTTAGCCCTGTTGCTCAGTAAGCGTTCAGAGTTTCCTATCTCTCAGTTGCTTATGAGAGAGGTTCGCTGGAACAGGTGCAGCTGCCTATGACATTCCTGCTCATAATGTCTTGCAGGTTGTTCATGTCAAGTTCTCAAGACAGGAAGTGAACACCATTAAACAATCCATTCCTGATATTAGAAAGAATCCGACAGGGTTCTATAAAGAGATAGAATCTGTCTTCCAGTCGTCAGTATTTACTCAGAGTGATATAGATTTGTTATTTCCCGTGCTCCTACCTATTGATTTATGGAAACAGATTAGGACTGTGGACGATGTACCAGGGTTAGGGGACACATGGGATAATATGGTTAGACAAGATAGAGAAAGGCCAGCTGGCGAGAGACCGCCACAGGTAATACTGACTTTGCCTGATAGAATAGTCACGAAATTAAAAACTATAATTCCCGAGAGAAGGATTATTTGGGACAAAATTACTGCTTGTGTCCAAGGGAAGTCTGAGGATGCTACCGATTCTTTAATCGGTTTGAACAAGTGTTTTCAGATTTGAGCACAGAGTCTGGAAAAAGACTATTCGTAGATAAATTTGTCCGTGGATTGTTGCCTGATATCCAGTCGTAAATTATGACTTCTGAGAGTGCTTGGTAGGCGAAGTCGCAGTCTGAAGTATTGCATATGGCTCAGTACTATGAAAACTGAGTCAATAATGAAAAAGAGAGAATTGAAAAGAGAAATTGAGATCTGAAAACTAAAGTTCTATTGCAAAAGATTGTTAGAGGCCATAGAGGGGGTAATACACAATTTAGGAGACAATACGCTGCACAGGGAAATGTGCCGTTGGGTCCCGTACACGTGAACCAATGTGCTTATTGCAGACAAGAGGAACATTGGCGAGCACAATGCCCGATCCTCCAGCAGAGGTCGAATATCACATTTGGTAACATGGGTAGTCAATCCAGAGGCCGCCCTGGGGCAGGTCCTGGTAGAAGTCAGTTTCCTCAAAATTGGCAACCTTTTTCACCGGATAATCAGGCACTGAGCATGGATAATAGAAACATTTTTATCATCCTTCTGCTGCATATCTCTCTGAAGACCTTCCTTTTGATGACATTTTGTTTCGCTAGGATTGCCCGAAGCAGGGTTTGGAACCAACGCCTATTCCCGTTAATCAGAAAGGTCCCTACGTTGAAATGATAGTGGGAAACATCTATTCTTGATAGATACAGGAGCACACAAGAGTTCCATTGACCATTCACGGGTTCCAAACATTCCACTGTCAGGGCAAACCAATGTTTCTGTAGAGTTTTCTGGTACGCCAGTAGTTTGTCCGGTTTCTTCGCCGGTACCAATTACTTTGGGTCCATTCACAGACCACTGTCTGTTTCTTTTGACTACGAACTGTGGAGAGAATTTGTTGGGGTTGAATCTGTTGAAGGAATTAAATGCGGTAATTCATTGTTCTTCGGATGGAGTGCGTTTGACGATTTCACCACAGCAACTTTATGTCTCTCAGTTCCTGACTAGACCTTTGCCACTGAAATTTAGTGATGTTCTGGAGTGTTTATGGGCAATTGATGACAATGATGTCGGTGTTCTATAAATTGAGCCTGTTAAGATCATTTTAAAACAAGGAGTAAAGTTGCCCCGTATTCCTCAGTATAAGATTTCAGTTGATGGTGAGCAAGCTTTGAAGTGCATAGTCTCTGATTTTGTACATCGTGGGGTAATTGAGGAAATTGCAGGTAGTTTGTGCAATAGCCCGATTTTGCCTGTGTATAAGAAAGGCTATAATGTAATTCCTTTTCGTTTTATCATTGATTTACGTGCCGTCAATAAGATTGTTGCTCCACAATTTCCTATTGTGCCTGATGTGACGACAATACTAACCATGATCCTGGCTTCTGCTACTCATTTTAGTGTTGTAGACCTTAAGAATGCTTTCTTCAGCATTCCTATACACAAGGATAGCAGATACCTGTTCGCGTTCACCTTAGGGGGACGCTTGTTTACATTCGCCCGTGCGTCACAAGGTTACACAGAGAGTCTGAGCATTTATAGTAGGGCTTTGAAAGAGCAGCTTGACACACTCAAGTTGCCTACCACTTGTACACTGTAATCTCCTTTTAGCTGCTGACTCAGAAAGTGCCTGTAAGGAGGGCACTGTGTTGTTGCTTATTCACCTAGCAAAACATGGACATAAAACTTCACTGAAAATGTTTCAATATTGTCGACAGGAGGTCGCCTATTTAGGCTATTGCCGGTCAAAGGAAGGAAGAAGGTTGACGCCTGAATGGATTAAAATCATTTCTAGCATGTCTGTCCCAAATACACAGAAGTAAGTCAGAGCCTTGATAGGAATGGCTTCTTACTCTACACAGTGGATTCCGAACTTGTCGTTAACGATTAAACCAATGTTGGCTTTGACAAAGAAGGGCATTTCCTTGCCATTGCTGTGGAACTTGGAACACCAGCAAGCGTTTGATCTGCTCAAGACTGCACTGTGTTCAGCACCAGTTTTGGGCACACCAAATTATGAAAAGGCCTTTGTGTTGTATGTGCATGAACGTGATGGATGTGCTTTGGCTGTATTAACGCAGGAACATGGAGGGAAGAATAGGCCGTGCAGCTACTTTTCTTCCGCCCTTGATCCTGTTGCATGCACTTTGCCAAGATGTTTGAGAGCAATCGCTGCTGCTGCTGCGTCTGTAAAACAGAGCGAGGGTATGGTCAAAGGCCATGCTTTAACCCTGATGGTACCACACTCTGTAGATGTTCTATTAAACAGAACACAAACGCAACACCTCATCTCCGCACGATTAACGAAGCGTCACATGACTGCCTTTACACCACAGAGCAAGAGACTAAAGGCAGAATCGATTTGAAAGATAGTCCTTCGAATAACCCACAAGGGGAGCTTTTTCGTGATGGCTCCTGTTTCAAACTTCAGGATGGTACATCCACGGCTTCTTATGCAATCAACACATTGAGCACGATTGTGGAAACCAAGAAAATCATGCATAACTCCACGTAGGCCGCAGAGATTATTGCATTGACTCAAGCTTGTGAACTTTCCAAAGGGCTTAGAGTAAACATATATACTGATAGCCAGTATGCTTTTGGGGTGGTTCACAACTTCGGTAGACTTTGGGCAGAACAAGGTTTGTTGACCTCACATGGAACAAAAATCCAATATGGCTCCTTGATAGTACGGTTACTTTCAGCGCTTGCACTCCTCACTCAGTTAGCGATCATGAAATGCGCAGCGCATCAGAAAATCATAGATGATGTAGGAAAAGGGAACACTTTCGCTGACCAGATAGCCAAACATCTGCCACTGATCTCTATTCAGAAATGTATACTTCAAGGAAAGCCACAAATGTTTGTACTATGGATGAGGGTATTGAATCTGTAAAGAATATCCAAGCCGATGCCACATTAGAAGAAACTAAACAATGGGCTGAGGATTTGGCAAAATTGGATGATGACGGGTGTTGGGTGGACAAGTTAGAAGTAAAATGGTTGCTGCCAGATGCGTACATTACAAAGATGGTCGCAATGGTTCATGGGCCCACCGACATCTGTGCACAGAAGGTTTCCAAAATGTTACAAAATGTCTGGGTGAATGATAAAATCCCAAAAACAGCTTAACGTTTTGTCCAGAGTTGTATGATCTGTCTACAGCATAATATGCGAAAGGGCACAACGACACCTAGGGGTAGTTTTGGTCCACCTTCTGTCCCCTTTGAAGTCATCCACTTTGATTTCATTGAAATGGAGCGTTGCAATAACTATAAGTACGTTTTGGTTGTTAGCTGCATCTTTAGTAAATGGGTTGAAACCTTTCCTGTTAAAGATGCTACAGCAATGACAACGGCGAAAACCATGCTTAAGGAATATTTTCTTAGGTTTGGTTTGCCAAGGGTCCTCTGGTCAGACAATGGTCCACATTTTATCGCTGATGTAATTCTGCAGATATGCGTGGGATTACAGATCAATAAATGGTTCCATTCGGCTAGACACGCTCAAAGTGCTGGTTTGGTAGAGAGACACAACAGAATCATTAAGAACAAGCTCGCTAAGACATGTGCTGGTACCAAACTAAAATGGCCGGACACCTTACCGATCGTGTTATCATCAATGAGAACAACTCCACATACTAGGACTGGGCTCTCCCCTTTTGAAGTAGTTATGGGTAGGCCAGCTAACATTTGGAACTTGCCTAAGCCTAAGGCCTTGCAGGACATTGAACATGTACTTCTTTCAGATGACTGTGACCGGTTAACTAAAAATCTATCAACAGGTGCGAGAAGCCCTCCCAGTCAAGTACGAGGTCCCAGGTCACAGCATTCAGTCTGGTAGCAGGGTGTTGATAAAAGCATTCAAAAGAGCATCCTGTCTCGCACCATGTTGGAGGGGCCCTCATCGGGTCCTCTTGGCCACACAGACAGCCGTACGAGTGAGCGGACGAAAGCACTGGATCCACATGTCGCATGTCAAGAGAATTCCCTTCACTTTTCCACACGATACAGAAGATACAGATAATCCTACCTGCTGTGCTCCCAGCGATCACGCAGCATTGAGCAGCATCGAGAGTGCCCCTGAGCCTGTGCGGCATGGGGAAACAGCTGCTTCATCTCTGCACTCTCCTACAGATCCTTTTTCACCATTGTTGGGTTCTGTCGCAACGACACGTTGTTCGCAGATCAAGACGTACCAGGAGTCACAAGGTACGATCTGTGTCCACAGAGCTAGACTTACTGCACGGTTCGGTTGTGCCATTGGAAAAATCATCATAGGGCTTGTCTTTTGGCCCTGTTCTTTTGCACACAAGGAAGCCTGTTGGCTAGGTATAGGGAAGGTCTAAGAAAACGCACGATCAGGAGATCAAAGCAAAAAAAACTCTGAAGTATTTTGTTTGAAGAAACAATGCCTGCAATCGCTCTCACTCGTACGGAACAAATATGTGACTGTGCGACCAATCGAAACAATGGACATTCAAATGCATGGTCTCTTAAAACGTATTGTTGTCTTGTGATTATGTTAACCGGCTTCACAATAGTAATTGCCTTAGGATTTTGCTATTTAGAAGAAGTACATCAGCTTGAAATTATTTTGCCCACTGAAAATGTACCCACTGTTTCTACACCTTTTGTGCATCTGCTAGAGACTCTCAGCACAGAGTTACCACAATAATACTTTACAACTCATCATGAATGCAACACATGCCATTTTTAACAATTCTAATTGTTGGATCTGCTCAAATTTACTGCAACATGGAGATAAGGGGTTGGGCTGGTTTATTCATCCTTTGCCTCTGACTACTGCATGATATGCTTCTTTAAGGGCACTATTCTTTGGCCAATGGAAGGATAGCATCTCCGGGAATTTTGATGGAACAAATTTGAATTAATTTGAAAAACGAGTTCTGACGCCCCTGGTACGCTCACATTTTTTTTTTTTCGTATAGCACCAAGCTTAATGTTGCTTCCATTAGGCCTTCTGATAGACTGTCTCGTCCTTTTCAATCTTTGATCTCTTTCAAGATGGCTCCTATAGGCAATACGGATGCCACGCCACCTTCCTACACTGTTAACCACAGCCCGATTCAGTTTCTTTCTGCATACAGAGGAATGGTACTCAGTCAATGGGCGATTTTAAGGGCTGCACCAATGTTGCGAACTTGACCAGTGAGGACAGACCTTTTGACATAGGCGAACCTGTCTACTTCGTTTGCGGTAATGAAGCTTTCCCATGGCTACCCAGGTATTGGCAGGGAACCTGTTATTTAGGAATTCTGTTACCAGGGGTATTCATAGCAAGCACCATAGAAATCTCTAAGGCTCGTCCAAGGCGGGACAAGACTGGCGATACTTCATCACAAGTTCTGGGTGACGTAGCTAAATTCTTTGTACCTATTCGTGGGGACAAATATTGAACTCTGAAGATATCAGAAGACTAGCAAGAGTACTGGAGAGGACCATCAACTGGACCACCGACATGCTCTATAACATGACTTTAGAACAGAAAGCGATAAGGTTAGTGGCCCTACAGAACCGGATGGCATTAGACGTCATCCTGGCTGAGCATGGTGGAGTATGTAAATGGGGTCTGCTTGTTGCGTTTTCGTGCCAGATTCCTCCACAACCATATTTAAGGCTATACAAAATCTGCACATCCTTAGTTCAGAAGTGCATGTTCCTCAGGGAAATTGGGATTTTAGCGCTTGGTTCTGTGACTTGTTACAATCTTGGGGATAGAAGCTACTTTCAGTCTTATTGATTATTCTGGGTACTTTGTTGTTTTTCTGTTGCTGTATACAATGTCTTCCTGGCATGTGTTCGGTGTTAGGAGGATGTTGTGCACAGATGATGAGAACATTAGGACAAAAGGTACATGCCCCAGAAAGAATGACAAACAAATGTGTGTTGAAAGAAATGTCTGTTTCAGACCTTATGGCCATCGATATCTCTGATGATTGTGATTCAGGGTGTATGGACATTGAGACGTGGAGTTACTCGTAAAGTGACTAAAAGTAGTTTAGCGCTTGGCTTAGGCCAAAAGGAGGGTTTGTTAAACAGGAAATCATATTATGCCTCCTTCTAATATATATTGGCCTAAGCCTAATCACTCTGCGAAGAAAACCGCGTTGCAAAGTTTCGATTTTAGATCGACTTCGCCCCCATTTTAGGATCATCCGCCATTTTGATTTCTGTTCATATGTAATTCTGTGTTCTAAAATGGTGGACTGTGTTTCCAACTTGCAACCAAGCCTTCCCGACCTTTTGTGCCCATGTTAATGGTTAGACTGTCCGTGGGCCGAATGTTTAGACTGGGTAATGAGACCTTGTCCCATACATAACTTGTGGTCTTAGGATTGTCTGCGCTAACAAGCATCATTCACGAACATACATCGAAGACAATGTAAAGCAAATATCGAGCGTGGACACAGGCTGTACCACATTGTGAAAGGATATGTGCTAAGGCTTACTGCTAATCCAGGAATACACTTTGCCATTGTAACTTGTTTGTAATGTAAACCAAATGTAATTCGTGTCGTGTGCATATTATTGCATGAGCCATAAGTGAACTCGGCACGAACTCTAGACCACAGATTATTAACTTGCAGAGGGGCTGGACCTCTTAGAATATTAAGTACAGTGGACCATCCATCTCTCCTTCACACCTTTGCAGAACTTATCTTCACTCAAGGATACCACTCTTGACTGGGTACTCACCTATGACTGCTATTCCATTCTCAATATCATGGAACATGGCAACCTCTGATCCATCCTCTTACCCTATCGGTGTCACCTGAGGTTCCATACTTGCCACTGTACTCTTCCCCTTTTATATTTTCTCCCTTGGTTACTTTATCTCCTTCTTTGGATTCTCCTGTCACCTCTTTTTGGTTGACACTCAAATAATGTTCCCTTCGCTCATTCTTACTCCTGATCTCTCTACATGTATTTATGATTGGTTCACAGCAAATCACTTCTGAATGGCACTTACATATGTCATGTTCAACTCCTTAACTCCAAGACTACTGGCTTGATTACTCTCAGTGATCCTTGATCTGTCCGCACCTTTCAACACTTTCGATCACTATTCTGCTTTCTCATCTTTCAAATTGGTTTCAATCTTATCTCATCAACCACACTTTGTCTGTATCTTGGGATGGTCTGTCCCCCTATGTTCTCCCCCTCTCGGTGTGCCCCAAGGGTCTGTCCCAGGTACTTTTCTATTTTCTCTCTATATTTCCCCTATTGTTTCTATTATTACTTCCTTTGGTTTTTCTTATCACCACTACACGGATGACTCACAGATCTTCTATTCCTTCTTGACCTTCTCGGACTCTATTCACTCCTCTGTTTCAGCCTGTATGCTAGCTATACAATCCTGGATGTCTTCTCATTATCTACATCTGACACTATCTAAAACAGCAGATTTTAACTTTCCTGCTATTCACCATTGCTACTCCTCTTCCTCCATCTTCTATCTCCTTTCCCTCTTCGTTATTCCATATCTACCTAATATCATACACCTTCATACGTTTAGCCTAATTGAATAAGGGAAGTCATGCCTTCCTCTTAGCCCAACAGTGCTAGTCAAAAAAGGTGGTACAGCATGCAACACAGCCTTTACGGTGCTCCAGAGGGGCCGGGTGACTCCTTTATACAACTTCTATTATGAACTGTGCCCCAAAGTTAGCCAACGTGTTCAACTGTGCTATGCCTTAAAATTAGTGAACTCATAGGCCCTTTTAAATGAGGTAGCTCTCAATGGATGGATGGAGTGCAGATCTTACTCTCGCACCAATAATTAGACCGACTCAGGAAGTTGGCAAAACACAACTGTTTTAATTGCAATTTTCTAAAACAGGGAGTACACCGGGGGTCATCCGACAACCCACAGCAAAAGTCTCTCAATGTTTTACATGAAAAAACACAGTTTTATACCAAAAACTCATCATCATTGAAATAATACTATGTGGCAAAATAAGAAAACCTACTTATGGTTATGGTGGTATATGGGGAGCATCTAAGTATACTTTCTATATAGGGACGGGTTGTGATTGTGTCTCTACAGTCAGGTGGACAACTTTGTCCACCCCTAGTACATGTCATACTATTACAATTTGTTTCATTGGCTTTCAAACTATAGGGCTCTTTGCTACGTGGCCCTTTACAATTGGTTGGCACACTTGTACCCTTCTGGAATAATCCACTCGCTAGCAGTATGCAAGCTAGTACCCCATGTGCTGGAGGGTTGGATTTGACCATGCCTCCTCACCCAACTAGCCAAACATCCATCATCACTCCTGCTGTCTGCCATTTAATTAGTCTTTTGAACTCGGCCTTGCAAAGGATCACTGTGCCTGAGAATAAAGGGAGTGTAAGCATGGTCTTATCTTCTGGTCTCGGCATAGCTTTCCCAAAGTCTATTTTCATCTGACCATGTGACAGGAGGCCACGTTTTGAGCTCCTTCTTCGCATTTAACACTATTAAATGAATAAAACCTGGCACGTCTAGTTTTTTTTCCATTACACCTCAACAGGAGCCTGTCTTGCTTTTCACATTCATTGTAACTCCTCGAAAAGATAACCAGTTTCTTGGCTGTCTCAACCCTTGACACCGGGCCAGACAAACCTTCTCTAATCTTACTTCGCCATCAGCTGTTTTCTTCAACTGTGCCAGACTTTCAGCCCTTCTATTCACAGAGTCCAAGTTTGCTAAAATGCATCGTGGAACATCTAGATTCTATACACACATATATACATTGGTGGCACCGCCTGCAGTCTATTCACTACGCATAGCCAGCCTCATGATTTCTTAGTCTACTTGTGTTACTGCATCTGTACAATTATAAAATGGCTTTTCATTTTCTTCAGTTCTCTCTGCACGTGCAATCTTCATTTTGCTCATGACATGTTGCTCAATTCTTTCCTTCACCATCAGATTCTATAAGGTCTATGTACTCTCTTCATTGGCATCTCTTCTGGGTGCGTCATTTCTGCTTCATGTGACGTCACCAGTCTTCTCTTTCATTCATATTCACAATTCTTCCGGAATTTCTTTCAGAAAACTGCCATTTCTTCGTGGGTACATCGTATAGGGTTTTCTCAATGGATACCTTGTTTCAAGGACTCATTGCGGTATAGGTACCATTATTGGTTTCGCGCATGTCGCAATCGCCGGTTTCCAACATACAGGCAAAATGGGGACAGGAATTCCGGTAGAGGCACTTGGCTCCTCCTCTACAATAGGATGGATTGAGGGTGGTGGCAAATTTACCATACTCAGATGCATTTTTTGGGGTAGCAAATATACCGCACTTAGATGGATTTTTGGGGGTAGGAAATCCACCCTTGGATGACATTTTGAGGGTAGGAAATGTACCACACTTAGATGGATTTTTGGAGGTAAGAAATGTAACACACATAGATGACATTTAGGCTTAGGAAATGCACCGCACTCAGATGATTTTTTGGGGGTAGGAAATGTACTGCAGATAGATGGATTTTTGGGGGGAGGAAATATACCCTCCTTAAATAACATTTTTGGGGTAGGAAATGTACCATATTTAGATGATATTTTGGGGTAGGAAATGTACCACACTTAGATAGATTTTTGGGGGTAGGAAATGTACTGCACGTAGATGGATTTTTGGCAGTAGGAAATACCTTTGAGGAGGTATACCCTCCTTAAATAACATTTTTGGGGTAGCAAACGTACCATACTCAGATGATATTTCAGGAGTAGGAAATGTACCACACTTAGATGAAGTGATTTTGGGGGTAGGAAATGTACCACTCCTGGACAGATTGATAAAAATGGGAAATGTGCTGATCCTAACTAACCATACTAAGACCTCACCATTCTGCATACCTTCAAACTTTGAACTAAAACACAACCATACCTCTATTGCACCACAAACCGCATACACTTCACAACACCCAACATGAAACCATACCATAAACCATCACACCTCAACACTACATGACAGCTCTCTTTCTCTTTCTCTCTCTCAATCCCACTAACATACCCCCAACCCTCCTTCCATTGCAGACCTGCCAGAGCACCAACAGACCACACATGTGGCAAGAGTGTGTGGTACAATACCACTTAACATAACATAACATAACACATCATAACATAACATAACATGAGGGGCAGTACACTGGACATCTGAAGAGTACATTGTGGGGACTTCCATTTTTCGGTTGGCTGAACTGCTCTTAATAAATAACACTAATAGCAGAGCCTTGGGTCACTTGAGGCCAGTCTCTTGGCAGAGTTACAATAGATTACTTTTCATGACGTGTGTTGAATATTCAGAGCAGTTCACAGTGTTTTTCATTAAATTCCCAGTAAAATATCTAACACTATTACTGTTCTTGCTGACCAACAATCCAAATGTTGATATAAAGTACCACGTCATGATCTTTGCAACAATTATGTTATCTGACTTCTTACATGGTAAGGCTTTGGTAAGGCTTTGACCCAACTCATATAAGTGCCTACTACTACAATCATTTACTGAAAAGGATTGCATTTTAGAAGCTGTACAAATTTGATCTGCAAGGGCCATATGTTTGCAGGTGTGCTCCTTGTGTTGTCTGGACAGCTTTCCCAAGCAAATTGTTTGGCATATGACTCATCTGTTACAGTAAGCCAGTGCCATGGAAGAAAGATCTGCGACACACCAATCTTGATTGTGGGTTGCATTCATGTATCTCTTTTCTAAATGGACCAGTCCATGATAGACATGAGCCTGGAAAACAGTTATTTCATTGTGAGTAGGCAGCCTTGTCACCCCACCAAAGAGTATCTGTGTGCAGATGACAACCCATCCTTAATGATGTGTTATTCTCTATTGCTGGACAAGCACACTGAATGTAGGCTAATTGGTTGCAGGTGTTATATTTAGGAGATTGTGTCGCAATATTTTTTCTTAAAACATATTCAAGCTAAGAGCTGGAAATGGCTTCATGTTTATCACTTGAGTCTGCAAATGCATTTCCTTGAGAGACCTCATCAATTGGTGTTCTGTGCACTTTATCATGAATATTTGCATGGGAATCACAACCTCAAACTAAAACAAGAGACTCTCCTGGGAAAACCAAACAAGAAGAAGTTGCCTCTTCCCAGCAACACCAGGGACACAATCAGAAAGACTAAACACTGATTGACTAGGCAATCAGGTCACATGAGTGTGAGTCAACCTATCTGAACTCCTCAGGGGCATCCCAGTTAAGAATGGAACAGTAAAGGACAAAGACCAGCTGTTGATCAACCTCTTTGCCTATTTGCCTGTGATCCTTTGCTTTACCTTTACCTTTTCCACTTGTGAGTACTCCTAGTTTGCTAATTACTGGGCTGTCTCTCCACACTGTGGCACTCAACTATAATACATTCACTATTGCCGCTCTTACCACTCCTCCTACTCACACCCCCTATGCTTTATGCAGTCATGCTACAACTTCCTCATTTCCTATCACTATCATAAAGCTCTAGACTCAAAATTCCCACTACTCCATCCCTCTTGCACCTCCTATTTCTAACAAACAAAGCCGAGTAGCAAACCACAGCTCCCCTAACACCTATGGACCTCCTTAAGGTGTGCAGTCATAATGTCGACAGTCAAAATGTCGACAGTCAAAATTTCGAAAAATAAATGTCGAAAAACAATAATGTCGACAAACAAAAATGTCGACATTTTTCGATATTTTTTCGAAATTTTGAATTTATTGTATAAATAAATAAATATATATATATATAAGATGTGTTGAGTATGAGGGGTGGTTGGGGGGGTGTGGGGGGGTGGCAGGGGGGTGTTGGGTGAGGGGGGGTTGGGGGGGGACCCCCCCATAGTAAATTATACTATTTTTATTTATTTAATTATTGACTAAATAAATAAATAAATAAATATATAATTGGTATGTGTTGAGTATGAGGGGTGAAAGGGTGGTTGGGGGGTGTGGGGGGGGTGGCAGGGGGGTGTTGGGTGAGGGGGGGTTGGGGGGGACCCCCCCATAGTAAATAATCCTTTTTCTGGTTATTTATTTATTGAATAAATAAATAAATAAATATATAATTGGTATGTGTTGAGTATGAGGGGTGAAAGGGTGGTTGGGGGAGGGTGTGGGGGGGTGGCAGGGGGGTGTTGGGTGAGGGGGGGTTGGGGGGACCCCCTCCATAGTAAATGATCCTTTTTTTGGTTATTTATTTATTGAATAAATAAATAAATAAATAAATATATAAATAGAATGTGTTGCATATGAGGGGTGGGAGGTGTGGGGGGGTTGCAGGAGGGTGTTGGTTGATAGTTTTAAGGGTTTATAGTCATAATGCCCAAAAAAAAATGTCGACATTTTTTTTTCGAAAAAATGACTTTTTACATTATAAGTATAGGATGTCGACATTATTATTTTCGACATTTTTTTTTCGACATTTTTGTCTGTCGACATTTTTTTTTCGACATTATGACTATAAACCCCTCCTTAACACATCAACTAAACATTTCATGCCAGCTCTCCACCCCTAGAGGCCCTTGCTATCACTCATATCTGGATGTCTGCATTTGACACTGACACCCTGGTGGTCCTGCATGACTCCAAATTATCCTTCCTTCGCTCTGCTCATCTAACTGGCAGAGGTGGAGGCGTTGGAAACTTACTCTCTTCTCACCTCATCACCTCACATCTCCAATGCCACATCCTCTCCTACTCTTTTGAATTAATCACCCACACATTTTTTCCTATTCACTCAGTTCACATCATCTCTAGCCATTACCCTCTTGGTCCCACTGGACAATTCTTTGATTAACTTGGGCAAATCTTTGATTCTCTTTCCGCTAAACATCACCCCATTCTCTCAGGTGACTTTAACCTTCCCTTTCCAACTACTTCTCGGAAATCTGAACTTCAGTTTTTTTCTTAATGACCACACTCTTCACTCTATCCATAACCTACCAACCCACACTGGGGGTAACTCTTTGGATTTCCTATTCATAGCCCCCTATGTCTCAACTACTAATACAACTGTCACACCATCCCTATCTGATCACTCAATTGTTTCCACCACAATCTCTGGATTTATTTATTTCTTTTTATTTATTTGGATTTGTATAGCGCACAGCTGCCCTGGGGCATCGTGGTGCTGGTCAAGTAGGCTTACTTAATACATGTAATTTCAGGATTTGACGGCCAAAAATGCCGACTTTTTTTTTCAATCCCCTTCACACCACATAGACATGCAGGGGGAAACCCCCTGCCGACCCCTCCATACTTGTATTATATCCCATACCCCGTCCCACATATATATGTGGTGTAAGGGGGAGTCGAAAAAAGTCTGAATTTGTTGCCAGTCGGAATTCTGGAGGTGACATTTTGGTATATGTTCCAATCTCCTCTCCACCCTTCGACCTATCCTTACCACTTGCCTCACCTATTTTTAAAAAGAAATGTAAACCTTCTGCCAGTCCTCCCTTTCTCTCTGATTTACAGTTCTTACTATCCTCCTTTACACCAGAGGCCTCTTCTACTATTGCTTCCTTCCACAGCTTCCAATTCCTACTATATGGCTTATTCTCCTCTCACTTCCCACTGCTACCTTCGACCCCTAAGTCTCAGCATCCTCAACCATGGGTCACCCCATTCATATGCTGTCTGTGCACAGACATGTGTTGGTTGCTGCACAAATGGGGTGTACTGACTCGCATGAGGACCTGCAACCCTACCTCTATGCCCTGAACTCTCTAAAGTCCTCTCTTGGTAGAGCAAAAAGGGAATTCTACCTCACCATCCATCATCAACTCGCACTCCAAATATCGTTGCCAGATAAAGGGCACTCTAAACTCACTCTTAACTTCTCCTAAACCTATGTCTATCTACACCAATCTCACAGCGAATGTGCTAGCTAAGTACCTTGCTGGAAAAATGTCCAAAATTAGAGACTTTCTTCTGACCTTCCTCACACCCCCTCCTCCTAAATTCTACAATCCTCCTACTGTACCATTACCACTGCTTCTTTCTCCCCGATTAGTCACAGTAATACTGAAGAAGTCTTACCTCTACAGATGAAGAGTAACCCCTGTTGTTCCCCATTCAACCCTCTTGACCTCAGATAGTCCATACTACTGCCCATTTGGTGGCCTCTCACTTCGCTGAGATCTTCCATCTATCCTTTGCCTCTGGTTGCTTTCCCTCTATTTTCAAAAAGCCATGGTCATCCCTCTTGTAAAAATACAAGGGGCTGACCAGAACCTGTCAGTGATCTTTCACCCTGTGTCTCTCCTTCCGCTCTACTATAAACTTATGGAAAGTATCTTGCTTAACAGTCTTATCAGTTTTCTAGACATGCACAACCTTAAATAGCCCTACAAGCAGGTCTCTGCTCCTGCTACTCCCCACCAACTGCTCTCATGAATGTTTCCAACTTAATTGGCTCTTCTAAGCAGTCCAACCTATCTTCTATACTAATTCTCCTTGCACTGTCTGCTTCCTTTGACAGTGTTAATCACTCTGATATCCTTGATACTCTCTCGCTGCTTGGAATTCACGATCAACCTATGCCCTGCATTGAATCCTACCTAGCACCTCACCAATTATCTGTCTCCAGGAACAAATACATCGCTCAGTTCACTCCTCAAATGGTTGGTGTTCCACAAGGCTCTATTATGGGTCCTCTCACCTTTACACTCTAAACATCTGCTCTTGGGGCACAAATCTCATCCTCCTTTTGGTTCTCGTACCAACCCATTGCAGACGACAGCCATATCTTCCTCTCTTTTCCTGAAATGTCCTCTGATCTTTTTATCAAAATTTTAAAGTGTTTCTCTACCATTAAATATTGAATGTCTTTGCACTCTCTGATGTTAAACTCTTCATAACAGTGGTGCTCTTCTTCCATGCCAAATCCTCTCTCTCATCTCCTCTCCTGCCTATCCATTTCTCACCTGATACTCTCCACTACTCTTCTTCAGCTAGACACATCTTTGTCATCTATGACTCTTCCCACCCCTTCTCTACTTTCATCTCCAAAACTGCAATGACCGCTCGTCTCAACCTTATCAACATTAGGAAAATCAGGCACCTTATTCCTTTCAAAACCACCAAGCATCTCTTAACCACTCTCGTCTTTTCTAAACTGGACTGCCACAGCTTTGCTTTCTGTACTCTTGACAAGATCAATAACTTTGCAACCAGGAAACTATTTGAACTCTCCCACTTCACACCTGCATGCTCGTTCTGTCACTAGCCTGGATGGCAAGTGATGCAAAACAGGTCCAGATCTCAATGTCTTCTCCTGGTTCACAAATCACTCCATGGTAAGGCATCACTGTATCTATACTCTTCTATCCAACTCTAAAAGCCTTCCTGTAATTGCTGCTCTGCCTGCTTGACTACCCTTGATGCACCTCACCTTCCCTGTGCATCCTCTTGCTGCTGCTCTTTTTCCTTTGTTGCTCCACTTGCATTGAATTCTTTTCCCTGGACATCTGAGAAACAGTCCACACCAATTCTTTCAACACCAGTTTGAAAACCTCTCTTTTTGCCTCCGAGTTATCCTCTTAATCTACCTCTCATCTTCCTACATGCTTACATGTGTTCCTCACCTCTAACTGTAATCTACTGAGCCAACCCAACTTGTGGGAAGCCCCTAAAGGACTTCCCCTGGTACCCAACAACAAATAAACAACCACAATATGCTGGTAGTTCCTACCTTTACTTTGCAAAGCTCCGTCTCGGAAAGACACCAAGGAGTGTAGCCTGGTCTGGATTCGGAAGATAAAAGGAATCCCCCTGGTATCCCTTGCGCAGTCAGCTCAAATAAGGCTAACCCCAGAATGAGTCCCAGGGAATCCCTCACGAGGGGAAAAAACCCTGGGCTCAGCTGCTAGAGAGCGTAGATAAATGTTATTCCTCTTCCAGTGCCATGTGACTCACTCTTGCCTCTCGGAATCTGAAGGTAATGGATTGTTCCAAAACAGTCCAGCTATAGATGTGTTAAACAAGAGAGATTAGTTTTAGAAGGAAGTGAAAATTAAAGGTAATAGAAAAAGGACTAATCCTCAACCCTTACCAAGAGTGCTAAACTGTTGGGCGCTCAGTGGAGAAGAATAAGGTCCCCGACCAAAGAGCCTTCAAGTACTGTACTTAACACTACACCAAATAATAAAGATTTATCAGAGTGGAAATGATAACACACAGTGTATACTAACAGATTCCTAAAATAAGAGGATTCCCCAACCTGGCTGAACGAAGGCTGATAAGTATTCAAACTTGCGGGTGATTTGAAAAGAATTCTGGAGAGGACTCTGTGACCGGTAGTTCCGGTAAAAGAAAGTTGAAGTTGTACCTCCTAAATCAGTTTTGTTTCCTAAACAAATAACAGCAAGATGAATAGTTATGTGTTTTCCTATCCCGGACTCGGAAGAAACCAAGGAAGACCAAAGGACTGTATCGGCGCCTACCTGCTAGCAAAGAACATAGGTTGTACCGAAATGACAAAGAAGCTGCCGACCTCAATTGAATGCTGGATGGCACGCTACAGTAAAGAAAGGAATGCTGATCTAACAAGACGAAAAGAAGGGAAAAAAGGTTCCCAAATAAGTATACACAGTCTGCAAAGAATACAATACTAGCACAAGTAAGCACAAGTCAGAATATCCCTACAGCGTACTTACAAAGCATTTCGCAAACTCTGAGAGAGTAGCAACGCAACGACTTGTCCGTTCTTCCTGCTTTTAAAGTGTAGCTCCTTCCCTTCAAGGGCGGGGCCATGCCTTCTCGGCGGATTACTGCTTCCGGTACGGGCACCGTAACCACTAGACTATCACTGCCGCCGATATTCCAAACCTCCTGAAACTTGGGAGATACACTCTCGCCGTAATTCTGGCGTGATGTAATGGAGGAAACCATTACACTAACCTGCATCTGTCCTTCACTTTCTTTGCCCCCACTCTAATACTTCTTCCATCATGGTCATATCGGTAACAAAGATGGCCGTACCACATACCTGCACTTGAAAACGACTAATGTTTATTGTCATTAATTTATGTAAGTCCACCTGTGTATTGTCCCCCCGACTGTTCCATCTACTCCCCACCACAACCTGGTCAGAATGTCACTCAAACTTATTGCATTGTAAGTAGCTTACTAGTTCCCACCAAATCTGACATCTTATCTATTGCACGTTCTTTTGTGATCAAAAGAGGATTGTTCTTCCCTGCATATAGATAAATAAATAAATAATAACCCACCTCCTTGCAGACCATATCCCACTCAACTGGTCTGAGCATTCCACCATCATACTATTGTTCACCCTCTCAAACATAGACCACAAAGGTCAGGATTCCTGGTCAATGCGCTAGAAGCAAACTTTGCGGACTTCCCCACCACAATGAATGCCCGGGTCCACCTAGAGTTATTCAACAACTCCACTATGAAACTGGTGGGCACTAATTCGGCCTTAAAAAGCATGTGCACTAAGACCGAACCATCCACCCTTTGGTTCACTTCATAGCTCACATCCAACAAACACTCAACCAGAGCCCAACAGAAAATATAGTGCAAAAAAGTAACCTTGAAGATCTCACCAACCTCATATCTCTCAGTGCCAAACGTAGCATTCTGATTACCAAGGCCAAGGTTTGAAGCAGTAAAGTATTGTAGCAAACCATTACTCGACCATGAGGTGCCAGCAACTTAAGAAAAAAGGCACAGAATCAACAACTTTTTTTATTGAAAAAATAGACAAAATCCAACAGAGCATTGAATCAACCTCCCACTATCAACAATGCTTGACGCTAGGGGTGTATCTACAGGGTTATCCGTTATATCATCCACCCCACTCGAACCCTGAGAGTCTTCAAGCTCCCCTTCCTCCTCACATGATGATGATGAGAAGTCCAACTTCTTCCCGCGGGATCGAAGAATAGGAATCCTCCTCTTCTTGTGAAGATAAGGTCGGCCTCGGGAGGAAGCCACTGTGACCCTTTTGGAACGACTCAACGGTGACTCCCCCCCGCGACAGACAAGCGGGCAAGGGGAAAAGCCTTGTGGCACAAAAACCCCTTCGGAGCGAAGGAAGACGATGAAACAGAAACAAGATGAGGATCCGACTCAGCTGAATATGGAGACTTGCTAATCCGGCAGGTATGGGCTCCACAAGGTAGGTTGAGAGAACAGAACAAATGGAAGGCAATGGGGGAGGAGGAGAGCCAGGGAGAAAATGAGAGATACACAAGAGAGGCAAAGAATAGAAGAGAAGAGAAAAGAGGAACGAGCCAACCCAGCGCCCCAATTGAGAAAAGGGCGCAAAGAGAGGAGAGAGAAACGAACGGAACAAGAGTGGCAACAGGGGAAAAAAGGACAGCGGCGGAACACCGCCAAGAGAGTAAACTATGGAGCGCTAGCAACAATGAGGAATCAGAAGTTGCAACGCGCCGAACCGCCAATTGTAAACAGGTAAATACACTCGGCGGAGGCCATTATGGAAAAGACTAGACCGCTAACGACGTTTGGGAGCACAACGTGGCGGCAGAGTCTGACGACTGCCATGTTTCCACCTCTTCCACAAACGCCAGGAGCTCGCAGTCGTGACACCCACAGCATTTCCACCACAGCACACACACTGCCTCTTGAGACTGTCTCCCCCGTGAGACCTGCCTCCCTCAAACCTACTTCCTACACAATTGATGGGCCCAGAGATCAAGCCACTCCTCAGCATCAATAATGCCTCCCTCGCAGAAGGGTAATTTGAGGAAGATTTCCATTGATCTCATACAACCTCTTTTGAAAAAACTGTCCCTAGACCCAGATGACCTGGCCAACTGACAGCCAAATACCAGCCATTGAGAAACTCCCCATTTATTGGAAAAAATTGTGGAAAATGTAGTCACTACACAGCCATAATGAAACAACTAAATGTCATAAATGACTATCAGTCAGGGTTTTGCCCTAAGTGCAGCATCGAGACAATCACCATGGTGGTGGATGATGCCCTGAAATCATGGATAAGGATAACTCATGCCTCCTCATCCTCCTTGACCACTTGGCTGCATTCAACACCATCCACTAACACATCCTCTCCCTACTCGCCAACAGTATGGGAATCTCTATCACTGTCCTGAAATGGTTTAGCTCCTACCTTTCGGGCAGAGACGAGACCGCGCAGATACACATTCCAACCAATTCCTAATCTTCTGTGGAGTAGACAAAGCTCTATCCTTTCACTGATACTGTTTAACCTTTATATGGAACCTGTGGGCACACTCCTCAAAGTTCCCTAAATAGACATCCATCCATATACAAACAATATTAAATTGTCATGACAGTAAAAAGCCCACAGGATATCAATCATCTCTGTGATTACCTAGCCATCACCCATTCTTGAATGTTGATGTCCTACCGCAAACTTAACCCATCCAAGGGAGAATTTGTCTTTATCAGTAGCCACACCAAACAACCTCTTGTGCAATGATATGCGCCTTGAAGGATTTGATCCACAACTCTCAGATTCAGCAAAATCCTTAGGCTTCAACCTTTACAGCAGCCTGTCCTTCCAGAAATACATAGACAAGAAGGCCAAAACATCCTGATTTAAAATCTCCACCCTTTGCAAAATCAAACCCTTCATTCCACTGCAAGACTTCTGGACCGTAGTGTAAGCCCACGAGGTCCTGCACATCAAAGGAGAAAATGTCCTCCTGACGGGGCTACCTGCTGCTGCCTTGACACCCGTAGAAAGCAGTCCACCATGCTGTAGCACCTTTTATTGCAAGTGTGTGGAAATTTGACTGAATCACCCCGTCCTATGCAAGCCACATTGAGCTTCTCTCCAGGCGCCTATACTGTTCAAGACTGCATTTGTCATGTACAAAACAGTCACATGTACCAAGCGGCAGAGCTCCATATGCAACTCGTACACAAAGAGATGACCCACAAACAAGCCTTCTCTTGTCATGCACCCATCCTCTGGAACCCGATCCCAGTATCGGCTCGCAATGTCCCCACAATACTCCAATTTTACATATCCCTCAAAATGTGGCTTTTTCATCAGCACCTGACCAAGGACTAATCCCAATAGAGGCACAGGCTGCAGCACAGATCCCAGTTCACAAAACTAGATATCAAAGCATCAATACATCAAAACACCAAACATCAAAACACATAAATGAATTAAGAGTGTCAGGATGACATACTAAAAAATGAAATGAAATCACAAAGTAAAAATGTCTCACATAGTACAGTAGTAGATCACAATGCAATAAAACAAAATAAAATAAAATGGAGTGAAGTGTGGCGCTAAAATGAACAGGAAAGCAGAGGAGAGAGGAGAAGATACCGCTTCAACTCTATATGATTGTAAATAACATTCATTTGGCAGTAAATTCCTGACATGTGTCCACACTCTAACAGAGCAAGCTGAGATGATGCAGTGTCTGAATTAAGACACTAGTCCCAAAATGGATCTCCAAAGATAGCCTCATAGCTATGTACCAATTTTCCCAACATACTCATATACAATGGTCCCAATTTAGGGCAAGAAGGAAGCATATGTCTGGCGGTCTCCAGAAGTCCAGATCTGCCACTGATATGGCAGGACCTATCCTTTAATACCAAGCCCTAGTGGGGGCCCGTAATAGCAAGGACTTGTAATTGGTTGTTACGCAAATTTAACAGGAAATCGCTTACATTCGGGTCCGGGCACAAGAGCAGATAGGGTTGTATTCTCTCATATCTATGCACTACATGAGACACCGCCTCGTACCCTTTCCGCTTTGCTAAGTGGGAATCATTTTCACACCAGTCCCATCGATTTAGCTTAGATACAATTGATTTTTTTCAAGTGGCCATATGATCGCATTCTCTTTATGGCATGAATCCAACCAATCTCCAGAAAGTGGGATTCATTAAGATGTTGTAAATTACCCCCACGCGGGACCTTTTCTGAGTCATAATTGTTTCCCACTACTGCGAGCAGTTTACACACAGGTGAAGTACATCATTTAAAAAAAAAAACACCCCGAGCACGCAGGGCCATTCCCCTGAGTGAGGTTAAACCTAATTCAAGCCTCAGATATTGCATGGAACAAGACGGCCCTAGGCTTAATACTGCCTGCCAATAATGGCCCTCTAAGATGTTGAGCCAATTCAGGTCCTGCATGGCCAGAGCTTCCAGGCCATAAAGCATGGCCGGCACAAAGCACTGTTGGTACACTTAACAATGCCGGCCATGCTGTATCCTAAATGCCCCCTGGAAAATTTACAGGCCTGTAGCATCAGCAGTTTAGCTTGCCTCTTTTTTTGTGCGATTATCCGATCGTAATAAGATGATACGTCAAATTCCAGGCCCAAATAAGAATAAGAGTCAGCAAACTCTATCATGCCCAGGCTGGTTTCAATTCCAGTTCGTCTTGGTCCCTTTCCAGTGATCGACATTATCTTAGTCTTCCCTATATTGATGGTAAATCCCAGCTGGGAGGAATACTGTTAGAGTTCCTCTAGCATGCTCTTGATGCCCGACAGAGTTCTATCGAACAATATCAGGTCATCTGCATACAGCATGCCTATAATGGGAGAATTCCCTAGCTTAGGTGGACAGTTAGACTTTGTCCCCATACATCGGAGAAGGTCTGAAATGTAAAGGTTATATAGCATGGGAGCCGCCACGCATCCCTGCTTAACTCCCATGTTGATACTTATGGATTCCTTCACTGTACCTTCAGTATTGAGTCTAACCCTTGTGCTGTTCTCACTATGCAGTGCTTTTCGAATCTGCATTATCCAGTGGGAGCAATTAAGACTAGCAAGCTTAGACCAGAGTGTCTCTCTCACTACCTGGTCAAAAGCACTGGAAAAATCTACGAAGACTACATATAGAGTAGCTTCTTTATTACTCAGAGTGGTATTAATCAGTGAATCCAAGACTCTAATGTTATGCGTTGTACTGGATCTTGGTCTGAATACAGTCTGGGCAGGGCTAAGCACTTGATTACCAACCACCCAGGCCTCCAGCTCTCTAAGTACAAGTGTTGCAAAGATCTTGCCCGTCACGTCCAGCATGTACAGAAGGAGGTAGTTGGTCACCTCCTTCCAGTCCCCCTTCTTGTGGACCAGTATGAGGACTGACCTTCGCCATGTCGAGGGTATGGAGCAAGACCTGCAGACACTGGAAAAGAGAGTCAGTAGTACCTGGGCCCAATTATTTGGATCATTTTTCAGGACAGAATTCGCTAAGCCATTCGGGCCTGGAGCATCAGACGTCTTGATTTTAACAATGGCTTGTTTCACAATTTCTATGCTCATAGGGAGCGGCCAAGGTTCGAGGTGTTCCATCACACAAGTGAAACAGGCAGATCTTATAGAACTTGTTCTTAACAAAGTCCACCCTCTGTTCAGCCGGAATAGGCTTCACTATTTTCTGAGTCATTTCACCCCCAGCCCTTCAGAAGATTTGCGAAATTTTCTGTGTATCTTTACTGGATACATTTTTGCCACTGCCCTATTAGCTGGGATTTACGATAGTAATAGAGCCAAGTGTGATACTGCCATTTAGAGAGCTTTCTACAGGCTCTAATTTCACGTCTCATTTGGCGTTTGCGATCGCAAATATTTATGTCAAAAGTGGGTCTTCCCTCGGTCCCCCATTTAATCTTTGGTGCTGGTTTACCCCTAGCAAGAGTCAAGGACAAACCCTCAATCCAATCTTCAATAGCCTCTGGGTTTTTACCCCGCAGTGCCCAGTTTATACGATAACCCAAAGGGAAAGCAAGTGAATTCACCCTCTCAATGTTCTTTTCAGACCAGCAAATCCTGTTCCTTGCATGATTTGGAATCACATCACTGCATGGGCACAGTTCCCTGGGCCCTCCTGCACCAGACATAATGAGTACAACCAGAACATGATCACTATAGGTGTTTCGGTACCATTTGCGATCGCAAAACATACTCCAATAAGGCGTCGGAGGTTGCCATATAGTCCAAGGTGGCCTTCTTAGAACCAGCAGCCCAGGCAGGTCATCTGCCCAGGATGGGCACCCTTTGTACACCCATTTAAGACTTTACAATTCCACTCCTTAAGCAGATCTAGCCACAGCCTCCCCTTCCTATTAGATTTTTTGAGAGGCATACTACAGTAATCAAAGACCCCACAACCTTCTTCAACCACTCCTCTAGCATTCCAATCCACACCAACTTTGACAGAACATCGTCAGGGGAAACCTGCCAGGTAGTGAATATGCAATCTAGTTGGTCAATAATTTTCTCTGTCATAGTTTCAACAGGGGGGTCATACACACACACTATTAGTATGTCCCAGCAGCTGCCCCACCCACCTGGTGGGGACACCTGAACTGCCAAAAGAGTACCCCCAGGGACAGCTTGATGGACTAGTCACGGATTGAAAGAGGACCTAACACCAATCAGTAGTCCAACCCTTGGGCGCCCCACAAATGTTTCAAAAGTGAATCTTGGGGTTACACTTGTTGGAAGAAGCGGTGGTTTGCCGTCGCAATCAGTAATTGTAATAGTCCTATAGACCATAGAGTGCATATGCATGTTTTGCACAGACAACTAGAGATGTACATACAATTAGTCTTTTTTCTTTTTTAATTACAACCGCATTTAAAAACAAATATATTGTTCCTTACCTGTTGTCAAAAGCCCCCCCTAACCTCTAATGTTGTCTGCGATACACTATGCAGCCTTGCCCTGACTTTGTAGCTTTAACTTAAATCTGTGCAAATGCATTCTTTCTCGGAATCCGGTGTAAAGCCCATATGTGCATCGCAGATCTGCACTGTCATACACATCGTAATCCCCTGGGTGGTAATTTAAGAAGACTTTCAAAATGCAAATCTCTTTGCCATGTCAAAGAAAGCCATACCATGGAAAACGGCGTAAGGGATAAGCATGCTTGCAAACTGCGTCCACTTCATTCCTGTGCACACATTGCACTGCTGCAAAAGGTTATCCATTTTCCTCCTAATAAGGCAAATTGGCCAGCTGAACGCTGGCAACGCGGGCTTAAATGACAACGGTTTAATTGGAAGTTGTACTGTGAAGGTAATATCGCTGCAGCCCTGTTCTATCGACATTTGACGCTAATGGCCGAACTGTGGAAGAGGTAAGGAGTCACTGAGTGAAGCGCGAGACTGTTATATTTTGGTTGCAGTCCCGCGGATGAAACGGAAATAATGATGCATGCGCTTGCTTCTTATTACAAGCTGTCACCATAATAAAGCACCGGGACTTTACTGCCTCCTGGTTTTATACATTTTAGACGAGTCCGTTCCAACATGTTGACCTTTTCAGCGGCTTCTAATTCGATCAGTTGACTATGCTACAATTTATTTCTGTGTTTAATAGTTTCACTGACTGGAGAGACTAGCACAAAATAGCTTGCCAATCAAATTATATGGAACTGAAAAGGTCAAATTAGCAGCCTAGATTCTACTGAATGTACTTGAAAGTGTGATTCTATTTAATTTTTTTTCCTGAAAAATTCTCACATGATACCAGGCTGTGTATGAAACATCACCAGAGCAGGAAGATGCAATGGACAACAATTGTTCAAGGGAAGCTGCGTAAAATAACACAGAGCACAAACTTCGGTTGTCTAGTGCAGTTTGTTCAAGTACACAATGACCACACTCCAGCACTGAATCTCGTAACCCCCCAGCCACGATCTTCAATTAGCCATTTATGTATGCTAATTCTGGTGGGAACGTTTTATCTCTGGTTTTTAAAAACAGATCATTAATACTTCGAAAATATCATTCGACATATTCCTTAATGATGTTTTCAGAAAGGAAGTTGTATGACGGAGATATTGAAAATGCGCTGTAGTGGTTGTCCTTGCTCTTACAGGGGAGGGAGTGTGTTTGTTATGGAGTGTACAATGCTCCATCATGATGAACTTCTCAGTGCTTTTGTCTCATGTCAAAATGCGCCCAAAGAATATCACAACGTAAATGATAAGGTGCATTACAGATAGGGCCATCAGAGTGGATAAGTCAATTTCAACTTGCAGTCACACAACTGTTTAAGTAGTAAACAAATAATTTCTTTCAGGAAGGAGTTCCAATACACAGCTTTCCAAAAGCCTACTCCTCAAATGGAAATATTCCATCCTCCCATTTGAACAGAGCAATTGGGTGGGGGAATTTCATAAATTAGGGGATAGACCTTTGCGTATGAAAGGCCTGAAAAGGAGCCAATGGTTGCATAGATGCAGGAGGGTTCCTGCAGAATGCTATTTGGATAATGTTGTTAGCCTCCAGCTATTCTCCTGACGAAATGTGCAAACAGCCCAAACTTGCACTAGCTGTGGAGACATGGTCTTGGCTTCCGGAGCCACAGACAATTGGTGCGGATCCATTTATAAAGATGCCAAGCAGTTCCAAGCTGTTCCTCCGAGAGTACATCTATATGATAATGAAGACAAAATGCTGCTCTTACACCATATTACTCCCGGGGCAGGTGCCACTGTAATGTAGGGCTTCAACTCTGATCAAGCCGGATGAATGGATTTTAGCAACAGTAAAAAATGTCCCATTAAGTTCTACAGCACCTCTTTGCAGTCAGTTTGGTGTGATTACCTACAATTTTCATTGGAATCCTAAGATCTCATAGCATAAAGAGATCTCCAAATTGTTACAATGAGGATCAATAGAAAAGGCTTCGCTTCATCCAAGGGAATTCCTTCAGTAACCATTTCCTAGAAAGGAAAAATAGGAAGAGTTTAACCCAGTCATACATCTCAGGCAGTTCCGGGGTTTGCCACTTGAAGGTGGAAACCATTGTGAGCGTGTGCAATTTTCTGTTGCGAGGCAATTGGCTTGTCTATCTCGACCTGCAGGACATGTATCTTATCATCCTAGTGTTTGCCTGTCAGAGTAATTGACTTCATATTTATTGGGGGTGGTGGGATTGCCATGTGTTTTATTTGGATAATCTTTTACCCACGTTAAACGTTAAATAGTCTTTCAAAGGCCCATCCCTATTTGACATGGGTGGTTTCTATCCTCCAGATGTAAGATTTAATTCTGAAACAGGACCAATTAAAGGTCATAGCCTCTCAGAAAGTGGAATTCCTAAGGTTCCAAATCAACAATCAGGATTAATCTCTTCTGCTTTCAAACGAGAAGATAAGATCCTTAAATTAAATTAATTAAACTTTTGGAAAATGCTACTGGAGACCAGTCCCTAAGTGCGGGACCTGGATTCAAACCTGTATTGCTCTGCGTTGCCTTACTTACAAAACAAATGCATTGCCTATGAGCTATCCTCCCAGCCCTTGATATGTTTATTCAAACGGGTGCAGGCTTCTCAACAGATTTCAATTTGGGCCAGGACAGAGTATTTATCCCCCTCGCTTGCTCCATTCTTCAAGGTCTCACATTTTAAAGGGGTCTATATCTACTAAAGATCAGGTTCCTTTTGTGTGATATCCCTACGTGCAGTGTTTCTTTTTACTTATCACATAAAGCAAGGGTAGAAATATGCCAGTTTATCTATCATGTGGACTCTTGGAACAGAGAAGCCATTTTTGGTCCATACACATATCTTCTCTAGACAATCTTCTTGGTTCAGTTTCTCACTGTTGTCCACCCTCAATTGTTGGAAAATGGTCTCTGGGTGAGTCACCAGTTAATATCAATTGTTTATATATGCATACCAGCTTCTTTTTAAATGTCTGTGAAGTTCAGATTCTGATGAGTTACTCAAATTTGGATGGACAATTTGGCAGTGGTTCATTATATTAATTGATTGCAGGGACTTGACCATGATCTTTTGGGAATTTTGGATATTCCAAATTGTTATGGTCTATACAACATTTCTGCCAGTCGCTTGCAATATGGTGGCAGATTGGTGTTTGCAGAGGTTGGCTGACACCAGCAAGTCACACTTTTGTCTCTATAATCTTCAATTTAGTGGTTCGTTGGCATCCAGTGCAGCTTAATCTGATTACATTGTGTCTCAACTGTCAACTGCTTTTGATTTTCAGCTCGAGGACAGACTGGTATGCAGAAGGCAAATACTGTACCTAGTTGTAAAGCGATCTGGGGAAATTGTTTTGTATTTTTCTTGTTTTCTCCCATTCCAAAAATACGTCTGAACATCCATGAAGAGAGGGTTGGTGATCTTACAATTCTGGTGATCCCAAGCGAGGTGTCTGCCTGCACTGGAAATAGCAACACTAACTCATTTTTCTCAGGATTTTCAACTGACCAATAAACCCAGAGAAGGCCGTGTAAATCCTGATGCAGTACTGCTCTTTTCATTTGGCAGCTTAGAAGATCTCATTATCTGATGGCTGATGACCTCTTGGGTCTTGCAGCTCTGCCTAGAGTTCAAGGGTTAGCTGGTATTTACCTCAGAATTGGATTCCTTCAGGACATGTGTAGTGGCCATTTCCACGTGTCTGGCTGAGCTAGCTATGGTACATGCCTGTAGCATGATATGAATTTTAGAACTGGCGTATCGCGCGCTGCTTATTTGTAGAGTTGATTGTGTGAGTTCATTGAAATAATGGATCAAAAGAAGGAATTAATGCTAATTTGCATCAATTGTTGGTTTAATTCTCCAAACTGTCAGCCGACATGTGTTTCGGCCTGGGCCGTTTTCAAGGCTGACAAGACATAGATATCACCAAACATGTTTCAGATAAGTATATAACATTTGTATAAACAGACATGAATAAGAAAAAGAGTGGAACGGTGTAAATCAAAATCAAGATTACATCATAGTGTATACAAATGAGTTGTACAATTATTAATAGGTACAGACAATGATGGTTACATAACCAAGATCATTCCTCGAATGGAAAGGTATACAGAGGCATAAAGAACAAAAGAAAACACATAAACTAAGTTAGCCAGAAATCATTCAAATTGGTGGATCATTATCTTAGAAACATGTGAGAAGTGGTAAATGCAGTCTATACATGACCACTGATTAATGTGGTGCATAAATTAGATGAATTGCAAATTCATGCTCGTCATAGATGCATGCCATTCACCACTAATTCCCAGTTGAGTGTGCAGTTATTAGATTGTGACCCCTGCTTGGGTAGGATATGCCATCATAACTAAATAATGGATGTGTATCCAGTGAGACGGTGGCTGAGCACTATCTTGTGGCATTTATAATCCATATGTGTAACTGTGTGAAAGATTTGCATTAGAACTCAGCAAACTTTACAATCTATGTAGTACTAATCTAAGAAAATTAAAAATATGTGTGACAATCCTGTGAAACATCATTTGACACTCAACTAAAGTAACAGGTTTCAACAAAGGATTAATTGTCAATGTTTGGTTGGATAACCTAGTCACCAGATTCGGCATGCTGATTTGAATGGAATTATTCCTTTACAATGGATTTCTGATAGTTAGTATGTGAAGGTGTTCAACTAAAGCAGTATCTGTAAGATAATGCAGAAATACATGAGCTTTAATTCCCCTGATGGAGTTCATGGTACGTGTTAATGGATTATTTTAACTAACTTACCAAATGTTGGCGTGCTAATTCAATATCATATATCTGATTGTTCAGTTGTGAGATTTTATAGTCCTTGGCTCAGTCCATATGGTAACAGCATGTGCGTCAAATTAATTAGTGGCCACATCTCATCTTTTTCTAAAATAATGATCCACCAATTTTAATGATTTATGGCTAACTAAGTTGATGTGTTTTCTTTTGTTCTTTCTGCCTCTGTATACCTCGCCATTCATGGAATGACCTTGGCTATGTAACCATTGTCTGAACCTACTAAAATTGTACAACTCATTTGTATACGCTATGAGGTCATCTTGACTTTGATTTACACCGTTCCACTCTTTTTCTTATTCATGTCTGTATTTATACAAATGTTATATACTTGTCTGAAACATGTTTGGTGATATCCAAGTCTTGTCAGCCTTGAAAACGACCCAGGTCGAAACACGTGTCAGATGACAGTTTGGAGAATTAAAACAACTATCGATGCAAATTTTCATTCATTCCTTCTTTTGATACATTATTTTCCAAAATAGGCAGTGCGCGATACACCAATTCTAAAATTCATATTTTGTATTTCTTGTTTTCGGTCCTTATGGGTGGACCTAACATTGAATTGGTGACGTAGTCAGCCATTTCTGAATGAGCTAGTGGTCATAGCGCACTCTACAGGGTCTGTACCCAGTTCTACTATTACAATGCTTGTAGCATGGTTAACAATTATTATTCTTTAATGTACCCCTCATGCTTTGGTGTATGGTATGCTGGTGGGTGAGCATCGCTTGTGCAATGTATCCTTGGTGATTGCACTTGCAGGTGCTGTCTCCACCTTATCATAGGTCTGTGGGAGGCTAATTTTCCCTTGCCCTTGTTTCACCAATAGTCAGCCAAGACAAAGTCATATTTGCTGTGTCTAACTTTCAAGCCAGTTATGATCATATGTTTCACCTTTGTCAGTCAGGTTTCCGATATTCAGATCTTGGATTTGTCCAGAACAACTTCATTTCCTTCAAAGCTGTATGTTATTCAAGCTAGTGTTATTGATGTTCCACCTTTTCTAGGCTTTCCTAATTTCAGAGAGTGCCATTGGTGGATAATGGTGTTTCCTGATAGATGATCTTGTGGAACCAGCCAACATTGAGAGGGTTCTTATCGACGGTCATTCTTTTGATGGGATTATTGTCAAAATGTTTTTTTGAAAAAAATAATGTACATTTCTTTTTGGGGTACCCTCAACCCCCCCCCCCCTCCGTTATTAGTTTAGCACTATGTCATACATCCCCACCTCTTATATAGCCTTCCTCAACCCCCATATGTTTTTCAATTAGCTTTTTTGAGAATAAATGTTGACAAAAACCCGTCGGAAAAAATGACTGCCAGTAAATGAATGTCATACCAATGAGAGGTGTAGCCTTTTTTTATCTCTTGCTGCTTTGTTAAATACCATAAACTCACTTCTGTGCAATTAATAAAGTCACACATTTCTATCTAAACTTTTAGGAACAATGAGTATGTTGAGGTCTGCACCGGCTTACTCATGCCTCCACTCTCCTTCCCCTGGAGTGTTGTTTCATGGAGGTAGCTCAGAGGGTGGAAATGAAATAAGGCGGGCAATACACAATGTAAAACTCTTGCTGGCGACCTGTGTACAGCAGGGTGCATTACATTTTCAGTTTTTGTGGGGGATATCATAGCAAACTCAATATTCTCTTTCATTGACTATCATATGTGACCCCTTGGTGGCATACATACTTTGATACTCAAGGTTACACAGCAAGTACAATTCTAGATTGATGCACCGAGACCCCAAGATGAAAACATTGCCAAATGGCTTGATTGTTCCTGGTGAATATAAAGAACATACACCAAAGTGATGTTGGTTCATTTAGTCACTTACCAAATGAGAACAACGTTTGATCACAGTATAGTTATTCCACTCCTCATTTAGTATGAGTAGAACAATTGTTTAATTACTTTTCCAGTACAAAATGATGCATTGAGAGTATTTCAGTGTGATTGTGATTAATTAGCAATTTAATAGAATGATGCGGGTAATTCCATCTCTGAAAAGGAAATCTGCTGATCAGGTTCCTCTTGTATAGTCTCCATACTACAACCATAGTGTGAACCTCTTCCCTGCTACATCCATGTTCTGATCTGCAGCACCTGCTCTCCCAGTGGCACAGAGCAGGTGCAGAGGTTAAAGGTGCCCTCTTTACAGCTGCAGTGACAGCCAAGACTCTACAACACAGGGGCTGCATTTAAGATATGCACCCCTGTTCCAGAAATATGATTATAAGTAGCCCATGTTGGTAGGTAAACTGTAAATATAAGTCATGGCTGGGTTAGGGCATGGTTCATGGCACTCCTCATAATCATTGCAGCCATATGAAATTGATATCACACATGTGGCAGCCCTGTAGGCCCAGTTCAGTTGTCAAAGGATTATATGTATTCTACCCAGACAGGCTGGACCTTGACCTGCTGACAGGAATGTAGCCTGGGGGGATTGCCTCTCTTCGTTGCTTTGTAAGGGCAGATAACATCCTTTCCCAGGCACAGACACTCCAGGAAGTTGGTGTGAGAACAGGAATCAAACGGCACACCCATTCACAAAAGGCTTGGCTTCGCACCAGGGTGCTGTATATTTAACGGCCTTCGATCCTATTGAGAAGGGAAGGCCTAGTTGAGAGAGGTTTCCACAATCTCGTTTCTCTTGGTCTCTGCATCTCCGTCCTGACCACTCCACCGCCTCTAGCACACATTTCCACTTCTTTCAAGAACAGGTAGGCTAGATGTAGTCCAATCACCTTCAGACCTTTACCTTTAAAACGAAGGGGTCTCACACCACTTCTTTGAATCATCTTGGAATCTCTTTTGGAATGATCACTAAGAATTCATTGGACCTATGTTGGGAGAGTTGATCTCTCCAAAGTCCTCCACCAGTGAGGTGAAGACGGAGTGTGCAAGGTAGAGGTGAGCTCTGTGCCCTACCAAGCTGCCAATCATAACAGTACCCAGGACCTCTCTGTGTTGTAGGACACATGCAGTTGTGTACCAGACTCCCTAGTACTTGGGAGAACAAGAACAAGAGCCATAATATATCTCTGAACCCCTGTAGTGGATCTCAAAGCATCTGGAGGACCAGATCAGCAAAGGCTCCCCATTCTGCTGCTTCGACACTGTTTGAATTGGCGTCGAGTCACGTCTGATGCTGAGGGATCCCACTGGTTGCTGCTTTTTGGCACTCCTCTGGACCTTTCGAACAAGTGCCTGCATCTTGAGCCCAATTGATGCTGCATCATGCCCTGGCTGAGTCCGCCACCTGCTATGCTCGAATCAATCGCTCGACACAGGGACCTCACTAAAACCGCTAGAGACTCACTTGCCAACACGAACCAGGGGTTAAGCCTCAACTGGATCAGACTC
Source organism: Ambystoma mexicanum (assembly GCF_040938575.1). Taxonomy (NCBI): domain Eukaryota; kingdom Metazoa; phylum Chordata; class Amphibia; order Caudata; family Ambystomatidae; genus Ambystoma; species Ambystoma mexicanum. The sequence continues at coordinate 1,163,510,684 of NC_090922.1, forward strand.
TCCTTGGAACTGCTGCTTCACCAAAATGCTAATCGGAGCAACAGGATCACCATTTTGATGTCCCTGCAAACTCGAACTGCTGGTGTGTCACTCATCAACCCTTATTGGTGGTTACAAACCGACTTGACCCATCTCAACCTCGAAAACAGATCCAGCACACAACCTGCTTTGCTAAAAGCCGCCTTCAAACATCACAGAGCTACCACATTCGAATCTGCCGACGCCTGCTTGCCTTTTGGGCACACATGATCCAATGTACCTGAACTCAGCTGGATTTGCTTGCATCACTACTCGATGTAGGATTCGACACCGTTGATCTGCCAAAGACCTGAAACAAGGTATTATCGACCAATAACTGCCCCGTTGGTCCATTTTAGGCTTCTAGAGACTGGTTGGCTCACTGTTGCACCTTTTTCATAACGTTGTGGTTTTTACATTCCATACAACCGTGATTCATCGCTCAGAGTGCTGCATTGTGCTATCTTTGCTTATTCTCTGTTGTTTCCTCAAGAGTGAGTTTTTGTGTAGAGTTTGTATAGTTGATTATTTTTCAGATGGTGTGTTTTATTAAAGTATATCTATTTTTTATAAAACCTTGATTGGACATTCCCTTTATTTTGGACTGTTATGCTTTGCTGTTTGTTTCTCTACAGAATCACATTCACAACCCTCTTCAGAGCATGCCTTTGCCTCGGCCCAGGTTATCAGAAACTGTGTCGTTTTTACCTTTATGATTGTGTTAGCTCTTGGTTTATAGCAGTGTGAGGTCTGAGTGGACGTATTAGTCTCTACTCATCCTTGTAATTCTGCAGGGCAGAATCCTGTTTGTCACAGTGATGTCCTAGTATTTCTATGATGAATTACCATAAAAGTGTATACAAAGTCCTATTGTGTGTGCAACAGTGTTCCAGCAGTCAAATTAATTGTGCTCTTTGCTACACAATCTGCAATTCCCTGATATGCCTTTTTTATTGCTCTTAATTTGTGTAGGGACGGTAAGTAGCTAGCTTGGAGAAAAAAAACAACCCTTCGGAATCTTTCGTCTTATTTCTGCAGTCCTTATCAATGGCAGGAACCCCCTGGCAAGGTACATACCAGGCAATAATGAAATGAATCAGCAGCAGAAAACAATTTAACGCAGCAGGCACCTTTCAGGAAGGTCCGATTCATATTCCAATGCAAAGCAATTGGATTTCCTCTGAATTCCATCGAACTTAGAAGTTGCAGTCACACCCATGGATGTCAGTGCCATAGCAACGGGCAGCCATCCCGCATTTCCATTCGATAATATTGTAGTGTGTGGATAGCAAGTGACATTTTAAATGCCGTAAATTGCGCTCCATCATTGAAAAAAAACGGAGTGTACTCAAACCTACTGTTGCTGTGCTGAGTGCAGGCCAAGTGCATGATCATGCACAATAATTAGCAGCACAGCAAATCAGCTAAGGTACTTTACCTGAACAATGTGTTAATAGCAATTGCGTGTTCGACCACGCGGATTTTGCCCTCAGGCGTCCGTTATGTTTCGCACATCTATTTTGTTTTCCTGTTTGTTGTGATGTTTCATGCAGCGCTAAAATGCTGCCTTCTGACGCTTCCTGGCGCTTTGAGACACTGCAGCATGATGTAGCGGCAGGCAATGCTCAGACATCTACGATGCAAAGCTTTGGTCTTAACAAAAGATGGCTGCCTTTTAAGCATTTCTAGCAGACATTTTATGTTTTATATGTTAATGAAACTTTAGATTGTTAAGACTGGGGCAAATGAATGATGCTTGATAATGACAGGATATTAAAGTGCATGAACACGTTTCTAGGTGTGAAGAGAAATGGTTGCAGGGTTAACGCTTCAGGTGGCCATCTTTATAAAATTGCAGCTGTTTGAGATAACGACTCAAGTGGACCATTTCTGTGCAGGCGGATTGTGGTTGTTTGTTCACAAGATTACATATAGTAGATATGCTGCTGGGCGTCTGACAAGGAAACTGCATGCGGATGAGGCTCCCGCTGGGCTTTAGTCTGGGGGGTGGGATAGGAAAAGGCCTATTTTCGCCATACAGGCAAACGGTGGATTGAACTTGTGAACGTGTAAATGTGATCACAAGTAGGGTACACTGTGCAGTCAGACGGAGCTCACTGTGCACTTTGCACTTGTTAACTAGTGATTCCTAAACATAAATGTAGAGCTCCAATTGCATAATAAGATACGTAAGTGCAAACACTGAAGAAGGTGTGATGTTCACATTTCGTGTGAGTAGTCTGTAAGCCACAGGTTCAAATCTCGAAGGTGACTTGCATTCTGCATTTACTCCAGAGGAACCCCAACATGGATGTCTGTAAATACTGGCCCAACAACATTACTGAAGCTGTTTGCTGTCATATAGAGCACATGGCGCTTCACTTCCAAGTGCTTTATGCCTTGTTTGTGGACATGAATATTTTGCATGAATGAGCTCATTGTAACATCAGGGATAGCAATCAGGCTGTTTATATGCACAACTACCTATGGCCTCCTTTTGAATGAGGCGGAAAATGGCGCGGATCGGCAAAAATACGCAGAGAGGTGCTTGCTGAGTGTTTCGACTAATCTGTGCCATTTTTTGATTGGATTCCCTACAAAGAGCAGGACATTCACTCGGTGCACTTTCCCACTCTGTGCAAGGAAACAAACAGCGCCTCCTTCCTGTCTGATTTTAAAGCGCAAGGGGAGGCTTGAATCCCTATACTGCACGGCATAGGGATTCATATTAGCAGCATACTCCTTAGGGTTCATTGTGGCTACCATTAAGTTTATTCAGCGTTCAAAAGGCTTTGACACCCAGGAACTACTCAGAGTTCCATGCCTTTCACAGCCCCAAGTAGAGGGGCCGGTGGTGGCAGTAATGGCTGTAGATGCAGCTTACTTAAAATGAGTACAAAATATTAAGCAGCCTACTCTCTCTCTATCTCTCTCTCTCTGTAGATTTCACTTTCTCTCAGTATTTGTTAGTTTCAACTGATTCCCTCCTAAGTGTCTTTGTAGTTGTGTTTATGTAGCAAAAACCTAGTTATGAAGCAAATGAGCGATGTACAAGTAATTTGGGGTTAACAGAGGTCAGTGCAATGGGATGTTATAGTAGTGTTGATATCCCATACTACAGGGCTGGTATATCCCTAGCAATAGCAGATCCTAAGTGGCACGTAGGTATTCCATAAAAAGAAGGTTCTTGAGTTCCTTCCTGAACTGCAGAACCGTAGGAGTGGTCATGATTCTGACTGAGATTGTGTTCAAGTGGGTTAGATCATAGCAGGAGAAGGCCTGTTCCCTGGTTTTCCCTTTGTGAATCATTTTACTCTCAAGCCTGGCAATTGTCTGGCTCCTACAGGAGTGTGTTCCATGTTATCCAGCAAGTTTTGTGGTTAAGGAGGCTGGTATTCAGGCAGTAGTTGCATGTATGGGTTGCAGGGAATTTTGAAAGATATCCTGGCTGAGATGGGTAGTTCTCTTAGGATTGTGGTGTGTTGTCTTAGTTCCTCTTATGAGGCGTGCAGGGGGATGACGCATGTCTCTAAGGGGGAATCATTTGACACGAAAGGACCAAAAAGAGGGTCTCATGCCTGAGTGTACCCTTATATATTCGCACAATAGAGGACTCAGGTTGATCGGTTCTATGGGGGATATTGTAGTCAAATATCTAATTCAGAGTTTGGGTCCGCCCTCTTGTGAGGTACTTGAGATTGTTTTAAAAACTGCTTCATAGATGAAAAAATATTTTTTTTATTAGATTTCTCTATGCACAGGGTATAAAAAGAGGATACATATATATGTATTTCTATTGGATACTTGTATTCATTTTTCAAAAATTCCTCAGAATTCAGGTCTCCCTTGTTATTTCTTCTGCTCTGGTCTTTTTCATAATTTTACCAGAGTCTTTTTAGGGATAATGGTGATTCGCATCTTTTTGAGGGGGAGTGAGAGAATTTGATGAGGAAGCCCGACGAGTTTCAGGAAAAAATGTATATCTGTTCGTCTGGGTTTGTTCCTGGTAAAGAAGCCACAAAAAGCCCTTTCAGGAAATAGTGGTTCGCATCTTTTTTGAGGGGGAGTGAGAGAATTTGATGAGGAAGCCCGAAGAGTTCCAGGAAAAAATGTATATCTGCTCGTCTGGGTTTGTTCCTGGTAAAGAAGCCACAAAAGGCCTTTTGGCCAGTAGTCAGCAATATCATCTAGTTCTAAAGTGGGTTTTACTGCTCTTTCTTTCCTTTTCTCTGTGATTAACTCTGTATGTGCACAACAGCCTGTGACATATTACGTTTTTCTGTGCACTACTTTTCACCTACACTGAAGAAGGAGGATGAAGTGTTTTCTTTTCGCTCAATCCTCGTGTGCTTTCCTTCTATTGAAGTACCCATCGTCCTTGCAATTGCAATTCCTGATAGTAACTCAAGTGAGACCTTGTGTTCTGAAAGTGTATTTGTCTTTGAAGTGTGCAGTTTCATTCCTTTAAAGTGTACATGGAATGTGGTTTTTGTTTTTAAGGCAGGTATGCCACTGTGAAGCTCGCTGAGGAACTGTGAACCTCACTGAGGAACTAGTAAGGCATCATTCAAGCACAAGAATTTTTGCTTTGGAATACTGCATGTTGGCTCGGCCCAGGGACTCATTTTGAGTCCATTTACATTAATCACGTAAACCATTTCAACAGAATACACAGAAGATTACACAGAAAAACACGCCCCTACTTAAATGCCTACTGCTTTTAAAATTAGAATGTGTGTGGATGAGCGGAGCATGCCCTTTTCTCCAACTATTGTTGTTAACATGTGAATGAATGCCAGTGCCTGGAAGCCTAATGAAATGCACCTCTTTGGAGACTCCCAGCAGATGTTTCCTGAATGCACTGTGGATGACCCGCCATTTCTCCATCTCCTCTAGAACCTTTGAAGAGGATTGGCTGAGAGGGCTTAGACTATAGCAATTTAGAAAAAAATGTGGCGCTTGTGTTTGTATCGGTAAAACAACTGTGCTGAACTTTGAGACATGTGAAAATAGTAAAACAAGCATTGGCAAAGCCAGAATATGCAACAATGGTGTGCAGTGTACATTTAAAAAAACAAATGGGTCTTGAGGTCTGTAGTGATGTGCAGGAAGGATGGCAATGAATGCAATGGATACCTGAAGCAAGATCCGAGGATATTCCTTTGTTGGGCGCCAGACGAGGACATGCAAGAAGCAGAGTGCTCACTGATGCACGTGTCATAAGCACGATTGTGGGCTGGCATCTTGCAGCCCAGATATACCACCCACAGTACAATCAAACAGAGCCTTAGGAAAGAAGTGTCACAAAGATGCCACCACCCCGTGCTAGGTGAGAACCCCAAACCACACAGTACAATAGCCACATTTTCAGAAGTTACCTTGAATTAACTTGTTTTGTGTGTTTGTGTGTCAGGTCTGTGTCAAGCCTGCATCTCTCACTATCTCGAAGTACTGCATGGTGCGCCCCAAACGTAAGGATCTCTTTTTTTTTAAGTGATGGAAATGCCATTTTACCTTTGTACCTCTCCCCTCAGCACATTATCTGATACACTGTAAACTCTTGTGGGAATCCTGATTACCTTTTTCTCTCCGCATATGGGTGCTAAGTGCACCCCTCCACCACCATTTGGGAACATTTTACTCTTTTTTCCCCTGCCTAAGGCTGGATAACTTGAGAGTAAGACTGATGCCTGATGTGTTCCTCTCAAGGAAACATCTATTCAGTTCCTTTCCCTCAGTCTACAAGCCATAAAACAAAACTGGTGAATTTGGTCAATTTCTCCCTAGTATGGAAAGCTGTTCAGGTCAAAATTACACTTTTCTGAATGAGACATATTGAAATGAATACAACATGCAGTGGGATGACTATAACAGGTATTAGGATAAGTATGACATATTGAAATTCAACGAATAAGACATGCATTGTAATGAAAACGACACCAATTGAAATGAATATGACATACAAGTATGACATGCAATAGAATGCATAAGACACCCATTTAAATGAATATGACACACAGTGAAGTGAATATTATATGCATTGGAATGAATATGACACCCATTGAAATGAATATGACACATTGAAATGAATATCACCACAGTGAAGTGAATATTATATGCATTGGAATGAATATGACACCCATTCAAATGAATATGACACATTGAAATGAATATCATCACAGTGAAGCGAATAGTATATGCATTGGAATGAATATGACACCCATTGGAATGAATATGACACACGTTGAAGTGAATAGGACATGCAATGGAATGAATATGACACCCATTGAAATTAATATGAGACACATCGAAGGGAATGTAACATGCATTGGAATTTATAAGTCATGCATTGGAATGAATAGAACATGCAATGGAATAAATATGGCACCCATTTAAATGAATGTGGCACACATTGAAGTAATTATAACATGCATTGCAATGAATAAGACATGCATTGAAAGGAAAAGGACATGCATTTTAATTAATATGACACACATTGAAATGAATATGACATGCAATGGAATGAATACGAGATGCAATGGAATGCATATGGCACCAACTGAAATGAATAAGACACACATTGAAGTGAATACGTCATGGATTTGGATGAATATGACATCCATTGAAATGAATGACACGCATTGAAGTGAATGTAACATGCAATGAAATGATTGTAACATGTGTTGGAATGAATATGACACCCATTGAAAGGAATATGACACATTGAAGTTAATGTAACATGCATTGGAATATGACACCCATTGAAATGAATATGACACACATTGAAGTTAATGAAACATGCATTGAAATTCATATACCATGCATTGGAATTAATAAGAATGTTTTGAAATGAATAGGACACGCATTTGAATTAATATGACATCCATTGAAATCAAAATGACACAAGTTGAAGTGAATGTAGTATGCATTGGAATGCATATAACATTCTTTGGAATAAATGAGACATGCATTGGAATAAATATGACGCCCATTAAAATGAATATGACACATGTTGAAGTGAATAGGACATGCAATGGAATGAATATGACACCCATTGAAATGAATATGAGACAAATTGAAGGGAATGTAACATGCATTGGAATTAATAAGTCATGCATTGAAATGAATAGAACATGCAATGGAAAAAATATGGCCCCCATTTCAATGAATATGGCACACATTGAAGTAATTATAACATGCATTGGAATGAGTAAGACATGCATTGAAAGGAAAAGGACATGAATTTTAATTAATATGACACCCAATGAAATGAATACAAGATGCAATGGAATGAATATGACACCAACTGAAATGAATAAGACACACATTGAAGTGAATACGTCCATGGGCGTAATTTTAGGGAGGAACAGGGGTGTTTGTCCCCCCAACTTTCATGGCACACCATTTTGTCCCCATTCATTTGACTGGGGCACCTTTTCTTCAGATCTCATGTCCCCCCCAACATTTTCAGCAAAGTTACTCCAATGAATACGTCATGGATTTGGATGAATATGACAGCCATTGAAATGAATATGACACACATTGAAGTGAATGTAACATGCATTGAAATTAATAGAACATGCATTAGAATGAATATGACACCCATTGATAAGGATATGACACTCATTAGAGTGAATGTAACATGCAATGAAATGATTATAACATGCGTTGGAACGAATATGACACCCATTGAAATGAATATGACACAAATTGAAGTGAATCAAACATGCATTGGAATGAATATGACACCCATTGAAATGAATATGACACACATTGAAGATAAGGAAACATGCATTGAAATTCATATACCATGCATTGGAATTAATAAGACATGCTTTGAAATGAATAGGACACACATCTGAATTAATATGACACCCATTGAAATCAAAATGACACAAGTTGAAGTGAATATAGTATGCATTGGAATGCATATAACATTCATTGGAATAAATGAGACATGCATTGGAATAAATATGACGCCCATTGAAATGAATATGACACATGTTGAAGTGAATGTGACATGCAATGGAATGATTATGAAATCCATTGAAATTAATATCACACACATTGACGTGAGTGTAACATACATTTAAAAGAATAGGACATGCATTGAAATAAATATGACATGTTGAAGTGAATATGGCACACATTGAAGGGAATAGGACATGCAATAGAATGATTATGAAACCAATTGAAATGAATATCACCCACATTGAAGATAATGTAACATGCGTTCAAATTAATATAACATGCATTAGAATGAATAAGACATTACCTCCAGGTCCCTCTTCCCCGTCCCAATACTTACCTTTGAGTAAGTTCTGTGCTCACTGGAACTTTTTTCTTTTCAAGCTGGCCTCCTCTGGACCCTCCCCTCCCAGGAGTTATAACCTCCCAACCAACCAGCCCACAGCAGTTCTTTCGTTCCTGTCGAAACTGGTGAATCCTCTCAGTGCTGGGCAGGAGGGGCAATGGCTGGCGGCCCTCACTCAATGACTACTCTCCATGGCTTGGAGGATGCCCGTGTGTCAGGATGCCTGCCAGCCCCCCTGTGGCACTGTGGGTTCTGGCAGATGGAGTCCGGTCACCAAGTGCAAGCAGGGTGTCCCCGTCGGCCTCCGGAAGTTGACCATACTGCTGGCTTACGGCCGGGGGGTTCTGTGCCCTGCTCTGAGCATTAGTAATTTGGTGGGAGCTGGTGGCGGAGCCTGCACGTCTCCTGTGGTGGCCACCAAACTTCCTTACACCTATCCTGAGTTGAGGTGTACTCTTACTTGGATGATTGGTTGAGCAAGGCTGGGTCTTGGCTCCAGATTGGCCCATCTTCGACTTGTCTGTTGGACCCTGTGCAGGTGGGGTTTCTTGCTCAATCTTCTGAAATCTCACTTGTCCCCTTCTCAGACTCTAAAGTTCATCAGTGCACAGTTCTGCACCAGGAAGGGACTGGTCCAGCTCCCACTGGACAGGGCATCCCGGGCTCCAGTGTCTGCTACACACTGTTTCTGACAGGGTTTGGGCTCCGGCCAGGGAATTTTTATGTCTCCAGGGGCACATGGCTTCTTGCATTTTTGTGGTCACCTGGGAACGCCTGCATTTGAGACATTCAAGCATTGCCAGTTTCCAAAGTTACAGCTAGGCAGACACACACACCGTTCATGGCTCTGCAGGTTGTTAAGGTGTTCAGGTTGCAAACATATTTCATTTATCAGTGGCAGAGCCTTTCCTATGCATGATGGAACATTTCCAATTCAAAGATCTCGCAAAGCACCAGTTACCTTGCAAATCTATGATAGTTAAAGTGAGCAACACAAACCACCTATTTAAATATTTGTTTATATCCATCATGGCGTGCAAAAACCAAAAATAGAATTTGCTTTATGTCACTAATAAAATGTTTTCAACATCATGAATAATAATGAGCTGGAGGTTTGTGACAAAGAATCTCCATATCTGTCTGGGTTTATTGCACAACTTATCTAATTGTGTGTTTAAATCACTGAAAGTACAATGAGCTTCAACAGATTTTTCAGGTTGACGTTATCTTGCATTCTGGGACTTATAGTTTACCATTTTGGAAGTGAAAATTAAACTCATGATGATATTCTTTTTGCGTAACAGGTTGCTATAAGGATTTACATGTTATGGGGCTTTATTATGGAATTTTTGACAATTCCTGGATGTGAACACCTGGCACATGCTCCCTCTATCCCTCTCCACACTGGTGCCACCAGGTACCTTGAGGTACTCGTACAACTCTGTGTTCTTGCAGGGCATAGAACCTGCAAGAACAGGCTATACTTGAAAGCATGCTCCAGTAAGATAACACAATGGGTGACTACACCTGCTGCAGAACTCTATGGAGGCATGTTGTGGTATCAGGTGTGACCTGCCATACAGAGGCATCTCACATCCTGGTGGCTGGACTTCAGTATCTTTTACACACTGCCTACATCTATCCCTCTTTGTTGGTGCCACCTGGTATCGCTGGTGATTCCACAACTCTCTGAACTTGCAGGCCCTAGCTCCTCCAAGAACAGTTTATACTTGATGGCATGTACCAGTAAGATAATCCAGTGGGTGAACACACCTGCTGCAGAATTCTGACAAATTAGGCTGTGTGTGGCACAGGCATCGAACGCCCCTACAGAAGAATTACAGATGCACCCTATGTCCTGGATGTGAGTACCTGGCCCACGCTCCCTTAATCTACCCCTCCATTAGTGCCACTGGGTACCCCAAGGCCGTCTATCAACTCACCCCGCAAGAACAGGTTATGCATGCAAAGGAGGAGGTGGTTAATGCATGTGGTGTACAATTCTGGGTCTGTGATGTGTGCAGTGGTGGAAGTCGAAAAAAGGAACTAATGGCACTCTGGCTGCATCCAAAAGAAGGGAGTGGGATGACCGTAAAGCTGGCAGAGCGTCTGGGTGTGGGGACCGGGATCACAAACCTTGGCTGAACAGCGAAGCGCCACTTTTCAAATTTGACCACATACCCTCCAAGCTTTACTCTGTATAAATAGTTCAGATTTCAAAGCCTACAGTAATGATGTCTTATAGAGGTTACTTACAAAAACACAAATTGCATAATAAAGCCACATAACAACATGCAAATCCTTATAGCAACATGTTAAGCAAATAGAGTAACATTGTGAGTATAATTTTCACATCCCAAATCATAAACTATACGTTCCAGAATGCAAGTCAACCTGAATAATCTATTGAAGCCCACTGTACTTATAGTGATTTAAACATGCGATAAAATAAGTTGTGTAATAAACTCAGCTAGATATGGAGATTATTTGTCACAAACCTCCAGCTTGTTGTTATTCATGATGTTCAATACATTTTTATTAGTGACATAAAGGAACTTTTATTTTTGTTTTTTGCATTTCAGGGTGGATATAAGCAAATATTTAAATGGTTGCTTTGTGCTGCTCACTTTAACTATCATAGATTTGCAAGGTAACTGGTGCTTGGCGAGCTCTTTGAGTTGGAATTGTTCCATCATGCATAAGAAAGGCTCTGCCACTGATAAACGAAATATGTTTGCAACCTGAGCACCTTAACCTGCAGAGCCACGGACGTTGTGTGAGTGTCTGCCTAGCTGTGACTTGGGAAACTGGCAGTGCTTGAATGTCTGGCATGAGCTGATTCTATATTTGGTTCAGGAGTTAGGAGAATGAGAAAGCGCTATGTAAAAAGCAAACAAACAAGCGGCCCAGGCCAAGGCCCAAAGATATCAGTAAACAAAATCATCATGATCACAACAAAAGATAAACCCTCTAACCGCACATGCTGACAGCCCCGTCAGGCTGAGGGAGCAGAGCCCAGCAAAGTTGTGCAAATAACCGTACTAAGCACGGATACATAGTGTGCAGTGGCCCTATGTACAGAGAAATCTAATTTCTTACCTCTAGGCCTGAAGAAGGAAGAGTGAGCAGCATTCACTGGAAGGTTTTGCAGCTTTCATTTCACTACAATATGATTGGTTGACTATGTCATGTGCTTTTCAGCATGTGTTATACTCACAATTCAGAGCACCTTACCCATTCCAATGAATGCTGCATTCATTGAAGTCTGTGTCATAAGAATTTCAACCCAGGTTATATTAATTTTAATGATTGCCATATTAATTTCAATGCATGTTACGTTCATTTCAATCAGTGTTATATTCATATCTATCGATGTTACATTCATTTCAGTGAGTGTAAACCTTATTTCAATGCATGTCCTATTAATTTTAAAGCATGCCCAGATAACTTACCGGTAATCTTCATTACTCCTAGTCCTACTCTTCCTCGTCCCAGTACTTACCTTTGAGTATGTTCCGTGCTCACTGGAACTCTTTTCTTTTCAAACTGGCCTTCTCTGGCTGCCCCTCCGCTCCCAGGAGATATAACCTCCAACCAACAAGCCAAAGGCAGTAATCCAAAGCCCAGGCATGGGAATCTTCATCCAGCGGGCGGGAGGAAAGGGAAGTCCATACTGGGGCGAGGACGAGTAGGACTAGTAGTAATGAAGATTACTGGTAAGTAATCTGAGTATTACCTCCACGTCCCTCTTCCTCATTCAAGTACTTACCTTTGAGTTGTACCATAGCTGAAACAGGACGGACTCCCATGGCCATCAAAAAAGACACATACGCCAAGGGTAATATGAAACCCACCCAACACCAATTTATTCAAGGAACAGCAAAAAGCAAAAGTCAGGCCGACCATGACTCCTGCCACCACCTCATCCAGACACACCTCCACAACAACCACACCAAAGGAAGTAGACTGGGGCCCCTCAACATTGAGTTGGTAATGCTGAATGAATAAGTTGGGTGTAGCCGAGGTGGCATCTCAGCAAATGTCCAACAAAGGTACCCCCCGCAGGCTGGCCCAGGAGACAGCCGGCTCTCTTATGGACCGACCCTGGACCCGCCCTGCAGGACAGAGGTCTGCAGACTCACAGGCCTGCAGAATCAAAGATTTAATCGACCGACTAATCATTGGAGTGGAAGCCCAGCGACCACAGTCCCCTGCCGCAAAGGTGACTAAGAGATGATCAGTGAGACAAAATTACTCAGTCGAGGACAAATAATGTAAGATTCCTCCCACTTGACATCCAGACAATGTCAAGCCTCCTCCTCAGGAGAGGACAAAGCAGGAAAGAAAGCCGGGAGAAGCACCTCCTGAGATCAATAGAACCAAGAGGTGATCTTTGGCACAAATGAGTGGTCACAGCACAGCACCAGTGCCTCCTTCTGGACCACCAGAAATTGAGGCCTACGCAAGATGGCCCCAATTTCCCCCAAACACTGAGCCGAAGTAATGGCAAACAGGAAGGAAGTCTTTAGCGTCAACCACTTCAGCTCCACCTCCTCCAGGTGCTCAAATGGAGGCTTCCACAACATGGACAGTACTAAAGGAAGGACTCACGGGGATCCCCAACTGGGCCCACAAAAGGAGAATCTGCTACCCCTTTCAAGAGCCTCGAGACCAGAGACCTCCCTCCTCGCCGGAGGGGACCAGGAAACCCAGAAAGCCTGAATGGCCGCCCAGTGAGAACAGAGAGTAGAGACCGCCAACCCCTTCTCCACCCCTTCTTGAAGATAGAGAAATTGCCAAATGGGAGGCCATACTCCAGTCCCAGGACACCCTCCGGGGAACACCAAGCCAGAAAATTAGCCCAATGGTGATCATAGGACTTAAGTGTCAAATACCGACGCACCCGCACTGTCCCATCCATCGCAGAAGAAAGGACTAACACATGGAGACCTCTGCTCTCAGTTTTCATACCCCTCAACGGATGAGAGAAAAAGGGGCATTGGCCACCTGCAACAGAGATGGCATCTGGGCAACACCAAAGGAGGAGCTAACTGCATCTCCAGAAGGCCCAGGAAACATCCCTTCAAAGGCCTGTAAGGGGCCACCAGGATAAACACCCCCGGAAACTTTCTGATTCTGCGGATGACCTTCGGAATCAGGGGAATTGGAGAAATGGCTTAAAGAAACTCTGGAGGCCAAGGAAAGAGCACACCCCCCACTCCCTGGGGGATGGAGTCATCAAGCAAAACCAGGGAATTTGAGAGTTACAGGCAAAGAGGTCCATCCAGGGATGCCTGAACCGTCAACAGACCCTTTGAAAAACCTTGGGATGAAGAGACATTGCCCCTGAGAGCAGAAACACCCTGCTCAGCCAGTCCATAGTCACATTGTGCACCCCCCAGATATGAACCGCTCACAAGGAGAGCTGGCGTGCCTTGCCTGGGGTCCTGATGGACTAAGCCAGATCTTCCAGGGAGTGGGACCCGCTCCCCCTAATGGATGATGTAGCCAGAACATCCGTCCAGAGGATCGTAGACCTGAAGACCACCAAAGCCCTTAGAACAGCTGCCAACTCCTTCCAATTGGAGGACCTCTCCTGGTCCTGAAGAGACCACCTTGCCTGATGCGAGAAGTCCAGGAGAGTCATCCTCCAGCCCAGGCCGCTGATGTCGGTGGTAAGAATGATCGGCAGGCCGTGGGATAAGGGCACCCCCCTATGGAGATGGGACCAGACCAACCACCACCGGAGGGGCTTCCGAAGGGGAGACGGCACTAGGATCAGACAGTTTAACTGAAGAGATGCCAGTTGCAAATGGAACAGAATATGACACAGCAATAGTCTCAAATACACACAATCCCAGGGGACCACAACAACGCAGGAAGCCATGTGCCCCAGGAGACATAAAAATTCCCTGGCCGAAGCCCAATCCCTGTCCAAAACAGTTTGCAGCAGATAGTGGAGCCTGGGACGCCCTGTCCAGTGGGATCCAAACAAGTCCCTCCCTGGTGCTGAACTGTGCACTGATGAACTTTAAAGTCTGAGAAGAGGACAAGTGAGATTTCAGAAGAATGAGCAAGGAACCCCACCTGCACAGGGCCCAACAGACAAGCAGAAGATGGGCCAACCTGGAGCCAAAACCCAGCCTTGATCAACCAATCATCCAAGTAAGGGTAATGCATTATTCATTCCAATGCATGTTATATTCATTTCAATGCATGTTACCTTCTCTTCAATGTGTGTCACATTCATTCAAGATAGTTCCGCTATCTTGAGCACATGTCAGAAAAAGAATGAACCAGAACTGGATTGCCGTTGCCCTCCAACTTGCTTGTGCAGTCTGAAAAAACACCCATGGAAGAGCCTATGCAGATCGGTGCAGCACGAGGACCACTCACTGCAGCTGAACACAAACGCCGGAAAGACTTGGGTTTATGCATGTATTGTGGTTTAGACACACATCTATTGAGAAACTGCCCAGAGTTTTCATCCAGATGACATGGAAATAAAAAACCCCGGCCTTGAACAGGGAATAGTAAGGGGGAAGACCGTACAATCCCTGCAACACCACCCGCTGTCAGGACCATGAAACGGACAACCGACTGATGGTCTTTCACATCCATCTGAAACTTGATCCGCACCAAACCATTGAAGTCCTGGCTATGCTCAATTGCGGGGCAGCCAGGAATTTTATGGACAATGCCTGGGCCAGGAACATAAGATCCCTCGACAGGACAAGACAAACCCCAAACCAGTGGAAGGTGTAGACAGTGCACCCTTGAAATCAGGTCCCATCATCCAGGAAACCTTGGGACTACTGATTTCCATTCTGGCACACCTGGAACACATCAGGTTTGACCTTATATGCGCGGCCCACTTCCATATCATACTGTGCATAACCTGGCTCAGACGCCATAATCTGGATATTGATTGGGTGTCTAACATTGTCCATTTCCAGTCCCAGTATTGTCTGCATCATTGCCTTCAAGCCACTGATGTCCAGCCCAGGATCGGGCTTGAAGTTTCCCTTACGACTACAGTGGTTAGCTCAGTACCTCCCCAGTACCTTGAATAACAAGAGGTGTTTGAAGATGTGCTGCCCAGAGAGCTACCTTTGCATCGCAAAGAAGACTGCTCTATTGAGCTTCAACCTGAAGCTACAGTTCCCTTCGGACAGATGTTCCCACTGTTCTTACCAGAGAGGAGAGCCCTCAAGGAATACTTAGACAGCAACCTTCAGAACGGTCTTATCCGTGAATCTACCTCTTCTGCTGGTGCCTTGCTCTTTTTTCATCCCTAAGAAAGGGACAACCGAGCTCCACCCTTGTATATGTTATTGCAGGCTCAATAGTCTCACCATTCGTGATCGATACCCGATGCCGCTCATCAAAGACATCCTCGAAGTGGTACAAGGGGCAAGTGTCTTTACCAAGTTAGACCTAACGAGGGGCCTACCACCTCCTGAGAATTAGGGCTGGGGACGATTGGAAGACGGCCTTTCGAACACCTCTCTGCCACTTCAAATATAAAGACATGGCATTTGGTCTTGTTAACGCCCCAGCCCTAATCCAGAGGTTCACGGACAGAATATTTGCGGATCTCCTCTTTGCATCAGTAATAGTCTACCTGGATGATATCCTGATCTTCTCTACAGCCTATCAGAACATCGCAGACACGTCTCTGAGGTGTTACACTCTTTGAGATCTAACCAACTGCTGGTCAAACAAGAAGAATGTTCATTTGAGACCTTCGCTTTCCAATATTTGGGATTCATTCTCTCAGCCAAGGGCATTCAAATGGACCCTACTAAGATCAAGGCAATCCTAAAATGGCCGGCCCCATGCTCTGGAAAGCATGTTCAATGCTGCCTGGGCCTGGACAACTTTTACAGGAAATTCATCCCAAATATTTTTGAAATTGTACTACCCATCACAGCTCTACTCAAGAAGGGGACAAGATTCAAGTGGCAGGGTTCTGCAGAGAACACTTTCCAGAGACTCAAGAAGGACTTTGTCTCCACACTCATCTTCAGACAACCCAACCAATCCATTCCCTTCATGGTAGAAGTGGATGCTTTAGAGGGGGCTGTAGGAGCAGCTTTGTTGCAGATGGCTACCGACTGCTTGGAACATCCCATGGCCTACTTTTCCCAGACCATCACCTCTAGCAAGAGGAACTATTCAGTGTTGTAGAAGGAACTCCTCGCCATCCGGCAAGCCTGCGACAAATGGCGTCATCTCTTCCAGGGAGCTTTGCATCCCTTCCATGTGCACACCGACCACCGCAATCTCCGAGTCCTGCAGCAGATGGAGTGCTGCAACGCTCGCCATGCCAGATGGGCCTATTGTTTCTCTCAATTAGATTTCAACATCACCTATCTACTTGGAAGAGAGAGAATTCTGGTTGACGCTCTATCCCGCAGTCTTGGTGATGACTCCAGACAGTGCGACAGCCATGAGAAGATCCTAGCAGGAAAGAGATTCATTGGTTTGGTGACAGCTTTTCTACAGCAGAAAACAGGCCCAATCTACTGTTAGGGAGAATTATCATTCTATGGCTAATTTCCCTTACCTATCGAGTCCCCCAGCAGCTTTGCTGGATTTGAAGGGTTTGTTTCTTTTTACCTGCTAAGAGTGAGACTCTTTTTCCCACTCTTAGGCATTTTTGCTATGTGTGTTTTAGGCTATTTTTGTGTTTAATGCCTATGGGATTTTCTCTCACCCATAGGAACCATCTTTATTCACATGTGTTACAGGTGTCGTAGCGACCCCCAAACATAGACTCCATACCCTGGCACTGACTACTGTCTCCCAGGGCATGTAAAGTCCCCATTGACTTTACTAGTCAAATCTTACCAACTTAACCAGTCCAACCCATCTTACTATGGAGGTACTGGAAAGGGTTAATAGTTTTTCCCTTGGGTTAATTTTCAAGGGGGTACCTTAAAGTCCCGCTCTCTAAAGTTTCTGGCTGGTAGCAGTAGTTACGACCAAAAATATTCTATCGCGAATATTTTCCTATGGGATTTTCCCATTGTTCGAGGCTAACACTTTTACTGACAGCCTCTAACATACCGCCGGTTTACATTATTATTAACTTTACTCCGGTAGGTTTTATTTGCCAGAACTTTAATATAACTTCTTTCTTGTGTCTTACTCTAAACTCTTAACCCAGGTCGGGTTTGCTCTTTTGGCGGGCTTCTGCCAAGAAGCCCTCCTTTCGGCTCCTCTGAGTCTGGGGTGGGTCTGTTGTTTGGGAGGGTGAGTAGAATCCATGGACAGAGTTGCCACAGCAACTCAGGTCGCACTCTAACCTGATAGGCTGGAGGGTCTCCTGCCAAGAAGACCACTCCACTGTGTGAGTGACAGCTAGGCTGTATGGGTCTCTTTCTGCATAAAAGCAGGGTCCTGGGGACTGGAAGAGCAAGACGTCGCCACTGGAACTATGGAACCGAAGGGGAGAGAAGCCACAGACATCTTCAGCATCTACACCACCGGTGAAGCCCTGCCGGATCGTCTCACCACTTTTCTTCCACACGACGAGAGGAGATCTTCATCGAAAGAGCCGTCTTCCCTTGAGCTGGTGAGAACAAACAGTTCACCCATCGCTCCTCCGGACCTGCCTTGGTCGAATTGACAGTGCCCCGCACTTGGAGACCTGATAGCCAGGCAGCTATCGACCCGGACCGCGATTAAAAGGAGCGTACCTTTTAAACTTCGTTTGGCAACACCCCGGCTGGTTTCATCCCTGGGTAGTGCAGTGACTCCAACCTTCCTCCACGACGAGAGCCTCTCTTCCTCTGCTGGACCCCTTGAACTGCAGGCACTACCAGGAACAACCACCACCGCAGGAGCCACTTCTTCACGTTTAAGGTACATTGTTCTGCCAGGCCTCCCTTTCCCTGTGGTAGCCCTAAAGGTGTTTTAAATCTTATATCTACTTGTTGGGTTGGCCGCCCTCTCTCTTAACATTTTCTTTCACCTTGCATCTACCTTTTCAATATTTGTTTACCAAAGACGTGACTGCAGCTACAAGAACATTTTTGCTCCTAAGCTCTTGGTCCTGTACCACTGACTCTGGCTCAGGCCTATTGACTCTGGCTGATTTGTTAGACCTGCTCTCACTAGATTGATTTTCAATAAGAAATGCATTGATGCTCCTGAATCTTCTAAACCCCTCTTCCTTCCTACGGTTTTAACTTGTGGAGTGCCATTTTGCTCAGTTTTCATTCACTTATCTTTCTGCTAAAGTGCCACTGTGCATTACTTGTTCACAAAATGTCAGGGAAGTGTTGCTAGGGGGTGTCTGAAGATATTTCGGTGCTTTCCCTCCCTTTCGTTAAATTGATAGAGTGCCATTTGTAGTTGGTTTTCACTGTGCCGTTTTGCTCAGTTTTCACTCTACCGCATCTACTGATGTGTTGAACTAGATGTGTATAGAATAAATATATCCTCTTTTTGATACAAAGCTTTGGTCAGTCAGCTTTGGTCCTTGTTCCATATTACTGTGATACCTATTGTGTAAACCCTGAATACTGCTCATCTCCCTCTTGAGATAAGTCGGACTGCTCAGCCACAGCTACCAACTAAATCTTTGTGGTACAGACTGATACCAAAGGGGATTTATTGCTGTCATCTGTAGTCCTAATCTGGTGTAGTGCTCCCTAGGGGAACTGCACTGGATTCTGCCTAACATCTACCCATTCACCAAGTGCCAATTATCCTTTGGAGCTCAAGAAGTATCTACTCTTTCACAAACACGCGCTGCACCTACCTTTTCAGGAATTGCAATCCCTGGTGATTTCATGGTGCCATGAAATCACCAGCCATCCCAATGGCAGGACACAAGGGTCAAACCGCCACGCTGGAACAAACATCTCGTCTCTTCTGGTGGCCGACCTTGAGCAAGGACGTAAAAAGATGTGTCACCACCTGTCCCACATGTACTCAAAGTAAATATTCCACATCCAAATCACTAGGTCTGTTGCAACAAGAACCTCCTCCTCTAAGGCCTTGGAAACATGTATCAACAGATTTTATTGTTGACCTGCTCCCCACACAGGGGTTTTTGGCGATCATGGTGACAATAGACTCTTTCAGTAATTTAGCCCACTTTTCCCTACTCAAAGGTCTTCCATCTTCTTCAGTCACTGCTGAAGTCTTCAATGGAGAGGTTGAAAGGCTACATGGTCTTACCCTCACCATCGTCTCCGACAGAGGTTCCCAGGTTACCTCTAAATTCTGGGAAAGCCTCTGCAAACAGCTGAGCATACATCGAGCACTCTCATCCGGATACCATCCTGAAAGCAATGGACCAACTGAGAGACTCAACTCCACCTTAGAGCAATACCTCTGGTGTTATTGTAATCAGGAACAAAGTGATTGGTAAGGACTCATTCTCCTGGCCGAATTTGCTTACAATAATGCCAAACACTCGGTGACGGGATGAGTCCGTTTTTCTGTACCTATGAGTACCACTCTCGGCATCTCTCAACTACAGGAATTAATTCCTCCAATGTACCCACAGATGACCAGCTCCTGGAAACCCTAAAAAAGACCCACAAAGAAGCTCAACTGAACCTTCAAACCAGTCAGCAGACTTACTAGAGATGGGCAGACAAGGGAAGAAGACCAAATCCTCTTTGGGATGTGGGTTTGAAGGTTTGGCTCTCCACTAAATAGCATTCCCGGTGGATCTACCCTGGCAAGTTCTCCCCTCACTACATTGGCCCCTACGTGATCAATGCTAGGCTCAATCCCGTAGCCTTTCAGCTAAAATGACCACTATGGCAGAAGAAGGTACACCCTTTGTTCCACAACTCCCTTCTCAAGCTGTACCTTCCAGATCCATTCTCTTGAAGGATAAGAAGATGAGCAGGCACATCCGACGACACCTTGGATTACAAAGTATGCCGCCTGATTGACTCCTGTTACAGAAAAGAAGTGTTACCATGCCTAGTCCACTGGAAGGGTTATCCTGTGTCAGAGAGGCCTTGGGAACCTGCTCGCAACATCAAAGCACCTGCATATCTGCTACTGCTCTTAACAGGGGGTCTATACCTCTGGGATTCCTGCCTAGTGATATTTCAGCTCTCGGAGCACCCTAGCTGGAACTACCGCAGCCATTTCTTCTTACCCACCACAATTCTTCACTACCACAGTTTTTCTGCCACAAGGCTTTTCCCTGGACAGGTGTCGGCTCCTCAGGGTCCCCACTGCCTGGTGGATTGCACATAAAGCAAAGTAGCCTCTGGGGGAGCTCGCCCTTATCTCTTCCAGAAGAAGAAGATGAAGGACAAGAAGACAACCACCCACAGAAGGAAAAAGAAGCCTGAGTGCCCAGACATATCGCCTGAAGACACAGGTGAGGAGACAGAGGAGGAGGTGTGCATGGTTACACTGGAAACAGCCTTCGTTCGTGAGATCTAGTTACTAATCTGGTGACGATACTATATAGTATCCCAGTGGAAGCTCGATATTTTACAGTGATTGATTTGAAAAATGCATTTCTTTCAATCCCATTGCACAAGGATTCAGAAGACTTGACTTAATTTACGTTTTGCCAAACCCGACTCTGTGGGATGTAGTGACCCACTTTGCTGTGCTATGCGGCATCACCCTGCTAGTTATGGTGAAAGAAACTGCAACAATGGCAGCAAAACCCTGGTGTGTGCCAAAAACCACATTCTGCAACACACAAAAGAATGGATGCACAACCTGCCACCCATGGTGCATGTGTGGTGGGATAGAGCACACACTGTTGAAAATGTGCCAGTGGGCTCCATGTCCAGCAAACAGAGTGCAGAGAGAGACGCAGCAGTTTGCAATTGAAACTCAAAAATGTGCCTACAAATGACATTTGCTTTAGTGCTAAAAATTCCAAAATGCCTATAACACAACACTTTTCAAGATCCAAAATCTTGCTCTGCGTTAATACTCATGTAATCTTATGAAGCATTGCAAACATACAAGTCATAATGTGAAGAGCAAAACATTTTTTCAGAAACACCGGATTGTCTGTAAACTGACAGCCCCTGTCAAAATCTGTGCGCAGTACCTTGGGCTACCTGTGGATGACAGCTGTCGGAGTCTGCCGGCTTAGCACACATAAAAAGGATTGTTGCTAAAAGGAATACAGAACTTAGTTGTGTTTTTGATCCCACAGATTTAAAGCTAAGAAAGTAATGTATTTAAGTGATTTGATGCAATAAGTTTGGTTTTGCTGGAGTTTAATTAAGAATAAATTAGCCTGGCTGAGCTGCAAGATCTGGAAAAGCAGGTTTCTCCCAGGGGGAGGGAAAGGCCACCCAGCAGAAACTCACTGGGAGATTCTAATTACGGGTTAGCCCACACTTTTGTCTACAGAAAGAGAAGGAACAATGGCAGAGCTTCAGCCCAGGAAACTGAGGTGTGAAAGGGGCCGTAAACTTCTCCTGGAAGGGACAAACAAGGAGGGGCCTGTTCCTGGACTGCAGGGAGAGACAAAGGGGCAGGACCATTTGCTGTTAAGCATGAACAAAGAACAGTTTTGAAACACTCATAACTTGTGATTCAAAGTGGTGAAAAATATACCAAGGATGTAATTGTTAGTCTAATTTTTGGCTGCACGTTTTAAGAGGCGGCAGAACCGTGTAACATGTTCTGCACAGGAATGGCAATATATGTGGTTTTATGTGAAATGTGTTAATATTAGAATTTTGAAAAGTTACACACTCATCCCCTTGTTGAACGCACACAATTGTGGTAATTTGCAGAACATTCGGAAAATGTTTTCATCGCGAAAAGGACAAAATTCTGTAGAAATTTGAAGCAAGATTCCACAGCTGCTGGATTCTGAGAAACAGCTATTAGATAAAATATGGCATCTTTGTATGTGGTTTGTGTAAAGGGGACCAATGTAGAAATATGTATTTAGGATGAAATCCGATTTTGGTACTAGTAGCTAAAGGGAGGTTTCTTAGAACTGTAAAGCAAACCATAAAATGTGACATCATCCAGCCTTGATCCAATCACTCAGTTGCAAGGCGGAGATGAGGTTTTGATCCAATCCCAGCTCACATGGGCAGGTTTAGTTAAGCCAGCCCAAACACCCATTTTGTGATGTCATTTTAAAGGATAAATAGAGACAGCTGACAACACATAGGGACTGACTGATTCACTCACTTCCCTGATTCCAGCAAAGCACTCTGATTCAGCATTCTACATCCAGCTCTAAAACATCCTTCCAGATCCAGATGCCAAGACTCTTGCAAGCAGTAGAGAACCATTGACTTTCTGCAAGTCCTAATCCTCAAACTTATTCTTGCAACCCAGTGAAGCGCTGTGGTGTGAGAAGGCCTTTGAACTAGTATCCTGAAATTCTCTGGCTTGCCACCACAAGGTCTGTCATTTCTAAACCTGAATTTCTGTTTTCCATTCTCGCACCTATTTTACAAAAACAACCTTTACTAAAACCTCTATAACTCCCTTGGTTTTTATGATGAAAGTGAAATTCCAACTCCTACTTGTACCCAACATCCTTAGCTATCCATAGAACCCAATTATAGTGAATATTGTGCAAGGAAAATGTTGCTGTGAATTGAAATTCTGAAAGGTCTTTACACGTGTGAAATAGCTTTAAATTGTTCCCTACTTGGACTTTGAAATTTCAAATGTTTTCTTGTGACTAAATAATTGTTTGTGATTGTGTGCAACTGTTCAAAGCGGCTCCCATAGGAATTTATGATCATTTAAACATTTATGACCATATTTGACCATATTTGGTGTTTTTGATCAGTCAATTACTAAGACAATTTAAAAGCCATTCTGGCAGCTGAAAAGTTAATTCCGTTTTTCTCTTGTGTTTGAAGGGGGAAGGTGGGCGTGACATTCTGTTTGATTTGTGCTATTCCTGAATACCTGCTCTTTTCTCACATCTATTCATTGCCTATTGAGGGTTGAGGGGTGTTGCAGGGGAACCTCTAACTATAGTGCCATCTATACAAAACCAACACAAAAGTATTATTTTCTGTGCTACATTTGTTTTATGCTCATTCCTTGATTCCTAGTGTATTAAAGATACTATTCAGTGTGCTGTCACCCCATTGGTGATTGTTGTTTACCTATTAAATTATTTTGTGAGTTGAATTCTAAATACATAAATAAATATTTACCTTTGCAAACTAGCCTGATTTCTGGTTCATTGTGACCGGGGGGTTCCAGGAAAAGGGTGTGATATGAATGGTATATCGTTCAGAATTCATAGATAAAAATAAATAAGGGTTTCAATTGCGCACCACATGCTGGGCGTTACTTGGGTGTGTGCCGGATTGAAATAACTTACAGCTGAAACATACTTGTTTGCCTCAAGGGTACTATGAGTCCCCATCTATCTTTGATATAGTCCTACAGATGGATCTAGGCTATATTGATCTCAAAATTGTGGTGATAGAATACATAGATGACATTTTAATTTGTAGCACTACAGAAGATGAGTGCAGACAGAATTCTGTTCAGTTGATGACTATTTTAGCAGACAAGGGATATAAACTAGACAAGGAGAAATTACAATATTGTCAAGAAGAAGTGATATACATAGATCATTGGATTCTGCATGAAGGAAATAAAGTGACACCTGAAGGAGCTGAGGTAATTATGAAAACCTCAAAACTAAATACAGTGAAGCAGATGCAGCAGTTTTTTGGTATTATACAACTATCTTAGAGCCTGGGTGTTTGATTATAGCACATACACAAGACAATTTCTGCATGAATTAAAGAAAGCGCAAGTGGGTAAAACAAAATTTGAATGGACTCAAGAGATTTAAGGGGATGAAAAAAGCAATTTGTACCACCACTGTTTTAGGAATTCCCAATTATGCAGAGGAATTGTATTTGTTTTCGCATACAAATGGGACAGTCATGGCAGCAGTGCTTATAAGGAGAACCACATTGAGGTACAAATCATTGGCGTATTGTATTGTAATGATCTATGTATATCACTTCTTCTTGACAATATTGTAATTTCTCCTTGTCTAGTATTACAGTGGGATTTTAGACCCAGTTATAAGAGGACACTTCCCTTGCGAACAGTCTTTGGCAGCTGCCGCATTCACAATTGAGAAATCTACAAGTATTGCAATGGGCTGCTCTATGACTCTATTTGTGGAGCATGCTCTATTTGCTATTTTAGAGAAACCCAAGGACACATTGACATGCAGGAGAGCTTCAGCTTAGGCAGTGATGATTTCTAACCCAGCGATACAAATTGTAAGATGTAAAATAGTGAATCCTGCCACGTTTATAGCTGAGCCAGTAGAAGGTGATTGTATACATGACTGTGCTAATGATGTTGAATTTTATGATGATATACCCTGTGTGAAGGAAAATGCTTTAGCCAGAGGGAAGATTCTCTTTAATGATGGTTCTTCGAAAAATTGATCAGACTAGTGGGGAAAGTCATTCTGGTGCTGCAGTAATAAGACAAAGGTTAAAAGGAGAATTTGAAGTAGTAATGAGTGCAAGACTACCGTCTCACTTTTCAGCACAATCAGCAGAATTAGTGGCTCTTATCGTCGCACTCGACAAACATGAAGGGCAGGAAGTGACAGTGTACAGAGACTCTGCCTATGTGATGTCAACCATACACACAGGTTTAGCAGGTTGGAAGAGTAGGGGCTACCTCTGCATAGACAGCACTCCAGCACATCACGTATCCTTATTGGATAGGCTCATTAAGGCACTACAACTCCCGGTGGCCATAGCAGTTGTTCAATGCGCAGTGCATACCAAGCAAACAGATTTTCTCTCTTGCTGGAATAAAGCCGCAGCTGTATAAGCCAAAAGAGTAGCCTATTCTCCTGAAATGTCGAGTTTTGATACCGAGAGCACTAAAGAAAAGGTAGTTACGACCATGTTAATGCAATAACCTTAGTCTATGTCTTAATCTCTGAGAAGTTATGTTTTATGAACTAGCATACAGGATTGGGGGTCACTATTTCATTGATCATGTTTCCATGGACTATTTTTCTGCTCCCATCTCCCCTTAACAGTCGGCATGGGTCGGTTGTCACTCCTCCCTCCGAGTGCATAGGGGACACACCCATGACCTCTGTATTTATTTGTAAAAACAGGTTGCAAAATTCTTTCCCGCCAAAAGATTTCACTGATAAAGTGACATGCTCCCATCACAAAATGTTTGAACAAGAACATCCTTGAGATCTGACTCCCTCCTATCAAACTCACCTCATCAATACGGGGTCAACATCCACATCACCCCCACAACTGAATCATTATAGAATGGAATCTTTAATAGCAAGAGCCCCATTCCCAATGGATCACAATACTACAGGACTTCAACTTTCAGCTTGATGGCGGACTGGAAATCTACCAACAACAGTACTTCTCAAGAGCTTTCCAAATCAGCCTTCCCCCAAATAAGTAACTCACTCCGAATTTCAATTAATAAAATGTTGTGTTTGATAAATCACAACAATGTTGCAGGAAGTATATTATTATTATTATTATTATTATTATTATTATTATTATTATTATTATTATTATTATTATTATTGCCTGACCTATCTTTAGGAAGCAATGGCATACTTTATAAGTTTTAGGGAGAAGAACAAGTTAAGGCAGAGATACAGGGGAACTAACCAAATCGTCCAGGATATTGCGGCCTGAAATGGTAATTTTTGCAGCATAAAAAAGCAAATTTTGCTGAAAAAGGTTTTATTTATTGCTGCATTTTGGATTGGAGGGGGAAGCATTTATTATTGATTGGAGTGTGTATGATTGGCACATTGGAGGAAAGAGGCAGTGTTCGGGACTACAAGATAACTAGATTGTTATTATTTGTCCCTTTTGTATCAATTTAAAAGGAAGTCTCAGACAGAAGTGTTTGTTTTATGCTACATTTTTAGTTTAATGTGCATGCCTATTTAACTGTATTGATCATTATCAGTTATATTGGTGGAAATATTCCCCTTCTATGTTCCCCAATCACCCAAACACCCACATACCTCTCTCACCTACACCCACCACTCACTAGTTTCCAATCACAATTTACAATCCTGAACCTCTCACTCTCAGTCATGCACATCCCTGCATGCTGTTACACTACCAAGTCACATTTTTCACTGCCCAGTCCCTGACATACTCCAAATCAGATTCGCACTGTACGCTCCCCAGTTCCTCCTGCAGTCTACAGTCTGCTTTCTCCCATTCTATCACACTCTTCCCGCATCCGTTCTCCAAATCTGCAGCTCCCTGCCTCTTTTTGGCCAACTGCTCCTGCTCTGCTACTAGCCCACGGCTCCCCCTGTGCCCCACGCTCCTAATGCTTTCTGGGCCACTGCTCCCGCTCTGATTTCAGGCTCACCACCCCACTGCTTCCTCTTTACTCTCTTGCCCACTGCTTCCCTCTCTCACCCAATGCACTCCACCCGCTTTCTTGTATATCACTCCCCATCAGACCCATCACTCCCCCTCTCTATCCTTTCCCTCTCATATTATGACTAGTTTTAAATTGTTTAAAAATGTACATTTTGGCCCAGCCCCTCAAACAATGGGGCATCTAAAAATAAAGTAGAGGCTATGCTAGCTTTAGATAACCTAGTTTTGGAAATGGGCAGACCAACTTATTCTGAAGGATGACCTTCGCATTTCCACAGGGCTGAGCTGTAGGGCAAATGATGAGCTAGCCAGCCGCCTTGGATTTATTGATGTCGAAAGAGATTTCTAGCCAATTTTGTTCAACAGGCTCCCAGTGCATTTCACTTTGACAGGCCCTTGTGGGGCTTGTCACTGTAAAATGTGATAAAAAAAAACATTTATATCCCTTTTGAGGAAAAGAAATGCAAGTGAGGCAGCAGTGGTTCACATTTGCTGTCACACTTAAAAAAAAAAAAGTTGGCCTAGTCAGGCAGTGTGCACCACTTCACCCATGTCTATTCAAAGCAGGTGCATGGGGTTTGCCTTTGTTTTTTGCACATTTAAAAGTGCATCGTATTTGTAAATTTGGGATGTGCTTTTAAATGCTCAGAAATTACCCATGATTTGCGCAAATCTGCAAAGAGGTGATAATCGGCCATCTGAATGGGTGAATATAAGATGCAACCATTCTGATGTCCTTTGTGGATTGGGCTTCTTTTTTTGGTTGGCGCAGATGATGAGATGTGGTTGCGCATTCCGTTGTTTGTATCAAAAAACTTTTGAGAACCTGTCTCCTTGTGTCTTTTTTGAAAGCAGGGTTTTGCCAGTGTTTTTGCTAAAATCTCAGTTTTTGTACTTTAAAAAAAATAGCAGTTTTTGTGGCATTTTGCGGGATATCAAAATCGCCATGAGATGGATGGTCTGACTAAGAAGGTATCCACAAACAACCAGTGGAGGAAACTGGGGGGGGGGGGGCAGATCAACCTTTACTCAGGTTAGGTGGGAATGCAGGATGTGTGCACCGAGCTGTTAGGGATGAGCCATTCCTTGAAGATGACGGTCTTTTGCTCCTTCCTGAAATGTAGAAGCTAGGGAGCATATTTGGTGTTGATGGGTTGGTGGTTCCCGAGCCCTGGGGCATAGACAGAGAGCACCTGTCTTCTGGCTCTTTACTTTATGCACCTGCGGATTTTAAGTCTGCACATGCCTTTACTTCTGATTGATCATAGACCTCTGGAGATGATGATTTTCTCAGAAGGTTTACCAGAAAGGTTGCTTTGGTATTTCAGGGTGACAGTTTGTAGATGATGCAGCAGGATTTGAAGATGATACATGCATGTAGAGGCAGTCTGTACAGTTCGAAGAGGGTTTGGCGATGTGGTTGATTTTGCGAGTGCGTTGATGAGTAATGTTGGAACATATAGAAGATATCTCATTGGTTTCAAGGTAGTTGCCAGAAGGCCTTCCAGAAAGGCATCATCAGCTTTCAGGAGGAAGAGGAACAAGGTTTAGACAGCAGATCTGAAGTTGTTTTCTGAAATTAAGCGCTTGATTTCTTTCAGAAGAGAAAGTTGGTACAAAGCTGTACTTGCTATTTGCTTGTTGAAGGCGAGGTCTCTGTCAATGTCATACCCAAGGGACTGGGTGCAGGTCATCAGCTGAGATGGACGGCTGTGAGGTTCATAGCAAAGTGCCAGGTTTGGAAGTCAGGGTTTTCGGTGTTGTTGTTCAGTAGTAGTAATTCCATTTTGGAGGGATTGAGCCCTCAATTTATGTCGATAAGCTACTATAAGCTTACCAACCTTCTCTCTCTCCGCTGGTCAGAAGATATTACATTTTTATTTTTCTGTCTGCTAGGCACAAATGATATCAAGAAATGGCAAACACACCAACTCTACACACCTATCTTGCAGAGAAACACCTGTTGCCATTCTATCCCAACATATTTTGTTACCCACTAGTACAACTTGTCTACTATCTAACTTACTAACATGTTGCAGCTGTGGATGTTGCAAGGGCCAATGGTTCCAATTGGAACTGATACCTAGGGGGTTGTCCTTGGTGCAGAGGACAGATAGGAAGTGGGACTTTTGGGAGGCCACGCCTCCCACATATTCTGATGAGTGACCCAGTCCCAGTTACTACTTGTGCAAGGGACTGGAACGATTTTGCTTGTTGGTGTGCATAGTCAGCTGGCTGGACCTTTAGCTTTAAAGGTGCCTGGTCTGTTTTCACACTCAATTCAATCCAGTGTACTTCTACACATCTTTCCATGGCCACAGAGCCTCATGGACGCCAGAATTGTTGCAGAGAATCCTTGACTAGCTGTGGTGCATGTAGTACATCCTCTAGTATGCTTGTCGCTGATTGTTCAAGTAATCTTGCACTTCTGCACATGCAATGGCCCTCATTCCAACCCAGGTGGTAAGTTCCCTACTTTACCACCATGGTGTAAACTCTGTTTACACCTCTGTTTACTCTGTTTACACCATGGTGGATGGCGGATTTACCGCCCCATTCCAAGGTGAGTGGGGCGGTAAATCCCCAATCCCCATTTACCCTTCCCCATTTTTTTTTTTTTTTTTTTTTTTTTGTATTTGGTTTATTGAGATAAAAACCTTTACAATTCAATTTAACATACCAATAAAAATTCTAAACAACAATAATTTAAGACATAATGAAGCACCTTAACAATTAAAAGATACGAAGACAATCCACTCAAACAAACTTTGGCAACATTTTGAATGAGCAGGACAAGAATAATGCCGAATTTCCATTTGATTAATAAAACTAGAGAGTTTAAAAATACAAATTGAAAGGGAATAGGGACATAGGCCCTATCAGAAAAATTCTGAGACAACATCCAATAAATATCCAATTAGCATTCAAGGAATGAGATTACAGTTCAGGACTTTGTATGATTATCAAGAGGTAATAAGAAGGTCATTTGATATAATTATATTAAATGTTCATTCTCACCCATCTACCCGATCTACTAATGAAATTTGCATGTTTTTTATTTGGCATACAAGTCTTCTGCCAACTTGGATTCTATTATTGCCAACAAGTTAGTTAGGCGGAGAATAAGATTCTGGCTGAGACCTTCCATGCAGCGTTTCCATAAAAGTTCCTTAGAGATTGCATGGTTAGAGTAAAAGTACTCAAAAGATTGAATTCGAGGGTCTTCAAAGAATGGACAGCTGATCACTAAATGTTTAAGAGTTTCATGTGCTATGCAGTTTCTACAGAAGCGGCAACTAGTATCAGAATTCCTATTTAGGTAACCAGTCCAGTGTTTAAGTCGTTCGCGGGTATGAAATTGGTTGAAACGAAATCGCATATAGTTGTTTCTTAAGCGAGCAGAAGGGAACTGTAAGAGATATTTTAAACGGGTTCCCCATCTACCGCGAACTTCATTGTATTCTTTGAAGAAGGGGTATTTACCCATTTCATCTAGCATTATACACCAAAAAAATCTTTGAAATTTCAGTTTTTGGCTTGGTAACCGCATACTCATAGATAACGGCGATTCATTAATAAGATGTAATATTTTAATAAGCTTAAGCGAGTAAGTATTGAGTGATTTGATGTGAGATTCAGACAATAATTGATTCAGATTAACATAAAGAGTGTTTTTCGGTGGATTATAGATCTTAGTTAGGTTGATAATTTTACGCCATGTATGTTTTACCGACAATTGTAGTAAGTTTAGTTCATGGCAAATCATCACATTAGGAATCGACATTGATAGTCCCAGAACTGTTTTCCATAATTTCCCCTGTAAGATATTTAGATAGGCATCTAAATCATATGTGCAGATGTCCAGGGAGTATAGAATAATAGGTTCGACCTTCTGCAGATAAAATTGAATTAGCGGTATTAGGGAAAACATACAATATTTCTGGTGAATAATTTTCATCTGAGATGTCAATCCCCTGACTTTTCGGTTGAGATAGTTTTTCCACATTGTAATTGAATATTGATCAGCTAACGGGTATCCCAGATAGTGAAGCATCGAAGAACATTCAATTTTGGTGTTGTTAATATGCCAAGAATAGCGATGGCATCTTGATTTTTTTTGAGAAAAAATCATTATAAAGGTTTTCGTTGGATTAGGCGTAAGATTATGATTATATGCAAAATCCAAGAATAGGTCCAACTTTCGTTGGAGACCAAAGGGCGTTCGATCGAAGAATAATAAATCATCAGCAAAGCCTAACCAATCTAAGTTCAGGGAACCCAGCTTTACAGAATAGCATTCCCCCGCGGTCCATTTCTCATCAAATCCTAACAGGTACAAATTGAACAATATGGCTGCCATATTGCAGCCTTGTTTCACCCCGATCTCAGTAGGAATGGGGTCTGTCAGGGCTCCTTCCTTAGTGAGACGCATGCAATAATTTGTATTTTTGTGAAGTATTGCAATCAAAGCAACTAATTTAGTCGGAATACCAAGTTGGATCATTTTTTCCCACAAGACTTCTCGAATAACACAATCAAAAGCTGCGGTCAAATCCAAACTAGCCATATAAATTGGACCTGAGTGATTAGCCAAGGAATGAGCCTGAAGATGGGCTAGAATTGTGGCATTTAGCTGACAGCCAATGAATTTTCTAAATCCTCCCTGATAAATAGACAGCATATTCTTTCCATCAATGTAGGCTTGTAATTGTTGGATGAGTAAAATAGAAAATATTTTGGAAGAAGCGTCAGTTAAGGCAATCGGGCGATAATTGGAGGGACATTCCGGAGAGCCCTTTTTGTAAATTGGAATAACATACGCAGAGGACCATGTAATGGGGATATGTCCTGTTTGTAAGATCAGGTCGAATTTGATTTTAAGAATGTGGGCCCAGAATACTGGGTTCGATTTATACACACAGGATGGAATACCATCGGGACCAGGTGCTTTAGAAGGCTTCAATCGACCAATGGCATCTATAATGTCCTCTATGGACCATAAGGAAGAAAGGTCAAGATCCAAGCGTGGTTCGCTACCCTTGAGAAATTGAAATCGCTCAGGCATGGTATATTTGCGTTTTATATACGATACCCAGTTTTCGGCGGGAATAACAGAATCAAAGTTAGTTGTGTTTTCCGAGGTAATAGAACGAAGAGTATTCCAGATTTTCCTAGAGTCATGCTTTAATAAGTGATAAAATAATTTCTGGTTGTCCGCATAGAGAAGGTGTCTTTTTAGCCATTTTAACTTATTACGAAATCTTTGTCTAACTGCTTTAATCAATTTGTCGCGAGCAAGGTCAGAATGAGAAGTTCTATTAATCTGACGAATTACGTGATTTTTTTGCGATTTTAAATAAGCAACTTGACTATTAAATTTGTGCGCATGAACTTGAATAGTTTTTTCGTGAGTATCCCTTGAGTGAAGCATAGCTTCTAGGTGAATTTGAATTCTGATAGAATTTAGATGATCTAAATGAATAAGTGAAGGGCTCAGTGGTGATTGATGTAGAAAAATACTGGGATCGCATTCTAGGTTCCGAATAAATATTGCACACACTTTAGGATTCCATCTCACTGTGTGGTGGGGCCTATCAATTTCTACTAAGGAAAGAATAGAATTATCTTTGAAACGAGCCATCGGAATATTCAACTGCATGGAAATAATCATATGGTCTCCTAAGAATGGATCGATGATTTTAAGAGCATCTATGTTCGAATATAGACTCGAAGAAATAAAAAAATAATCAATGAGGGAATTGAGATTTGCTCTAGTCCATGTATAGGAGAAATCGTCGAGAGCAAAGTAAGGGGTTTGAATATCCCATTCAAGGAAAAAGGAATTCCATACAGTGCCAGACTTAAGGGACATAAATGAGTGCTTATCCCTAATTGCATTTTTATGAACACCTATATCATAGCAGTAGCAGTTGAAGTCACCACCTACAATAACTTTCGCCGAGGGATATAAAATCAATCCCTTTTCAAGTACCTCATACATTTCCTCAATGATGGTCTCTATTGGTGTGGACAATTTATTCCAATAAATACATACCAATAAAAGAATAATAGAGGGATCCAAGACATCTTTCATAATGATTGCTAAAATAGAATCCGAACTGCTAATCTTTTCCAAGGAGCATTGAAGGGCAGTATTCACCAGTATGGCCAGGCCGCCAGAGGGACGACCTTCACTGCCTCGCTTTGCAGTCTGAATATATGCTGAAAAACCATCTATAAAAAAGGAAGATTGATTCATGGTCTCTTGAATAAAAATAAGATCAGGTCGATTAAGCTGATTTAAGTGATACCATTTTTTGAAGTTATTTATGCCACAAGAATTCCATGAAATAATGTGGAGACGCAGAGGGCTACGAATGTTTCATTGCCTTTTGTTGTATTGCTTGCGTGGTGTTAATGGGGTCCCTCCAAGACATCTCCTTTAGTGCAGACATGAATGACATGAATTGTTTCATAGTATCAACATCAATATTTACAGGAGTATCCTGGGTTAAATTATCAGAAACGCTTTCAACGCTCAAGGGAGTAGGTTCTAGATAACTTTGTGCATCGTCAAAAGATGAAAAAAATGATGAGGTTAATCCAATAAATGCCAAGTCATCAGAATGATCCCATAACATCTTCATAATAAAAGGAGACATAAATTTGCAAATCATTCGGTTATTATTAATGTCAGCCAATTTCACCCAATCAATGTCGTCAGATCTAATATTTCGTAGGGCAGGGATATCCTGAAAAACAGTCATCATAAAGGTGCGGTTCAAGCGAGCCTTTCCATAGCGGGCTTCATCGCTTTCCCATCCCATAATAATAGCAGATTTTAAGTCGCCATAATTATGGTCAGTCGGGGATTCCCGTTTATCCGTAGTGGATTTCAGATTGGTCAATTTGGAGCGCTCGTTGGCTAGTGGACTCTGCAAACTCAGAATTGGTAACTTTGGGCTAGTATGTTGATGAACTAAGCTCGCAGTTTCATGAGAGATTAGTTGTTTTCGGGGGTCAACTTTGTTGACTGAGGATATATCTTCCGGCTCGCTTGAACTTACACCCTCCAAATTTTTTTTTTGGGATTCAGTTGGATGATTAGGACAAGTAAGTATTTTATTTTCTCTTTGTCCATTGGCATTACCCAAGATCACTTTCGCAGTTTTTTTAATTTTCAACAATGGATAATACTTGGAGAGGTCAGTTTGAACGCAGTGTGGGGGCCCACCTATTGGGTTAGCCACCACCCCGAGGTCAATGTGACCTTTCTCCTCATTATCCTTTCCCTTGTTTACATTCAATCTTGATTTGTTGGGTTCTTGCCAAGCTGGTTCATTAGGCGAGTCCTCATTTCCTTTAGTTTTTTTGTTTTTTAGTGGAGATTTGCAGGGGACTTTGGTAAGTACAGAGTTCGAGTCTGGCTCTGGAAGATTCAACAGGGCCTTCGATTCCTCGCTCAACTGATTTAAGTCGATAATGTTATCTCCCTCTGAAAGATTACAGATATCTTTAATATGTGTATTGTGAGTATCGTTTTTATCACAAGACTGATTCTTTGTTTTTTTTTCTTGTTTTCCCTTTTGTAATTTGGCGAGAAGATTTCTCTTTTGAGCACGTGCCAGAGCTCTTCTTTGTTTTCTAGTGAGGGCAATGGGAGGAGTTTGATCGTGCACCACCTCAATGTCGTGTGTTTCTGTTGCTTCTTGAGGGATATGATCTGTTCCAGAAAGATCAATGAGATCTGTTAGAGCCGAAGGGCTATCTGGAGAGACTCCTTTATCTTCGCATGTAGTCATCAGCGAATCCTTGTTGATTGACTTGGAAAGTGTGGCAAGATTAGTTGCCATTTCCTTTACAAGGTTAGTCAAGACAGCAAGGTTAGATTCACTGGGATTTTCCGCGTACACTAGTTTTGGATTCACAACCTTCCGATTTTCTAATATAAAGGATGGTTCTTCTGTCACTACTTCAGAGAACAATTTTGTTTGAGTGCCTGTAGTTTGAACATGGACCATCGAATCTTTTTTGTTTATGATGGAAGAAAACATATGAGAGGCGAATAACATGCCCTCCATTTTTGCAAGAGAACACGTGAGGTCGGACATTTGAAGCTGTAGAAATTTTATTGCCTCATGAGTTTGCTCGTGGCCTTTATCAAGTAAATTGAGAATTCTGGTCATGACCGGAAAGGATTCGATGGAGTGTTGCAAATCGGCATTCCAATTTTCTTGTTCAGCGGTAGGACGTTTATGCTGTGGATGGGTTTTGCAATGGGTTGACTCGTTGGAGTCAGAGCTAGGTGCTCGGTTTCCTTCGTGTCTAGAAGGGTATTGGCAAGTAGGGATCGTCGGTTGTTCCATGATCGGGGAACTATTTACCATCAAGGGGGGCCCTCCTATATTGTTGTTACTTGGAGTATTAGTTCCCCCAAGGATAAGTGCTTCCTTCAGTGCACTGGAGTGTGCAGGCACCGAATAGGTGTATGCTGGGGGATTGTTAAAAAGGAATACATTCTCAATCCCGTACTTACTTCTATTGACAGGAGTTGAGGGTTCGTAGGATAGACGAATCCGTTTACCTAATTCTATTTCAATTGCCGGGGCTAAAATAGAAACGTCTGCGGTACACGTATCAAATTGCTCGGTTCCCATTATTTTTTTTATTTCGTCACTATCAAGACTTGGATTAGAATTACAGTCATCAATTTCCCAATCCTTTGGGGAGGTTTCATTCGCTTCTTTAACAGACATGTATACTGGTTTAGTTTTGGAATCCATGCTGCTTCCGGGCAAAGTAGTTTTAGTAGTCGCGCTGTCGATGTACACCGACCGTTTTTCCAAGGGAATTTGTTCCTCAAGGTCTTCAGGGGATACAACGACAGAGGCATCCTTATTATCTTTCTGTAAGTCGTCACATTGAAAATTCTCTATCTTGTATTGCATAGGCCCAGAAACGGATTTCTTAATAACCAATCTGTTTTTCCATTCCTGTTCTGTATTAAATTCAAACGAGGCAGGAGTGAGAATAGCTTTGTTGTCAACATTGCTTTCTGATTTCAAAGCCATTATAGGCTTTTCAAATGGCAAAGAGGTGCAATAATTGGAGTTAAGAAGGGGTTTATATTCTTCATTTGTCTCTTTG
This sequence comes from Ambystoma mexicanum, assembly GCF_040938575.1. Taxonomy (NCBI): domain Eukaryota; kingdom Metazoa; phylum Chordata; class Amphibia; order Caudata; family Ambystomatidae; genus Ambystoma; species Ambystoma mexicanum. The sequence continues at coordinate 1,163,546,534 of NC_090922.1, forward strand.
TCGCGCTGGTTTAAGGGCATTGCAGCGGACAATTTTACTACATTAAGGTTCGCCTCAGTTTGTTTAGGGTTAGTTTGGGATTCTTTTTTTTTTATACTGCGTAGCCCCTCTGCCATGACCAGAGCGATTCTGATCACGATTATAGGCTAAGAGATAAAGGACAGTATGTAGCACCCGCTTTGCTCACAGTAACCCCCTCCCAGCGATTGTTTGATAAACTATGTGGGGGCCTCAAAGGGAGTAACCCTACCACCAAGCCACCTTACCGCCTAACAGCCCAACAGCCGCACTTCACAGGCACTTCCGGATGCGCGCGCCGGATGCGCGGGTCCGTGTGCTGATAAGGAAGTGGACGGCGGGTTAGTGGGCGGGCAGGCGGGCGGGATCAGGGGGGCGTGGCTAAAGGGGGAAAAAGAAAAGAGAAGCATTAACGGGCAGCCCAAATTCCGAAAACCCGCGGGAAACCCGCGGACACTAAAGTAGCGGGTGCAGAGTCCTTAACAAGTACCCAAAGTAAAAGTCCTCTTGATCCAATCAAATGCGCGTTACGCGCAAGATTCGCTTCGGGTCCTTCCTCTTGCCGACGGCACTGTGGCAGAGAATCCAAGGACGAAGCAGCGAGTCCAGCCCAACAGCCGCACTTCACAGGCACTTCCGGATGCGCGCGCCGGATGCGCGGGTCCGTGTGCTGATAAGGAAGTGGACGGCGGGTTAGTGGGCGGGCAGGCGGGCGGGATCAGGGGGGCGTGGCTAAAGGGGGAAAAAGAAAAGAGAAGCATTAACGGGCAGCCCAAATTCCGAAAACCCGCGGGAAACCCGCGGACACTAAAGTAGCGGGTGCAGAGTCCTTAACAAGTACCCAAAGTAAAAGTCCTCTTGATCCAATCAAATGCGCGTTACGCGCAAGATTCGCTTCGGGTCCTTCCTCTTGCCGACGGCACTGTGGCAGAGAATCCAAGGACGAAGCAGCGAGTCCAGCCCAACAGCCGCACTTCACAGGCACTTCCGGATGCGCGCGCCGGATGCGCGGGTCCGTGTGCTGATAAGGAAGTGGACGGCGGGTTAGTGGGCGGGCAGGCGGGCGGGATCAGGGGGGCGTGGCTAAAGGGGGAAAAAGAAAAGAGAAGCATTAACGGGCAGCCCAAATTCCGAAAACCCGCGGGAAACCCGCGGACACTAAAGTAGCGGGTGCAGAGTCCTTAACAAGTACCCAAAGTAAAAGTCCTCTTGATCCAATCAAATGCGCGTTACGCGCAAGATTCGCTTCGGGTCCTTCCTCTTGCCGACGGCACTGTGGCAGAGAATCCAAGGACGAAGCAGCGAGTCCAGCCCAACAGCCGCACTTCACAGGCACTTCCGGATGCGCGCGCCGGATGCGCGGGTCCGTGTGCTGATAAGGAAGTGGACGGCGGGTTAGTGGGCGGGCAGGCGGGCGGGATCAGGGGGGCGTGGCCAAAGTAAAAGTCCTCTTGATCCAATCAAATGCGCGTTACGCGCAAGATTCGCTTCGGGTCCTTCCTCTTGCCGACGGCACTGTGGCAGAGAATCCAAGGACGAAGCAGCGAGTCCAGCCCAACAGCCGCACTTCACAGGCACTTCCGGATGCGCGCGCCGGATGCGCGGGTCCGTGTGCTGATAAGGAAGTGGACGGCGGGTTAGTGGGCGGGCAGGCGGGCGGGATCAGGGGGGCGTGGCCAAAGTAAAAGTCCTCTTGATCCAATCAAATGCGCGTTACGCGCAAGATTCGCTTCGGGTCCTTCCTCTTGCCGACGGCACTGTGGCAGAGAATCCAAGGACGAAGCAGCGAGTCCAGCCCAACAGCCGCACTTCACAGGCACTTCCGGATTACCCTTCCCCATTCCCTTTTTTGCCCCATAGGGCATAATGGGAGTGGGGAAGGCGCTTATTACGGCACCGTAAATTACGGTGCCATAATTAGCGCCAAGGACGCTTAGCCGACGTTAAACCCTTAACGCCTGGGTTGTCTCACTGTACAGTTGTTGCTGAGGGCACCACTCCTTGGATTAGTTGAATAATATGTATCTTGTGATAGCACTGAAAGAGTTAATGATGCAGAACTCACAAATATTTGTGTCTGTGTTGGTGAGGTGTATCCCAGTGATAGGCCATGTAGCCCATTCTATTATACCAAAGTGATCATTTAATCCCTGTCCCTTGTAGACACTACCAGCTGGAAGGGCTGTACGTGTCTCACCCAAACCTTCTCAACCAATTTCCTCTTACCCCTCCTAGGGAAAAGTACTTAATTTTGCTGTCGCAACCTCATAGCCACTCCCTGCGAGCAGTTGGGAAACTGGGTTGTGACCTAAAAGTCAGACAAAGGAATTTCAAAGACTATAGTTACTTTGGCGGCATAAACAATCGCATATCTGAACTAATACCTCTCTATCTTCCTCACTGTATCATACCACAGAGACAAAAATCATATTTTATTATCATTGAAGAACTCAGAGATTTCAAAAGCATAAGGAACAATATACTGTATTGGCGAACATGTGCAATTATCATTATCCCTGCTGTACTGCCTAAAGGGGAGTATGTAAGGTGGTGGGTGAACTCCTTGAGTGGCAGGGACTGTCATCCTCACATTATTCTGAAGACATATAACACACCTCCCACAGTTATCTTTTGAAATTGCTGAAAATGTGGGTGCTTATCAATATTTTTTCAACATTAGAATGAGTCCACCTTTGCCTAGATGAGCGTGTCCATGATGCACCCTAACTAGATGTGAAAATAATACTTTTGGGGCAACCAAGCATCACTGTTCATCCATCCATGCAGCATCCTCATGTAATCAGCACCCTTTGGGAATCCAATAGTCTTTTTCAATTGAGGGGGCATTATTCAGAATTATTGCTAGTTCTTCAAGAGTCTTAAAAGGAGGGTGTTCTGGCATCTCCCTTACTGGAAGAATGCATTTATCCTGTGAGCCGACACTGCCACCAACTTTGCAGTGAAATCTTTAAAATTGTTGCTGCAATTAACTTCACTGTCAAATGGCTGATGTGCTCTACATATGATTGTTGCTACATATTTGGGAAGCATAATGGCATCCAGAAGTGCTCTGATGTATTAATGATTGTTAATACGGGGCCCAGAGGAGATCAAAAATCCTCTTTGTTGGCACAACTGACTGAAATCGTGGGCCACTCTGAAGGCTTGACTTGAGTCATTGTATATGTTTATGCAATGTTGTTTTTCCAGTTCTCAAGCCCTCGTGAGTGCCATTAGTTCAGCCAACTGTGCCGAGGTAACGTTGATCAATTCACCACTTTCTATCTGCTCCCCAGATGCACATACAGCATACACTGACACCAATTGACCTCTCGATAACATGACCCATCCACATAGTACAACAGATCTGGATTATCTAAAGGGATGTCAGTTAGATCCTTCTTTGCAGTTAAAAGGACATCAGTGATAGTGGCATAGTCATGGGGTTCTCTTTCATATGGAGTGAGAGTGTATAATTGGGAGTGGGAATTGGGGAAGCTGGATTCAACACAGAACATCAGATTAGTGTGATAGTGGAAACCCCTGATAGAAGGATATCATATTTGTTAGTACAGAAAACAGACGTGTTATGCTTTGGTTTTGAGTAGCAATGCTACTAATGAGTGAGGAACAGCTGCTTTCAGGGGTGATCTTAATACAATATGTTCACACTGTTGCATGGGTATTGAAGCTGCAGCTACTGACTGCAAGCAGGGTGGCACAATCACTGCCGCTGGATGCAACTCCTTGCTATCATATGCCATAGGTCTCTGGTAGTGTCCGCTCATCTGTGCCAGTACTGCCACAGCAAATCCATTTCTCTTATGACACTATAGTGTACATTTCTTTTTGGAATCAGGTAAACCCAAAGCAGGTCCATCAATTAATTTTCTTTTTATGTTTTCGAATGACTCTTCAGCTACTGGCGTCCACTGTAAGGTTTCTACACAGTTGCCCTTCGTTTAGTGTTGCACTCGTTTCACTTTCTTTGTGGATCCAAAAATCCATTGTCTACACCAACCTACCAGGCCTAGCAATGCTCTCATTTGCTTAAATCGCTGGGGTTTTGAAAATGTGTACACTCCCTCTGTTCTGGAAGAGGAAATACCTCTATGACCCATCACAATATTGTGTCCCAAACCCTGCACTCGTACACAGTTGTCATTTCAATTCTAAAGCTTTATGACTTGTGATGAATCCAGGTAATCTGTCCCTTCTCCCCAAAGGGGAGCCACCCACCTTTGGGACTATGCAATATCCTCCCTAGGGGACAGGGTAACAGAATGTCACTTGGGGTGACTCCCTCTTTGGCGTCAAGGAATGCCCAAAGAAGTATTCCCCTTCACCTTTCCTCATGACAGAATCTCGAGTGTTGTTATGTGGGAGCTGAACAGGGGTAGCAAGTACAGGGCAACTTTAAGGTGGAGGTATTGGTTTCTGACCTACCTGAGTTGCCACCCCCCTGTGAAACTGAGGACCAATGGATTCTTCCCCTCCACTCTAAGAAGGAACCTAAATATACCTGATGGGCCAGAGATGAGGAGAGCGCTGGCAAGGGAGAGGGGAATGGCAGCTTGTGCCATTGTGCAGAGAAGGAAATGCCTCCCCCGAAGGAGGAAATGCCTCCCCCGAAGGAGGAAGCCGTCAGGAGATCCATGCAGTTAGCATGGCGCAGCACAACTCCAGATAACCTGCTGACGGAGGCCACTTCAACAAAGGGAGTAGTCTGGACAAATCCAGGACTGCTGAGAAAGTAAGCAGCCTTAAGACACACGAGAAGTACCAGCAGGCAAACCTTCAACTGCTGAAGCGAGTTTCCCATCACGTTTTGACCTTCCTTTTTCTCAAAGCCTTTCAACATTTGAACTTCACAACACTGGTGCCAAAAAAGGGCTAAATCTGTTTGTGACTGATGCACGTCGATGAAAGATGGCTTCATTAGGCTAAAAGAGTAACGTTTAAAGGGAATGACTTATAATTACAATCACTATACAGAGCTTTTGCTTGGAATTACTCACTGAGAAGATTGACTGTGCCATGCTCCCAAAGCCCAGGTTTGGCAAAAAGAGGGGGGACTTAGACAGAGCAAAAGAGAGGATGAGACTATGACTCTGGCAGGAGGGTGAGTGGGGAGTGAGACTCATAGAAAGAAACATAAATAGAGATTGAGAAAGAAAGAGAGACACACACATAGAAAGTGATACAGATAGAGAAATGCCCAAATGGAGGGGACACACATAAACATATTATGATAAATGGTGCAGGGAGCCAACACAGGGTCACCATAAGAGAGCACTTGTTGAACCCTATCATGGTTGAAACCGAACCTACTTTAAGTCTACATTGATGAATATCCAAACCTCTTTTCTTTAAAGTGCTGGCTCTATTTATAATGGCACATCCAGTTAGGACTTCTACAAGATGGTAAAAGTAGGTTGGTAATGTTCAAATGTACTTCTCAGAGACATTATTCAAATACATGACAATGAAAAAGACACAGGCATGCAATGCCAAAAAACCAATCTCGAGAAATCATTAAATTCTATGTAGATCAGATCACGCTCGAGGCCGCTCATCCTTAATTGAACCATTACAAAGTCTCTGACAACCTGACCACCTTTTTCATTAAAAAAGCAAACATTTCAAAAGCATATGACAATTGTTTCACTCCCTGCCTCACTGATGAGTGCTCCCGAACAGAGCACCGACACTCTGCAGTTTCACTTCGTCAAGTTCCCTCTGGATCTGATTTATCTTAGGTAGGTTCAATAACTACCTTTGCCTGCTAATATTCATAATCATAAGATCCCAGTGGGTCAATTTTCATTATTTGGCAGATGGCATCCTTATGGGGAAACTCATTGAGCAAATGGATTTCTAGAGGCTGAAGAAAGACTCATGGCAACAGAGTTAAATATTAGGCATCCAAAGCAGAATATTTTCTCACTCTTCTGCGCCTCACTAACAAACTAAATAATAGTCATCTTTCATAATAAATGTAAAAGTTATATTTCACTAAAACCACTAAGAGTCTGGCAAGATATTCTAGTTGAAAAATGTGTGGGGGGAGGAGCTGTGGAAAAATTGTAGGCAAATATGCCTAGTAAAGGAAATGGTGTGTAATCTGCAGTTCCCAAGTTTAAATTCCATTGGGGCTGACTTGTTTGATGAAGCAAAGCCCAGTTAAATTGAATGCAATTATTGATTGCTGTTTAGAGGGCAGAGTAGCATAATTGGCAAAACAATGTGTGTGGCTTTCTTGCCCCTTTATCTTGTACACCTCCAACTGGGCCCCATTTACTGAAACGTCAGGCGCTTCAGTACCGGCACTTCAGCAACTAGCGGGCCTTCGCTGGTCCTCGTCTGACTCATCTCTTTTACACTTGGAACGCAAGGTAATTTGAAACATGGGTTTCCCCAAAAACAAACCCCTTTCACTGACGGCACTTTGTCTTAACAGACTGGACCTCATTGACAGACTTAAACTCACCATAATTTAGACCCCCCAGGTACTCTCGAGGGTGCCGGATCAGAAGTAGGCATTTCAGTCATGCCTCCAACAGTGGCAGAGCCCAATGCTGCGTCGGGCTGGAAGACACTGGACACGCTGGTTATGGCTGATGCCTGTGCATGCCCTACTATTCCCTTAGACCTCCCTGCCCCGGCCCAGTCTTTGCTCTTGTCCATCGCTCAGCCCATTAGGAGTTGTACATCAGCACTTTCTGAGGCTAAGATTAGTGTGCTTAATATTGCTCTTCTTAACACATGTTCTTTGGTAAAGCATGCACAGGATTTACACAATCTCATCCTGAGTAGTGAGGTTGACATACTTTGCGTTACAGAGGTGTGGATTCAAGATACTAGTGGTCCCTCCATTTCCCTGGCTTACCCCCCTAGTTACACTTTCTTCAGTGTGCAACAACATGGAAGGGCGAGGGTGAGGGAGGCCATTATTGCTAAATCCAACCTAGGATTGTTTCCAGTAGCTATTTCTTGCACTGGCTGTGAAGTTTTACATCTCAAAACAATCCCTCCTCACAATTTTGTGCCAACACAATTCTCATCTGCCATCCCCCCCACACTATGCTTGAGTTTAATGAAGAAATCATCGTATTACTCAATGACATAATCAGCCCTAACTCAGGTACACTATTTTCAGGTGATTTTAATTGTTGGAGAGGCAACCCCCTTGACAAGGAGGCAGTTGACCTAGAAGCAGCTCTCTCACTCAGTGATCATGAAGTTATTAATTCTGATCCAACTATGACAAATAATTACAACCTGGATTGGATCATGACTAGGAATCTCAAATCTGACAATGTTCTCACTTCCCCTTGTATTTGGTCTGATCACTCAATCATCAGTTTCACGTTAGATCTCCACATACCTTTGCCTAGACCCACGAATACCGTGAAATCGGTTACCGGGTGGAACTTCAAAAAGGTGCGCCCTTCTGATTTTCAGCATTGTTTAGAGTTCATCATGTCCAACTCATCGCCAGTGGATCACGTGGACCAATTGTTGTCTGTCTTCATCAACGCTTTCAGCAAAATGCTGGATAACATTGTCCCAGTGAAAATTAAATCAGTAGAGAGAAAATCTGAGGCACCAAAATTGGTTCACACCTGAGCTTGAGGCATTGAAAAGAAAAAAAGAGCATTGGAATAACGTGGGCTAAAGCACCCCTCCAACTGGAAACAATGGGACAAAACGTATAAATCGCTAATTGTAGAGACAAAGAAAAATGTCTTCAACTCGCAGATTCAACAAGCATCTAACTCAACGGGTAAACTCTTTGAGATACTCAAAACCCTCAAAAAACCTAAAGCCTCTGATGCCCCTTTCATGGCCACAGATCAAGATTTATCTCGAACAGATGAGGCCTTTAAGGAGAAAATCTCTTCTGCAAGGGACCAAATTTTACTAACACAAGGCCAACACAGCTCAGTAGCAGGAGCTTCCACTTATCTGATAGAAAAAGACGGAACTTGCTGGGCTTCTCTTTTTCACCTATCACACTTGAAGACATGACCAAAACGCTCTCGTCCATGCACCCGACCTCCTGCTCTTTCAACCTTCTGCCCCCTAAATGAATTTTGGAGCACAAAGATTTGTTTGCACCTTTCCTTACCCAACTTGCAAATGCATCATGTAATTGAGAGATGGATGTCCACTAATTGACAGTGTCTCAATAGCAATTAAACTGATCTCATTGTCTTCGGCTCTCCCCAGGCTCGCCTCAAATTGGACCCATTTTATGACCACTTGGTGATACAAGGCAACAACATCAAGACTCACTCAAAGGTTAAAACCCTTGGGGTCTTTTTGGAGGCCTCACTGAGTTCTGACGCTAATGTGCAATACCTCAGTCAGACCTGTAACTACCAATTCAGGCTTCTCCGGACCATTCAACCTTTTTCTCAATGAAAAGAATTCCGTGACCACAGCACAAGCCACCATTTTGTCTAGGTTAGATTATATATATATTATTTTAACACCTTACTCGGAAAAGCGTCGAAATCCAACATCCAGGATTGTCAGATCATCCAGAATGACGTGGTCTGCGTGGCTCTGAACATCTCCAGAAAGTCACACATATCTAATTTCAGGAAGGACCTCCACTGGCTTCCGGTGCAGGAGTGCATCCATTTTAAAATTGGCATGTTAGTTCATCATTTCCGCTATGGAAATGCCCCCAAATACCTCAATGCTTTGGTTCCACCTTATCAACCCACGAGGAAACTGAGATCTTCCTCTCTTACACAGCTGCAGGGAGTCAGGTTCTCAAAATCTAGGGGTCTTGGTAGGTCTTCCCTGGCCATTGCGGCTTCCTTCTGGAATATCCTACCGGTTGCCATTAGAGGTATGTCAAAACTACTAATAATTTTTAAAAAAAACTGAAAACCCATCTTTTCAGGTAATTTCTTGATCCTTTGTTTCCCATATCCCTAGTTCATTTGCTGAGCTGGTGAACCTGATTCCCACTGTCCCGTTCAATCTGTTGTCCTTGTGTGTTTTTGTTGCACCCTGATACCTGCAGGCTGTCGACGAGGTAAACATAAATAAATAAAATAAAACTGGAAGTCCAGCCAAGAGTCATCAGCATATGTTTGACAAACAGTGGTGTGTAGTCAGTCAGCAGCCATAGGTAGCTGTCACGTAAGAGGGGAGAAGGAAAGATTCCTGGATAGGGCAGCCCATATTGCCTGTTTATGGAAGTAGAGGTTTCACTTCTTAACCTGCTGCCGTTGCTGATGTCATTTCAGAAGAAAATAAGGTAGTCTATTCCATCCAGCCTTGACGTTTTTCCTTTAAGATTAATAATGATTTCACAATGGTATGTCATGAAAATTATCATTAATAATAATTCTGGTGTTTTATGCAATGCCACTATCAAAGTGTACACTGTTTCACAGTGCCTGGTAAAGTTTAAAAAAAAAGATTAATTACATACAGTTTGTGGCCTTGGAAAGATGAAGGCACCGGACAACTCAGAGGAGTACCAGAAACAGGTCCATGCACAGCTAGTCCCCATGGAAGCTGCAAACAATATGTGTGCCACCCCTGGAAGCTGCACACACTATGTGCCCTCACGGAAGCCGGACACACTATGTGTAGAGCATTGTGATCCTCTTGGCTCAATTCTCCAGCTTCAATGCATTGTACCAATGGGTGATTTTATTATCCATGTTTATACTATTCAATGTATTAACCCTGAAACATCAACGAGCACATTTATGATTTGTACCAGTGATTTCAGGTTTCACACATACGTCTGAAGCAAGGACTCAACTCACTGAGCTACCTTTCCTGGCCTACATTGCCGAAGGTTACTCAGAGTTATAATAAGAACAAAAATACTGTTCTGCCCAAATCCAACACTTCTAAATAATATACTCTACGGTCGACCACCATCACAGTGTGTGACACCCTAAGGTCATTAATCAATGAATTAATTTATATCATGGTAGTGCAGCAATTGATGTAAAATTATAATTTTCAAGAGTTTGTCTAGGCAAGGCCAGTTGGAAAATGGCTTATCATTTTCTCACTCCAAGGGATCCTGGTTGCAGAGCTTCATGCAACATTTTGGGAGAAGAAGTCATATAATTCCATGACATAAGGATTCAAGGTCAGACATAAAGACAAAACGCTTACAAGCCCAAAATGATGGCAATAAATGACTTCAAACAGAACACGTTAACGGTTAGATGTGGAGCCAGGTAGAATCCTCCTGACTTCTATTATTCAGGTTGGAGCCAACAGTAAGGCAGAACCTCCAATTGTATTCATAATAGTCCCCATCTAAGCACAAGGAGTAGACAGATGGACTTTGGGAGATGCTCTGTTGATGAATTGTGAGCTCTTCATGTTTCACTGGTCATGATTGTGCTGTCGAAGTAGTTCCAAGTTGTTAGTAGTTTATTTGTCAAGTTAAGAAATATTCTTTGTACATTCAGTTGGCTGCAGATTAGGAACGTTACCTCTTGATTTGTGTAAACTAAGTTAGGGTTAATAAATGCTTCTTCAATCTTATTCTACTCATAAATTGCGCCTGGTTTGCACACGTACTTTGGCAGGGGAATACAGTGTAACAGATTGCTAGATTCCAGTGTTGCTTCCGACTAACATTGAATTTAAGGACACAAAGTAGTTTCAGTGTTGTGACGCAGTGTATTTACACTTTGTTTGATTATTGTATTCACTTTGGCCTGTTAGTGCCTCTTTAGGAATGTCGTGAAAGTTTACGCTCCTTAAAGACTTGTTTATGCTATCAATAACTGCTTTTGCAACTCAAAAATGCTCCAGGACTCTGGGCCTCCTTACTTGAGGTATTGGTCACTTTTGTGAGTTAAGAGGCTTGTGCGCACACAGCAGCTTTTATGATTTTTGATTCACATGGATCTCGTTCATTGAATATATTTATGAAAAACAGGTCTAAACATGTAATTTTCTTAAAGATTGTGTTAATCCGGGTGCATGTAAACCAAATGTTTCACCTAGTGATCTTCATGATTCATGGAGAAAATCTGTGAAGGATTGCCATCTGATCATAAACAATGCAGGTTATCCATCTCAGAAAGGGTGGTCTGGTAAACAGTCCACCCTTTCATTAAACTCCATGCCAAACGCATGATGTACACCAGTGTCCTGCTGCATCAGTATCCTCAGCTGCAGCCCGTGCTCTTGAATGGCAAAGAGTCGGTTTAGAGGTCACAGGTGCCCTGTTTGACAGCTGCTGTGAGAGCCAAGTCACTGTTTACAGAGGTTGTATTTAAGTCTTCACCTCTGTTCCAAAACCATCACAATTATGATAAACTACCCACATGGTGGCAGGTTAATTTGAAAATATAAGTGATACCATATTTCAAAATGTTGGTTGGTAGTTCATATAACTATTAAAGCCCCATCTGATTCATAGCATACCAGTGTCATCCTGCAAGATCAGACAGCTATCAGAGGCTTTCGGGATTTCAGGCACCTGCCAGTCTGCATTCCAGTGAAGGAGAAAAAGGTAGGATACATTCCTCTATATATTTTATTGTGAATTGGTTTACACAAACACATATTACACACATTGTATACATATAAACAGACAGATGGTATTTTCATACAATAGCAATCCCCACATTGCATACATCAATTCCAGTACAACACTTACTAAAATAAATTTACAAACACAATCAAAATTCATTAAGAGTCAATTCATTATCTTTAAAAAGCCAAAGTATTAAACAAATAGCTGCCAATGCTATATCAGTAGGAGAACCAGCCTGGATCCGAGTCCACAAAACAGTCATGTCAATCCTGGAAAAATCATAAATGGATTTTCCTGATACACGACTCTTAGTTGGAGCATGTTAAAAGTAGATGTGGTTAATTCTCTAGTTCAGTGCCCTACATGTTCTGTCCTCCCTGCAGATCTCCTTCTTTGCTCCCAGAACGTCATATGTTGAATACAAGTTAAAACACAGTTTCATAAAATGTCGCCTCCATCTACTACTATCTGGGAATTTTAAAAGATGTCCAGTGTTAATACTGATTGCTCTTTCCTCCACAAACTGGGAATCAATCATTTTTAATTCTAGAATTTTGTTTTGTGTATATGTCCAATTCATTTGATAGAATCTAGTTTTGGCTAATTCGTGGCTTCTGTTACATAAATCTATACTTATATCAGCTCCCTTAAAACTATTTTGGCACTCTGAGCTCCAGATCACTAAAAAATCAGAGGATGCACTAGTCTGGTGGAGGCTCAAGTACTTTTGTGTACAGCATCAGAAATGTCCCATTGGCCATTGTTGTTAAAGAAACTAATCCGAGGTTGAATCTGTTAAGGTGACTGGTAATGAAGGCAGTAAGCCCAAACAACGTGTCTCCATAATGCTCCTTCCATCGTGTCCCATTTTTTAATCCTTCTTTGAGTTAATGATTTCCACACCATATAGCAATGTGAGAACCACATCCTGTTTATAATAATTCAGGATAGGGGCCATGGAGACCCTTCAATTTTGTGTAAACTATCTGGACCATTTGTGTCCGCAGAGCCAGCAATTTTGACACACACTTTGATAGAGACAGAGATGGGGTTCCGGAAAATATTTGAATTCCCCTACTAATTGCAATGCACTATGAGTCAGTCTCCCAAATGGACACTTCTGACTCTTTCCTCTAGTATTAACAATTAGCATAATTTTCGATTTACTTAGGTTAATCTCCACTTCATTCAATTCCATCTACTTATTAACGGCTTCTAATGTTCTGGTTGAGCTGATTGGTGTGAAATCAAATAGGACAGGATCATCAGTGTACAACCTCCAATGAATCTGTGTTTCACCTAGTTTGGGGGGAAAGACTCTTGCATTGTTAAGGGTGTCTCCTATATCAGAAATGTATAAACTAAATAAAAAAACGGGGCTATGACACACCCTTGTCGCAACTTGTGGGAAATTGGAATTTTGGTGGATAAACATATTACAGTATTTTGCGGTACATGAAGAGATGTGCCTGTGTTAAGGTCCGTAATGGGCCCTAGGATTGATAATGGGAGCCCTCAGGTCTTACGCCTATAACAACTTCTATCAGTTTACCTTGTCGAAGGCAGCCATTAAATATATGAAGGCCGCATAGAGACAGTCTTTCCTTGTCCACGTGTTCTGGTTTAATATTTTATAGACAAGGCCATTTAGTGAGGTTCCAATCCGGTTCTCACTGAAGGCCCAATCTTCTAAATTTCCTAGGATTAGTGAAGCATGCATGTTCCCTATGATGTCCAAAAAGGCAATTGGTCTATAGTTGGTATGTATATTTCTATTGCCCTATTTCAAGATGGGAATGATGTACAAGTCTTTGCAGAAAGTTGGAATCCTTCTGTGCCTTAACATTTCAAGGAAATATTTATAGATGATGTCAGTCCATGATAAGGGTCACAACTTGATGATTAGATTCGACAAGCCATCTGGACCAGCGGCTCTAGTTTCATGTTCCATTGCACCCAATCTCTAGATATTTCAAATGCCCAATCTACCCTGCACTTTCCTGGGCATTAGTGATGTTATACAAATTGGTGAAGTGAGATACCCAGGTTTCCTCATATATCGCTGTTAGCTGCAACGTAGCCTGGGTTTGGACATTCTCATGAAGCAAACCCTTGAAGTCCTTAGACCAAGAGTTTTAGCATCATCTCCCTGTCTCTCGGATTTTTTGCTGCTAAATATGTCTTCAACCTGTTTTTATAATACTGCAGGAGTCTCTTTTTGTTACCTATATAGTCAATAACATTGTCCCAGGGAATCCGACAGAGTGATCGTCTAATTTCTTTCTTTTTCACATGCACTTGTTTATCAAAAACGTGAAAGAGATTTCAACATTTTATAAAGTGCAAATTATGTGAAAGGCCCTCCCCTAGTTGAGTGTTTTCAAGTAGAATATTGGAGAGGATCTGTGGTGCTAGGAGAGCATGTTTTTGATGTTTGAACAAATTTGAATAGAACTGCATCATATTTGCATTCAATATCCTGGCTATAAACTGGGTCCATTTTATACGATTACTGCCCAGAATTACTGAAACACTTGTGTATAGGCATGTTATAAATGCCATAACATATCATATCATATTAAGTAGCTTCATTCTTTTAGCCGCTGGTTTAACAAAGGAGCTCAGAGAGCAAAAGAGGAAAACATTATCACTCAAATTGTTGGAGATTACAGTGAAGTCTGCGCACAAAGGTAACAGGGATACAGACAAACAAGTATAGACTTTCATTGTAAGTATGCCGTTATCCCGCCTGTAATTCCAGCGGGATACCAGAAAATGGACCTAACGTTTTCCCCGCCTGATATTCCGGTATTACCCATAGGACTCCATGGGGGGAATTGCCAGCATTACCGGTGGCGGTAATACTGGTGCTGGTAATACCAACAGTTTTTTTTTCTGGTGGGGACATGATTTACTTCAAGCTCTTGCCTGGGGGTAAATCAGTCAACCCCCACCGACAAACTTGTAGTTTGGTGGTGCGGGAAAAGTGGCGGCAATGGAATTGCTGCAACTTTTACCCCCACTTTTCCTGCACCACCAAACTTATAATGAGGTCCTTTATCTTGAACAGCCAAAACGGAACTTCTGTGCCAGGCATCCCTTGGGGCAGATGGAATCTTCAAATTTTAATTTACACTGGGGTGACACCAAGACTTCAACATATTTAATATCAATATTAAAGGTCTCCTCTCTTGTGGGGATAGATTTATTTGTTTTCTGTTATATAGATATTCTGTCGTATAAACAGTAGGGTCCATACAGTGACAATTTAAACGAGCACCCAGTACCACAGAGGAATGACCTGGTTCACTAAACCACTGTACCAATGAAGAATTTGACATGCCCAGAAAGTGGTCTCCATTTGCCACTCCGGATTCAGATACACGTTTAATAAAAGCGTTCATCAGGAAACAAATTGCTACATTTCTATAACCCTTATATCACTACTGCAAAAATCGCCCCAAAATTTGATTTAACTGTCGGCACCAAGACGTTCCTTACAGCAACGAGAAGCCCCCAATATTGGTGCCCATGGGCACCTTTCAATGCATTTTGGATTAGAAACCATCTATAAACAGGGTTTCACAGAGCCACATTTCTTGGAAAATTATAATTTCGAGCTTACATGGAGATGAATCCCAAAATTGATGCCCTAATACATGGGAGAAACCCCTGGTATTTCATCAGAGAATTGTTATTTCATTTCCCCTAAAGATGCCCCTTATCATTTCCTGTGGTCGTGTAATGAACTCTCACCTCCCCTTGTTTAGGGTTTAATGTTCCTGCAAGCCAAGACCAATCCTCTGCCGACTTTCCATTATCCCAAGTACGATGACAGTCTGTTTTCTCTACAGCCCTGTTTCATTATCATACAGGGGAAGGGCCCTTCAAAACCCCAATCTTGGTGGATTGAACGTCCACTCCCCGAACTGATAGGATTTCCTTACGATTGTTGTTACCTAATGCAAAACCATCATTAATTAATATCCTAAATGCAGGAATTTCTCCACCTCTGATATGATCACATGCTATAGTCAAATGGAGGTGGAGAAGCACCAAATCAGTTCTCCGATCGTCTAGCAATTCAATCAGGTGAATATAGTGTGACTCTACCAATCTCAGTGCAGGTATATTATAAAACAGATTGAATATATTGATGTGCTTTAGAACAATATAGGGATCGTATTTCTCAAAAATTAATTGCAACAGTAAACATTTTGAGTTAATGGAGGGTACTTGCGCGATTCGGATCTTCAGCCTAGTCCCCTGAATAACAATGGTTTGATCTTTTTCTATTTCTTTATCCAGGAACTGAGGACTTTCTTCTCCTAAGTCGGACATTGATTCCAAATCCTCTGGCTCAGACACATCCACACAAGTTGGTGTATAGTCTGCTAATTCTGCTTCTAAAATCGTATTTGGACGTGGAATTCTTTGTTAAGAGTTTTGGTCCACTTCTGTAAATATGAATTCAGGTGGCGCTTTTAAAGTTTGTTCACAACCACCATTACCCCCCACTTTTATTTAGGGTTTTTCCGTTTCTTTGATTTTTTTCACACCACTCTCCATTGCCGCATCTATATCCTGACTCTTTTGCACAGATTGAATGGAATTTATGCCAGGCCAGATTACCTCCTCGCTGATTTCCTCCATTGGTTATAGTCCATAGGACCTTCCTGGACCCATTCTCATGTAGACCCAAATTATTGCCTTTCTGATTTTCACTTTTTTCACACTGGTTTTTCTTTTGTTTTGTCAATATCATCAGTAATTCAGAGGCAATCTTCTTGATTTCCATGTGGGATTGCATAAATGCTACAGGCCCTGTGGTCTCCTTACTCATATATTGTGTTGTCTAGTTTCGAGGACATTCCTGCTTTGAGACACCAATTTGAGTGCCAATCTCAGCCACAGTTTGATGCCTCAGGATCACAGGGGATATTAGGACTGTTTTATCCTGCTGAACCCAGTTCATGATGGTAGACTCCATTGACGTCAACTTAGTAAGAATATTCGGAAGAAAGTTCATATTGCCTTGGACACGTTTAGTCGGAACTAAAGCTGCTTGCAAAAGCGATAAAATGTTCCCTCCAGGTAAAAACAAATCCACCGGCGTGACTCTCCAGTGGTCACCAGTCTTGCAGTGGACGACAATAGGCCACAAATAGGGTGCACTTTTGCTGCACTTCCATGGTGCTCCGCGCCTCCATGTTTTTATCATGCAGCAACCAGAAAGCAAAAATGAAATGCATGTGAGCAAGAACTGTGCAGTAGATTACACTTTCACTGCATTTCTGTGGTGCTCCACATCTCCAGGGGTGTTGAGATGGTGTCTCCTCCCCTTCCTCTGGCACGAGCTGCAGAGACCAGCAAGAATAAATGAAACAGAGGTGAGTAGGAACTGTGTAGTAGATTCTGTAAGTGGAGCATGCCTCTATTGCAATAGTGCAAGCGTTGCTCCTTTTTAAATAACAGGAGATCCACAGTACATTGGGGTGATGATGCTTTGGACCCGGTCCCGTTATATTGTGGAGTTCCCCAGTGCACATGCTCGTCGCCTGCGCTCTTCATCAAACCGCTTTGTGAGCTGCTTCCACAAATGGGAGTGCAGTTTATGAACCATGCTGATGAGACACATTTGCTGTTGGAACTGAACAGTAATTACGCTACAGACTCAGATAGATAAACTTTCATATATAAGTCGATCCAATACTGCATGTCCACGCACTGGATGCCTAAATCTTTCTAAAATAGAACTTCTCATATTTGGATCAAATTCAGGCCACAGCAAAACTTGATCCAAGCTATTCTAATTTCCTTATTGAGGACTGCAATATTTCTGTTCTAAATCAAGTAAAGACAGGTGTAATATATTTAGAATCCTCTCTTGGTGCGAATGCACATACTAACAACATTGGTAAAAATTCACAGTACCATCTGAGACTTCTTAGATAGATGAAGCCTTTTGTCTTTGATAAAAACTGTGAATCCTTGGCCTGAGCCACTATTTTGCCTAGGATTGACTATTGCAATACCCCGTTGGATGGTGCTAGCAAAGGTAACATTCACAAACTTCAAGTTGTGCAGAACGAGGCAGTTTGCATTGTCAGAAACACCCCTCCCAGAACCCACATATCTGAATCCAGAAAAGAAATGCAAAGCGTTGTATACCGAGCCGGTGCAGTTATTGCAAGTATTGAGAGGTGCGATAAGGGTGCGTGGTGGTCAACTGAGGGCTTTCTTCTCCTAAGTCTGACATTGATTCCAAATCCTCTGGCTCAGGCACATCTGCAAACGTTGGTGTATAGTCTGCTAATTCTGCTTCTAGAATCGTATTTGGATGTGGAATTCTTTCTTAAGAGATTGGGTGCACTTCTGTAAATATGAATTCAGATGGCGCCTTTAGAGTTTGTTCACAACCACCATTACCTCCCACATTTATTTAGGGTTTTCCCGTTTCTTTGATTTTTTTCACACCACTCTCCTTTGCCGCATCTATATCCTGACTCTTTTGCACATATTGAATGGAATTTATGCCAGGCCAGGTTACCTCCTCACTGATTACCTCCATAGGTAAGGGCATAGTCCATAGGACCTTCCTGGACCCATTCTCAAGTAGACGCAAGTTATTGCCTTTCTGATTTTCACTTTTTTCACACTGGTTTTTCTTAATATTATTATTATTATTTATTATTTAGTTCAGATCAGTTGGCTGGCTGTTCTCCAGTGGATGTGGTGGGGCTCTTTATTGTCCTTGTAACTTGATGAATAAAATATTCAATTGCACATCCAGAAGCGTATGATGACTTTATTACATAAAGGCTGCTTGTGGCTGCTATAATACAGTTCAGGATGATTACCCCGGTACATAAATGCATTTACAGTATGGCTCCCCTTCATCTCAAGGAAAGCCTAGTTAAATGTGAGCCAAGGAGAGAACTATGCTCTAGCAACACCAGCCGTCTCTCCTGTCCCAGAGTCTAGCGCGTGAATGGAAATGGCTATTCTTTCACAGCACAGGCAGCTAATACCTGGAACTCTCTACATATGGAGCTACGTCAGGAAAGGAACGAGTTTCAATTTCCGGAAACTCCTGAAAACTCATTTATTTGAATAATTGATTAGATTTGGCTGCTGTCAGCCATCCTCTTATCTTGTGCCCTGTTTTTGTGTCGTGTCTTGTGTGTTTGTTTGCGCCCTGATGCCTGCGGGCTGTGGCACGGCAAAACAACATTTAAAAATCAAATATTGATTCTCTGTGAGAAATGGTAGCATCCCTTTTGCCAGTCTTGGGATCTCCCAGCTGGGGACAGCCTGTGAGCCTGCCTTCAAAGAGCAAAGTTCATACCAAAGGGCTGTCTCACACCAGTGGGCTGCACATCAGAGAGCTTCTGAAGCTGCAGGCTGGGAAAGGGGCACAGTTAGGACAATCCAGGAAGAACCAGTGGATTTGAGGAAGTTTCATCCATTTTATATTTCTGTGGGCTTTTCTCTCCTTGCTGTCCCCCCACTTCATTGGGAACGCAGCCCTCTAGGTATGACATTAGAAGCAAGGGACACGTGTCACAAGAACAGGGATTGAACCCCTTAAAGCAGGCTTCCTTGCCTCCAATCCCATGTGGCATTTTGCCTATAAAAGAAGGGGTCTACCACTTCTTCTTTGCTTCACATTTGGGCCACCTAAGACTTAAGAGCACATTTATTTGGATCTCTATTAGTAGAGTTTATCTTGCCAAAAGCCCTCAGCCATTGAGGTGAAGAAGTAATCCAAGGCAAAGGCAGGCTCTGCTCCCTACCCACCCCCAGTGCACTTTGGAGGTGAATCTTGCTGTGGAACAAGACCTACCACTCTGCTTGGAAATCTTCCTGTGCTGGGAGACCAGAGACAGATAAGGAATGACCTTGTCCTGGAGCCCCTGCAGTGGGTATCAGTGCACCCTGAGAGCCTCAGCATCAAATCAATCAAACCAAAGTCAAATTGTGTTCCCTGCACTCGAACAAACGGGACCCACCAGTCCTGTTTTTGGTACTCACTCATACTTCAAACCACTGCTGTTTTGCATCCACCAAACCGGAACATCACCTATTTCATCTCAAACAACCAGCTTGCTGCTAACTCCCCTTTGAACATTGCAGGGGACCACCATGTTCACAACTTGAAACTGCCGGACCTCGACTCGAACCGCTGCAGCATCTCATCACCTTTCGACCTGAACCAGCGGTTACCAACATCTCGAACTGGCTCAATCTTTGAAGCTACCTTGCTGAGCCATCTGCACTGCATTGCTCAAACAGCACATCGAAAATGCACAAAGTGACTGCTTCGGGCCAACTCGATACCAGCTCACTGCTTGACCTAGTACGACACACCACACCCAAACTGGTTTCGACCCACGTAAAAAGACTCTTGAAGCCTGGTTCGACACCATTGAACTGCCGAGAATTGGAATTGTACTTCAAGTAATCCTGTCCCCCTGGTCTATCTTTTGGTGCCGTAGCAATTGCTTAAGCCACTTTTGCAACCTTTTCCATTAAGATAAGATATCAGGTAATAATGTTGCCATGAAAAAAGTCGTCAGGTTGGTGACTTTAAAAAAGAAATGCATTAATGATACACCCTCCAGGCTATCAAACAGTTTCCCCAAATATTCTAGGACTGGAGGTGATAATATATAATTATACCCCTCCTACAATATTTGGGGAACGAATTTTGGTAGCCAGGAAAAAGTCAGCAGAACCTGACGACTTTTTCACAGCGACCTTATTACACGGATCCGAAGATAATTCCAATTGGAAACAATATTGCATGTCTTGCCAATATTGTCCTCCCTGACAAAATATCCAGAGTGCTTATACATTTCTGCTCTGCATCCTCTGTCGTTTTTTCTTTTTTTATAGGGGTGGGTTTTTGATAGTGTGATTATTAGTTACATACTTGATAAGTTTAATTAAAGTATATATTTGTATTGAATCCTGGTTGATATTCTTTTATTTTGGAATTGTTGGTCGGTTGTTGTTTGGGGAGCCACTGTGTGGGCCACAGAGAATGTGTGGCTCACCTTCACAGCCCTTCTGAGAGAATAGCCTTGCCTCCTCGTGCATTAACACAAAAGGAGAGGAAGGAATATCTCTTGGCTGTGCCTGCTTTGCCTTTAGTATTGGGATCATGGATGGTATAGATGTGTGGGGGCTCAGTATGCTGTTTAGCCACTACCAATCCTTGTACTCCTGCAGGAGTCATTTTGTCACACACTCTTAAAAATATTTAGTCAGAGAACGTATGCTCCCCGTATGCCCTCTAGTTTGGTTTCCAGACAGCATATAATCTGCCAACAGCAATCTGTTCGCAAAATGTTGCCACTTCACGAATGGAAATTGAAGCATTTGTCTTTCGCATGTGGTGACACTCCACATACGCACGCAGAGGTTCCAACAAGGTGACCAAGATAAATTGCCAGGACTACAGCAAGAGCCAAACATGTGCATGTTTGCAGATCACCATAAACACTTTTGTAAACATTGTTTCTTTTATTATTTATTATACCTGCAGTGCCGATTCACGGTAATGCTTTTGCAAAATGCTGTTGGTGCTGGCTGTAAATTACAGGGGATGACAACTTTGTACTATATAACACAACACTAATCATGTATTGTTCTTATTTTGCACAATTTCTGTGGAGGTTATTCACATTACACGCACATTACACATGCTTCCAATCATCCCACCAAAGTTTAACTAGTGGCAGAGGAACCACAGAGATTACACCTCAGACCTATCTCCTGGCCCAAGGCCTTTGCAACTCTTTCTTTCTTTCTTTCTTTCTTTCTTTCTTTCTTTCTTTCTTTCTTTCTTTCTTTCTTTCTTTCTTTCTTTCTTTCTTTCTTTCTTTCTCTTCTTTCTTTCTTTCTTTCTTTCTTTCTTTTTCTTTCTTTCTTTCTTCCTTACTTTCTTTCTTCCCTTCCTTCTTTCTTTCTTTCCTTATTTCCTTCTCACCACTACCAGGAGGGGGAAGTGGAGAGTGAAGTGGAGAGTGGTGAGAAGAAAGAATGAGAAATAAAGAAATAACGAGTGGAGAAAGAAAGAAAGAAAGAAAGAAAGAAAGAAAGAAAGAAAGAAAGAAAGAAAGAAAGAAAAAAGAAAGAAAGAAAGAAAGAAAGAAAGAAAGAAAGAAAGAAAGAAAGAATGAAAGAAAGAAAGAAAGATCGAACGAACAGAGGAGTGCGTGTAGTACAAAATGAGTATGCTGAACAATCACATAGAAAAAGCATTTGAGCCAGTCTGCCATGTTCACACGGTACACACAGTGGGCCTAATTCACCGAAGCATTTTATAATGGCACAATTCCATTGGAAAACGCTCTGCGTGTAGTTTTATGGACACATACTTGAGCATAAATGTTTAACTGACTTACCATCTGCCTTGCTCCCCTCCTCCATCAAGAGCTTTGCGATAGTGAGGTACCCCTTGGCAGAGGCTAAGTGCAGTGGCCTGTCTCCGACCTCTCCGCTGACGTTAACATCTGCGCCAAACTTCAGCAGGAGACGCGTCACCTAGACAGTCCACCAATTGCAGGGGTTTAGCAACATCACATATTTTAAGGCCTTTAAGGACAACGCAGCAGTATCAGTTGCTGTTATAAAGACGGAGGAAGAATAGGTCACCTATAATAACAAGCATTGGCAATCCCAACCGTTTTGGCTTTTCTGTGGGCAGGGAATCAGTGTTTGCCATGCACTGATATTATGGTACTAACCGGCCGTTAAGGGTAGCAGTTGCAAAACTGTGCCAGGAGTTGGGCATATAATAGCAGTGCCTGGCAAATGATTAACCAGTAACTGTATATCGTCAAAAACTGTTGGCTTTGCCAATGTTTGCTTTTTTGTGTTCAATCATTTTTATGTTTGCTTTTAACATGACTTCCGTGAAGAATATACATACTGCTTATAAATCAAGCGGCTGAAAGCACACTTGGTTAAGCCATGTTTATCACACCAGTAGTGCATTCACAGTTCCAATTTAAGCCCTTAATTATCAGACAAATGCTCTGAAATAACACTTGCAGGCACTTCAGCACAACGTTTGATGTTACTGCATGATAAAGCTAGCTCAAAGAGATACGCAAAGGATGTGGTTTGGGTGGGATGGGGCACGAAGTGAGTGTACATAGCTATAGGGATTAACGTGGTAACAGGCAGTAAATGGGTGAGCAAATATCTGTAAATGGGTGGGTAAATAGCCAAGCAACACACAGAATCTGTGTGTCCTTCCTCATATCCCAACTCAATACTACCTGTACTCCAATGCAATCATGTTGGCTCACAGGTGGTGTTTTTCGCTGAATAACTAAAAAGGTGGCCTCTGTGGACACCAGCCAATCGATTAGAATATGATTGCCCATGGAAGACACAATTCTGTAGCAGGTTATATCACCAAATTGGTATAGATACATGACAACAAGATTAAGCACGTGCAAACAGTCAGAAGTCAGAAATTCAAGGGATTGACTCAAAAAACGAAACTTTACTTTAGATGTCTAACGTACACATGAGTAAAATGCAACCAATTCATAAACGGAAACAGAATTGCAAATTATTCAAATAAACCTAAACCTGTCAATCGGCCCTGTGGCAATCACAGGACTGAATTGCAAATGTTTTGTTAATGACCTTTAAATGTTGTGTGTGTGTGTGTGTGTGTGTAGGTAAGTGAATTCGCCAAAGCCCAGTTCCTATCTCTAAATATCACAACAGTTTATTAGGCTGTGCCTTTCTCCCAAAAGGGACTCATGGAAACTAACCCACCCATCCATCCGTTGGCGCGTTAAATAGAGAAGCCACAAGCACCCACTAGAAGTAACTTCAGGCGAAGGAGATGGGGCGTCGAGGACCACACAGATTGCGCATCTGCTTGAAGTCACTGAACCACAGAGGCGAAGCATTTTCAATCATCTGTCGCCTGATGAATAACTCGCCAGAGCGACCCGAGGCATTCCCGTAAAGTGCCAATGAATAGAGAAATCCACCTGGAGGTCACACCTGCCACTCGGAGGAGGTCAAAGCACTGTCCCCTTGGCAATGACACAAAGATGTCGGAAACCGTCTGCATTTCAAAACAGGATGGATGCGGGCTGACTACGACTGCGCGCTGCTCGCCGGGACAATCTTAATCTTAACTGTCTCTGGGAAAAAATGTGTGGTTCACCTGTTCATGGCCGTAGTGGGCTGCAATATGTAGCGGCGTGAAAAAGACGGCATCCTGCACGTTGACGTAGGCTCCATGTTGCAAAAGAATGTCAACTGCCTTAAAATATAAACATGATCATTACAAAGGGGTTGATAAAGACATGTATAAACATTCTGACATGAGTGGATTGTACACAGAGATATGAGGGGTCATTTGGGGCATAGTTCCAACACACAGTTCTTTTGCAAAAACAATATAAACTCAAACGTATCTATGATATAACGAAGCATATAACTTATGGAAAACTGCAAACATCATAGGATGAAATGTGCATATTGCATGAGTAAACAATGACATTTAACAGTGAAATCGTGATATCACATTCCAAAATGTTGCATAATGAATTGACATATGCTAGTGACAATAAAACATTATTTCATATTCTGAGATGTTTATGCTCACTACTGAAAAGAACACGATTTACGCTGAAAAATGTGTACTATATGGTGTTGGGAAATTGGAAAGGTTTGAACTTTGCGCGCCATACCACTGACAGGGGGGGCGTGGACACGTTATCATCGTCATTTCTGTCACTTTCGCAAATTGCTACAAATATTACAATATTTATGGTAAATGGGATAAGTGTTACATTTAGTTTACTTTGTGTTATTTTGTGTAGAGGAGATACATTTGTAGATTTGCATGCACACAGAAACCTAACGATGAAACTTTGTCACACGGAGGGCCGTTCCACACTCAGGTGAAGCAGGCGATCAATATGTGCACGTGGAGTTTAGCTGTATGAATGGTCATGAGAGGAGATCATAAAAGGTATAAAATGCACACTAATTGTGTAAATGTTTGGGGAGTATTTTTCGAAATTAGTAAAAGATATTAATGATATGATGTGTGGTTGCTCTATGTATCGAGGGGTGTTTTCGCAATCATGGCAAAGGCCTGTCAGCAGTCAGGGAACAGGTTTTGTAAACTGGTCAGCGGGGTGGTTGTGGTCAGTTTGCATATGGCTCAAGTGCTGGAGGGCGAAGGGAAGATATTGGGCCTCATTACACGGAAGGCGATAAGGGTTAACGGTCACCGGTAATGGTACCGGTGACCGTTAACCCTTACTGCCTTACTACGAGGTCCCTTTGCGGGTAGGTACTTTAACGCCTGCTGTTTAGCAGGCGTTAAAAACCAACCCGCAAAGGGACCAGGGTGCCAATTACGGTATCGCAATTTGCGGTACCGTAATTAGCACCTTCCCCATTCCCATTATGCCCTATGGGGCAAAAATGGGAATGGGGAAGGGCAATGGGGGAAGGGGGAATTATCGCCCTGCCAACCTTGGAATAGGGCGGTAATTCCCCTTTCCACCAAGGCGGTGCCGGTATTTTACCGGTGTGGACCAAGGTGATAATAGCACCTTGGCCCTCCGCCTACTGTGTAATGAGGCCCATTATCTCTGGTAAAAAGGAGAGTTCATTGTTGTAAGGGATAGGCATTTATGAAACCTGGGGGGTTGTTTGAACAGATGGCTTCACCCAGGATAGTTAGGGAGATCAGTAGTAATACATTTCAGGAGAGCGATTTTGTTGTCAGAGAGTGGGTGGAACTCATGAGAATAGAAAGGGTCAATAGTCATAAAAATTGGACACCGGGCAGGGTTGGGCAATACGGTTAGC
This sequence comes from Ambystoma mexicanum, assembly GCF_040938575.1. Taxonomy (NCBI): domain Eukaryota; kingdom Metazoa; phylum Chordata; class Amphibia; order Caudata; family Ambystomatidae; genus Ambystoma; species Ambystoma mexicanum. The sequence goes on from NC_090922.1 coordinate 1,163,571,957, forward strand.
AAACATGAATAGGTCAAAGGGAGTCTACGTGTCTTTCTCTCATCTTCATGTGCTTAGGTATTTTTTGGACAGGTCCGTGTGCGTCTGTAATAAGGGGTGTCTTGAAAATGTAAACCATGTAATTATACGTTTTAGGGCATTATGCTATAATGTCTGTGTTCAAAAACTGTGTGGGTTTTCGATTTCTCTGTACAGGGCAGCCAATCATGTTTGGGGTGATGCCTTTGTAACGGTATGTTGGGGAGTGTATTAACTGTTGCAAACTGTATATAATATGTGTTTTTTGTGTGGTTCAGGGAGATCAAGGTTAGTTTGACTGTTAGATGTCATCTAAGCCCCCTCCCAGCCATTGTTATGGACAAAAGGCGCACTTACTAATTTTAGAGGTGGGCCTAATTTGGCTAAAGGGGCGGAGCTAAAGGTCCATGCCTACAATTGCAGATATTGCAATCTATGTAACATTATATAATTTGAGTATGCCCTCCACTGAAATACACTTTCTTACAACTGAAGATAAAGACTACTTTGTACTCATTGGGCCTCATTACAAGTATGCCAGTCTGGAAATAGCGTTGCCGGTATATCCGTACAGGCACCTTATTCCGGACCGGTGTAGTCTGAGTTGTCTTGCCGGTATAACAGGCAACCGCAGAGATATGCAGCACCCGGCAACGCTGTTGCCGGTATCTGCAGTGACACGCAGCAGCCGTGCCAGTGATACCGGCATGGCGTAAGTAAGTTTACATTCAGAGGTGCATGGTAACACAACCACCAGCATGGACACGCCAGTAATAATGTGAAAATTATGCCGTAAACACTGGTATCGCAGACCAGGCATTACACATGACTGCATGGTGCTGCGCAACTCCATGCTGCACCGCTACATAGCATGACACGTTGGCTATCGTACCTGGCTCCTGGGTGAGTCTAACTACAAGGCCATGTAGACTGTTGAATTGGGGGGCAGTAATCAGCACAGCCAAACTGGCTGCACAGTGAGTCTAACTACAAACACATGTGGACAGTTGAATTGGGGGGTAGGGGGGGGGGGGCAGTAATCAGCACAGCCAACCTGGATGCTATGTGAGTCTAACTACAAGGCCATGTGGAGTGTGGAAATAGGCCCAGCATGAGATGCATTACCAGCAGATGTGCACATTGCATGAAACAATCCATCATTATTCGGACTGCAATATTCCGTAACCTTTACCAAACGTCTGTGAAAATGCACAGAGGCTGGATAGACAATCAAAAGGCAAAGGTAGATGAGGAATAAGACCAAGGTACTGTACTACCCGCAACCTGCACATTAACAAACCTCACACATAGAATGGGAAATGACCTTACACAGCGTTGTGAGTGCATGAAATTTGCTAGTTTTTAGGTGTAAATGAAGGTGCAGCACAGTGGTAGCATGTCAAAGCACAAGGCCTTGACAGCCGTGTTCCATGCATGTAAAACATACATTGCGTACACAACTACATGTAATTTTGGCCAGCATAAAACTGAAACCATATGTATCAGAATGCACCACACCATAAATGACTAGCAAAAGGACAGTCAAGTAACAACACAAGTTATGATGCTCAGCCTGAGATTTAAGTCTGCCACACTGAATAATTTAGTGACTACACACATTTCACAGGTACACTGCCTGTTAGTTCCCTTCTCATGTCTCCTTAAGGGACACCTTTAAGTAGAATACGTTCTCACCAGATTGTAAGAAATGGAAATACCTCTACTACCTATAATACATGATCCTAATTTAGCGGGCTTACCCAATTCAGTGTTTATCATACTTGAATGCTCTCACCCACCCTTATTGCTATTATGTCACCCTTAGCTCCTCACACATACAATCGAAAGATATGTGTTCTTGTCAAATGGGTTATGATATTTAAGGATGTCTAGATGAAGGATTGCAAATAGAGACTGCATACCATGAATACCACTAAATCACAAATTCTTGTCATGTAAATGTCAAAGGTACCGTTGTACAGGGACAGTCCACCTTCATTTGTAACACATTAATGGATTTCACATCAATTGGTGTCAGTCGTACAGACCCCGCAGAGACCAAGTTGACTGTAAACGGTCCATGTGAAAGCAACTGCACTACACCCCCACCCATACTCGCATCCTGCCTAAGTTCCGTTGGGGTACACTGAAAAGAAGATATGCTATGTACATTTATTATTGCCTGTGCATGTTAGTCTTCTCAATGGGCACCATACAGCCTGTAGCAACATGAAATGGCAAATAAATTGGCATTTACTCTTTCTCTTGCTCCCGTGCAGGTGATGCCGGGTAGCCCCTGATGCCATGGCTCATGACCCCCATCAGGCAACCTCACAACAGGTATGGACAGGAGTACAACCGTGCCCATGTAAACACTCGCTGCACCATTGAGCAGACGTTTAGTCTGTTGAAGGCCAGGTTCCACTGCCCCAGCAGATCAGGGGGAGCCCTCACGTACTGGCCAGAAAAGGTGGGCAAAACTGAGCTGGTATGTGCCATGTTGCACAAATGTGCATCCGGCGCAATGTCCCCCTGCCCCCTGACATGGACGTGCTGCCACCAGAGGCTGAGCACGAGGATGATGATGATGAGAATAATGCACAGCACCATGATGGCAATGATGGACGTGCCACTCGGCCAGAACTAATTCACCACTACTTTTGAGCAAATATAACAGACACGGGACTGGACATCAAGCACATTGGGCACTGGACATGGTTCACACTGGGCACTGGACACTGTACATGAATAAATGAACTCACACTGAAAGAACAATGTCCAGTCAGGTTTTTTTGCTACACCAGATGTATTGTGACAAGATTAACTATGTACAATTGTGAATGTCCTTACCTACCACTACCATCCTGTCCTACTATCCCCACACTCCCTCCCCAACTATCCCTCCCACACCCCCTCCCCTGCATTGTCTGCCGTTTGAGCTGCACCTCGGAAAGGTATTGCTGCGCCATTGTGTGCATTGCTTGCTGACGTTCCTCCATCCTTGAGAGGTGGCCCACAATGTCACATACGTTATGTAGTGGTGGTTGTTGTATGGGTTGTGGGCCCCTAGGGCCCATGGAACTAAATCCAGCAGCATCCCCATAGCTCTGGTAACTGGGTATGTTCTCCACTCCACCGTCGTCCCCAATGTTGTCCGCTCTACACCTTGTGGAAGGGGAGCAGGTTCTTCCTGATGGTGGGGTGGGTGGGACGCAGGTGACTCCTGCTGGCAGGGGGGCTGGGCCACAGGTTCTTCCTGCCGGCAGGGGAGCTGGGCCGCAGGTGCCTCTTGCTGGCAGGAGGGCTGGCCCACAGGTTCTTATTGCTGGCAGGGGGGCTGGGCCACAGGTTCTTCCTGCCGGCAGGGGAGCTGGGCCGCAGGTGCCTCCTGCTGGCAGGAGGGCTGGCCCACAGGTTCTTATTGCTGGCAGGGGGGCTGGGCCACAGATGCCTCCCGCTGGCAGGGGGGCTGAGACGCAGGTGCCTCCTGCTGGTGAGGGGGCTGGGCCACAGGTGCCTCCTGCTGGTTGCGGAGCTGGACCGCAGGTGCCTCCTGCTGGTGAGGGGGCTGGGCCGCAGGTGCCTCCTGCTGGTGGGGGGGCTGGGCTGCAGGTGCCTCCAGCTAGTGGGGGGCTGGGACGCAGGTGTTGTTGGCCACTCCGGTCTGCTGGAAGATGTGCTGGTATCCTGGTTGGAGGTGGTGGTTGTCCTGTGGCTGGGCCATGCCCTGGTGCCCCTGGATGTGGTTGGCTGTTCACCCTCATTGCCAGACGATGTGACTTTGGGGGATAGTAAGGCAGGGCATCAGTGATGGGTGTGGATCCATCAGACAGACATCAATGCTAGTACTTTCAAATTAATGTGCATTGTCATGGACATGGTGGAGGGCATGGCATGGTGCACACATGCATGTGTCGGTGATGCAGTGTGGGTACATGTGTGGTGTGGGGACATGGTGTGAGCAGTGTCTGTTGCCTGAGGTACTGGTGCTTACTGTTTGGGTGTTAGGGGCATGCCACACAAGCTCTGTGACATGTCTGATTGTGAAACGGATGTGTTTCACATGTAACTGCTGCTTATGGTGGTTGCTGTGTTGATGGTGATTTAGCGGGATGGGACAAAGTGGGTGGGATAAGTGGGCCACATGGGTCATTGATGTGAGCATCTTGTCATATGCTGGTGTTGGAGGAATGTGACAGTGATGTGACTTTGGCCATGTGGTAGCATGGCGGTGACAACAGCAGTAGTGCATGGTATGGGGGATGTGTATCTGATTGCATGCAGATGGAATTAGTGGGGGCATTACAGGGGACCTGTGTGATGTTTGAGTGGTGTATGGGTGGGGGTTGCAGGCAAGAGTAATTTGCATTTGTGCAAGGAGGTTGGTGGTGGGTAGATTTCCAGCACAGCCTCGAGTTCAACATACTTGACATATTGGCCTAGCCATTTTCATTGGGGTTACAAGGTGTGTCATCTCCAACCTTCGCATCTCCGACTCCCTCTATCACCTCCATTTGCATGATACTGCTGCACGTTTCCTCCACTGCCTGTAGTTTAATAGCGGATGGTGAACCCCCTCCTGTGACCATGCCCTGGCCGTGCTGAGCGGCAAGGAGTTTGCGCATACCAAGACGTAAATCGTCCCCCCTTTTTTTACAGTCATGTACTGTATGGTGGGTGTTGTCCCCACCGACGAAATCTTCTGGGCAACCTCTTCCCAGAAAACCTTCTTGCGGGGCTGTGTTTGGAGCCGTAGATTGGTGTAGAACACTTTAGCAGAGTGGCCAACAAGTGTGTCCGCAAGCATGTTCAGTTCAGGTTTACTGAACATAGGCTTGCACTTATGAATGGCAGGTTGTCTTGTAGACATGTCAAACAATATAAGTAGTAGCTCAGGTTTTGCCTCACACTCCTGTGTACTGAGGATTGCAGTGGATTGTGTTTTTATAATGGCTGCCGGTACATTTCCTGTTCCGGCAATGACGTTATTTCTGGTGCCAGTAATACCGGTACCAGTAAAAGAGGGATGCGCGAAGCCAGAATCGGAGTCAGCATTAGAGAGGAGGCCGATATGGGGTGCTTTGGGCCCGTTACAGGCATGCCAGTGCTACCGTTTCCGGCATGCCGGGATGCGCGTGCACGCTGACTCAGAATCAACCGTTGATTCAGGCAGCAGTGCTACATGGACACGGTAGCACAGGCATGCCAGTATTTTTCATTTTTTGCCTGAAAACTCAAAATGAGGCCCATTAAATTCTTTACAGCATATAATTAGTTGAAGTCACATACTGCAGCCAGTAACAAAGTTCATGTTTGTGCTTACTGAAATGCATATAGCGTAGAATGTTAGATTATGTACGGTAATGTTTGTTAAGCCTTAATCCTCGCAAATCACTGCAGTCTTTAATTCATGATGACCTCTGCAACTAAACAGTCATTTACCATAGCGAAAAATAATCCTTCTCTTGCTCTTATTACATGGCTGGAAAAAAAAACATGGTAGGATGACCTCTTGGTTTATGTGAAAGATGGACTGGATGTTGGATGGGAACTGCGGATCAAATCGTAGTACCACTTTATCCCAAAAGAAATTGGAGATATGGGTCCACCCTGAGTAGGGCACAGAGATCTCATTTCAGATCTGTGTCCTGAAATGGCTCAAATGGAGCTAATTGTAGCCGTCACAGTTCCAGTGGTAGATCCATCTGTGTTGCTACATGCCGCTTCTGAGGCTTTTTCATTCTAAACTCTTCAACATCATGCTCACATATGGAAGAATGTCCCCTAAGGGTGTTGATGGCTCCCAGAAGTCCCAAAACACCGGCCACTGTGAATTAAGTTTAACTGTAGTCAGGCACAGCTGAAATCCTTCTTTCAGGAAGTCCACAATACACCATTGATCCTTGATATGGGACCAACATTCTAATCCACACATCAGGCAGAAAAGGTTGTCTAATGGTGCCCATAGGAAGACAACATAGCTAGTCGACAAGACTTCTAGACGGCCTCAGCGCTGAAATTTGCATGCCTAAGTGCGGGATTCCTTGCCATTTTACTTCTATATTGACAGAGGTAGCCCTTTCAGTGTCCATGTTGGTAAGAGACAATAGATAATTTGGGAGGGCTACAATGGGAAGAGAATTGGAGCATCCATTGTCAAATGCCACAGAAGTGTAAACCAAGGAATTCTTGTCCACAACGGGGCTACCAGCCGCACTATTACCCCCTCCATCTGGATTTTCCTGAGAATTCTGGACAATAGTGAAAACTGTGGGAAGGTATACCGCAGCCCTGCTGCGAAAATACCCAAACACACACCCTGTATCCACACCCCGGGACCGGAGAAAGGGATCCATACAATTGTACTTGTTTATTCTACTCTGTAGCTAACAGATCCAGACATTGTTCCACATCATTGTACTAAGGGTTGAAAGATTCTGGGATTGAGAATATAATTTACTAATGGAAGAAAATTGCAACTCAGGCAAACTGCTGTCACATCGTTGTTCCAGGTAGCCATACCAAACTCCGGGAATACAGATGTTTCTCTGCCCAATTTCCAATTTTGATCACAATCTTGAAAAGGGGATTATTACTTGCCCACTCGCCTGTTCTAGCAAGCTATTGGAAACTGGTTGTTTGTCCAAACCAGTACATGGTGCCCACTCATCCATGGAGAGAAGGTCCCCAAGGCCAGCTGTATTGCTTGTAGTTCTCCAATTCAATGACTGGCAAGCCTGAAGTTATGGGCATTTTCACTTTGTGATTCTGCGCCCCACACGCCCAGGTTGCCCCGCAACTCATCCAGCTGGAGCCATTGTGAATATCACTGGGGGCGGAATTTCTGGATTCACTCATTTTCGTCATCCAGCCAACACTGCAATTGATGAGTCAAGGTTAGATTGGTGGGTATCAAGTGGTCGTATCAAGTGGTCCTAATCCCAGCTGGCCAGTGACCATAAGGAATGTAAATGAGCTAATAGGGGATGAATGTGCAACCTGGCCTAGGTTGTGTTCCCAGTGTTTTGCCTTTTTCATACCACTATAAAGTGAATGAAAGTGCCTTTCTCCATGGACTACTAAATGCACATGCGGTTCTCAGTGCTTTGGCCTCTTCCTACACCAGTTAAATAACACAGGGTTCATAATATTTTGGCCTTCTCCTATGCCTACAAAACGTATGCTGGGGTATAATTGCTTTGGCCTTCTCATCCTCCTACAACATGCATGTGGCCTTCTCCTATGCCAGGTAAATGCAGGTGGTATGTCAGTACTTTGCGTTCTTCTATGTCTTCAAAATGCACATGGGTCACTCAATGCATTGGCCTTCTCTTCCACCTTCAAAATGGAGGTGGGGGTTTTCAGTGCTTCATCTAAACCTACTATATTGTCAAGGGTTTCACAGTGATTTGCTCATTCACTCCCCCTAATAAATTAAGTGACGTTCAAAGTGCTTTGACCTTCTCCTACACCTATACAATGCACATGGGGTTTTCATTATTATGGCTCTCTGAACCTATCAAAATATAAGGGGTTTTCAGTGTTTTAGCTTTTTCCAATGCCTAATAAATGTACATTCTCAGTTTTCTAGCTTTTTACACATACTAGTGGGTCCCTGTGCTTTGGTCTTCTCCCAAACCTGGTCAATAGGGGTGGGGTTAAGAACAGAATTCAAGTATCCTAAAGGTAAGGGTACTCTCATCCCCCACGCACTATCAAACTTTAAAAAGTCAGACATTAAGAGGTTTAATAGATATTCAGTAAATTCAGGGTAGAAAAGGCTAGGTTAGTTATATTAAATATATCTAAAATAATTGTTTTTAGAAAAAGAAAGAAACAAACAAATAAGTAATCTATTCTTCAATTCACCCGGCTGTGGTGGTCAGCAAGGCTTGCGCTGTCTCATTACATAATGCAGAGATGCCTGGCGTCCATTATTATAGGTGTTGTAATCTAAAAAAAGAATCATGGTCTCAAATTCTGCTTTACAGAGACTAATTGTGATGTACAATGTATTAAAGTACAGTTGAATCAAGTAAATCAATGCATGTCGAATAACAGTACAATCATTCTTGCGATGAACTAACTCATAATTGAGTTAGTGTAGGTTCAATTTCAAAGAAATGCCCCAAAATTAACATCTTCATTCATTTCTTGTGGGTACAATGAGTCAAGCCTTTCTGTCCAGGCTCATGTTGTGACAGTTTCTTAGACATACTATCCCCCCTCTGGATGGTTGGTGAACTACTTCTAACACTATACATCTTAGTTGTTCTATGGTGTGTCTACTTTCTTTGAAATATCTCGCAAATGGGAATTTTTTATTGTCTGTACAGATGTTGGGTGTATGTGTGTCACAGTGGCATACTAGTGGAGTTGATTTTCCTACCTGATTACGGGTGTCTTATAGTGTCACCCTTTATGTGGTTGTTGCAGTTTTATCAGCCAAGACATAGATATGTGGCAACTTTAGGTTTTATTTCACCTAAATTCACTTGTCTGTTTCTCATGACAGGTTCTCTTTGCTTTGAAGTTGGACATGGGTAAGAATCAAATAATGGAATTCATGCTATGTTAGCCATGCAATCAGTGTGAAGAGAGTTTGCTTAAATTAATAGATGAGAGTAGGATTTATACCCAAAAGAGGTAAATGATATCTTTTCAGGGTGACAGTGATCATGTGAGCCTCTATATACACTATATACACCTTTTACAATTATTTGGAAAAACATTGATGTCATATATGGGTATCATAAATGAAGAGGCAGAATTACTAGCTGTATGGTAATTTCACACTTCCTGTCTAAAGCAATTTGAGCCATTGTATTGTATTGTAGAAATGTGTTTCACTTTAAACTCTGAAATCATGACAATCGCAGTGGATTTATTTTTGATCTTGTTGGTTGCCTCTCGGACCCCTGTTGAATATGAAAAAAATAAATAAAGTACACAAGAGTCTGTTAACACATAGTGTAAAATATAGATGGGGCAAAGCAAGCTTTGAACCATTCAGATACTTCCTTCTCCATTACACGTTAACGGTCCCCACCCATGGACGGACCATCATGTCATCTCTTTCACCATTCCAGTCTCTAAGCCTCAGACTCCTACTACCACATCGCTACCACCAGCATTGACCTGCAGTGCATGCAGCCTTACCAAAGACTGCTGCCTCCCTTTAATCAGCGATCTGCAATCCATATGTCTCGCCAAAACATCAGCCCAATCGCTCTTGACAATCAATACAACATAGCTATCTAATAAGCAGGTGACACTATTGCCCCCTTGGTCCAAAAAAAATCCAAACAATCTACCCACCTCAACGCATAGTTCACCTGTGACATTCAAGCTCTCAGATTCAAGAAGCGGGCAGCCGAGACCAAATGGAGGAAAACACCATCAGACTCCAACAACGCCCATTTCTCCACTACTGCTAAAGAGTACAAGGCCAAAGTCACATCATAAAATCACAGAATATCCAATGCAAAATACTTGCAAGCTTTTAATCCTCTTGCTCAAGATGGAATCAACCACCTCCCTGCCCATTCAAACTCACTAAAAATGCAGCCTCGTTCACCAACATCCAATACGCCCTTATAGACAAAGGTACTACCCTACAGCAGAAAATGAGTCTAAATCAAGCATCCATTATCCTTGCACCACCTTGTACTCTACACACATTGCACACTGCTCCTCCCGCTACCTTCTCACCCTTTAATTTACACCCTGTCTCAGAGGCTGACGTGACCCTTATCATAAAAGGCCTAAACCTTCTTGTTGTAATGGAGACATATCCCCAGCCACAGTCATCAAGGAATGTGCTGATGCCCTCACACCCATCATCACAGCCACTAGCACCACTTTCTTTACTAACCCCTCTATCCCCAACAGTCTCAAGTAAGCTTGGGTCCTACCACTCCTCAACAAATCATTACTGTGCCCCACTGTTCCCTATAACTACCAACCCATCACCACAGTCTCTTTACTCCTAAAGATCTTAGACAGGGCTGCCTAACACCAGATGCAACTCTACATCGAATCTAACCACATCCTCAGCAGTCATCAGTCAGGTTTCCGCCCCGGGCCACAACACCATGCCAGCACTACTCAATCTAAAAAATAAGCTTGACAAGATCAAGGATGCAGACAAACCAGCCCTTTTATTACTCATAGACCTTTCCGCAAATAGACCACAAGATCCTCTGCCAACACCTTGCCTCGGCTGCTAACTGTTAGGATTGATTCTGTCTACTCCGGCCTGGTTGACAGATGCATTAGAAGGACAACCTATATTGTGACAGGGACAACTCTGGTGATCTGTAGACAAACCAATTCAGGTAGCAGTGACAGGCGGTCTAGGCTACGTTCTTAAGAGGTGGAGAGTTTGTAAAGGGTCCACAATGAGTTCACACAACGGGAATCACAGATTACACTTATGCAGGAAGTTTACAAAAATACAATTATCATTTATTGGCAAAACAAACTATGGAAAAATGACTACTGGCAGGTAGAGTTATCACACATCACTAGAAAAATAGATTACATATATACATATATACATTCACTTATCAGAGGACATAATAGACATCACAAACTCCTGCACTTTATGTCAACAGAGAATGATCCCTAACTTACAAAGTACAGCCCTACGTTGTGTGGGGCCTTTTGCCCAATAGTTCAGGTAAAGTCTCACAGATCCTCTAAGGCAGGAATAAAGGCAGGTAGGGTCTCTGGGGTCCAGTGAAGGTTTCTAATTGTCAGAGCCCAAGATAAACTAGCAAACAGAAGTAGCCCCAACTTTCAGAAGTCTTGCACGAGAATGCACTGGCAAAGCCAATATTGTTAGAATAAGTTTATTACAAGGCAGCACACTTATAATGGGGGTTTTGGGTGCATGTAAGAACCACTGTAACTTACCCCCTATACTCTGTTTCTTCCCAAGACTTGGCATGTCGATGGAAGCAGGTCTGAACTCGTTTGTCCTGCCATCCGCCTCAGCCCTTGATTTGCCGGAGTTGAAGGTTCTAGCAGCTCTCCAGTTGGTGTCCTAGGCTGGTACAAGGGCTCTTCAGTGAAGAACTTCATAGAAAATGATGCACCACCATTTTCAGGGCAGGCCTCGATGCAGGTAAGCAGTTTCTGAAGGTGGTCATCGCAGCACAGCGATCCAAAGGAACTCAACTGCTGTGGACTGACTCTCCCTTCTATCTCGGGTCCCCTTGATGCCAGGATGCCGACATTTTGCAGAGGTGAGTCTTGCATGGCAAGCTGAGGATCCCCACAGTTCCAGGCCTCAATGTGGAATGGTAGTGTCTGCAGCGTGGTAGCTCAAACACGGAGCTGGTTAGCCACTGGTTATCCCAGGGACACCTCCGATGGCTCTTTTTCATAGGGCACCATGCAGGCGTCTGAAATGAATGTTCCCTCCACTCCCAAGGTCGCAGCTCCTTCACAGGACTGCTAACGGTCTTCAGCAAGACAGGGCTCCTCCAGGTTAGCAGCAGAATTTCGAGTCTAATCAGTACATCACGACCCACTGTCAATTGTTCTGTATCAAGAGCCCAATAACATGCTAGCAATTGCTTCTCAAATGAAGTGTACTTATCACCTGTGTCAGGTAATTTGCGACTCCAAATACGAAAGGGACTCTCTTATTGTCTTGCTTCTGCCACAGACTACAGTTAGAATCATTTTTTTGCAGAGATACATTTAGCTCCACTTCTCCTGACTTCAAAAGCCACAAATCAAGCATACACTGCACTGTGTCATTTGCCAAATCAAATGCTCTCTGCTGCTCTTTGCCCCATTCAAATTCATATTTCTTTCGAGCCACCTTGTAAAGTTGGGCCAAGATTTGCCCTAAATGTGTTATATGCTGTCTCCAAAATCCAAACAGCCTTATGAACTGATTATCTTTTTTCTTGTTCACTGGGTAGTAAATTCAAGTATTTTTGGTTTGGATTTTTGGAACTACCTCTCGGTGCCGATTATGCCACTGAATTCCCAAAAATATCACAGTTACAGTTTTCGCAGGCCCTTGAATATTGTTATGGTTAATCTCCCAGCTTTCTTTCTTAAATCCATCAATGATTGCTTCCAATTGATTTTATACACTGTGCTCATCTTTGCCCTGAATTAAAATATCATCAACGCAATATGAGATGTGCATGTTAGGCTTACATGGTATTTTATCTAAGTGTTCTGCCACCAGCCAGTGACAGAGGGTGGGACTGTGCAAGTACCACATAGGCAATCTTGTGAAGGTGTACTGACACTCACCCCAAGAAAATTAGAACGGCTCCTGGCACTGTTTGGATTAATGATTGCTTCCAATTGATTTTGCCCACTGCGCTCATCTTTGCCCTGAATACAAAAATGTCATCAATTTTTTATTTATTTTATTTATGTATTTATAGAGCGCTGCAGCCCGTAGGCATCACTGCACTAACAAGAAGACGCAGGACAACATAGGAGGACAGGACAGGTGGAGTGGTTCAGTCACTTAGTGGGATTCAGCTAAGTAGAGGGGTGTTTACTTAAACAGTGCAGTTTTCAGGTTTTTTGTGAATATCAGGTAGTTGGGCTCAAGTCGGATATCAAGTGGGAGTCTGTTCTATTTAATCATGGCTAGGCTAGGGAAAGCTCGGCCCAAGCCATTGATTTTATTTATTGGTCCAGATTTGACCAGCCTTTTATTTCCCGATCTCAACGTCCGGCTGGGTACGTAAGGGCTGATTTGTTTTTTGAGATAGTCAGGGAAAGAACCATAGAGACAATGGTGGACAAGAGACATGGACTTGAAAAAGATCTGGTCCTCGATAGAGAGTCAGTGGAGAGCTTTTCTTTCTTCAGTGATATGGCCTCTTTTAGATTTGCCAGTGATTGTTCTTATAGCATTATTCTGGATGACTTGGCATTGCCAAAGGCACTTTTTGCTGGCACCTAGCATTAGGGAGTTTCCGTAATCTAGTCTCGATGATATGATAGCTCTAGCGATATTGGGCTATTTTGTTGGCTCAGGTGGGGATTGATTTGTTTTAACAGTGTTTGGTGGTATTGACAGGTCTGTTTAAGGTATGCCACCTGTGCTTCTGCTCCCAGAGAGGCCTGCAGGTATACTCGGAGAGTCTTTACTTTTTCTGAGACCCTCACTGGTAAGTCTTTGATGTTAAAGGTCGCATAAGCTGGATCTAGTTTCGCTCTTGCCTGAGGGGAGCCGAATACCATGAGTTCAGTTTTCCCTCCATTAAGACACATCCAGTTGGATTTCATCCATGCCTCAATGGAGTTTTAGATCAATGTAATGTGAGATTCGTATGTTAGGCTTGCATGGTATTTTGTATAAATGTCTGCAACAAGCCAGTGACAGAGGGTGGGACTATACAAGTACCCCATATGCAATATTGTGAAGGTGCACTGACGCTCTCCACAAGAAAATTAGAACTGCTCCTGGCACTCTTCAGCAATTGGCACAGAGAAAAAAGCATTTTCCAAATCTAGTACAGCATACCAGGTTCCCTCAAACTTCTGTATGTTCTTAATCAAGGTAATAGTATATAGCACTGCAGTAACTAAATGGGGAGTGTGTTTATTTAACTCTCTATAGTCCACGGTCATCCTTCAGCTTCCATCCCCTTTTTTAAGAGGCCAGATAGGATTGTTCCAAGCAGTAGAAACTGGCCTCAATAGTCCAGCCTCTACATATTCTGTAATGGTTTCTGAAATGTCGTTATGCCCCCCGGGAATGCAGTATGGTCTGCTTGGCACACGATTCATGGCCAATGGCATGTGCACCAGAGGGATCTTCAATTTGCCTATAATAACTAGTGTACAAGTGAATGCATTCACACCAAATTGATAGGTTTTACCTTCTAACCCTAAAGTCAACCCTTCCAAAATATCAAATCCAATAATGTATTCTGGTATTGTGACAATAAACACTGGATATTTCTATTTTTTCAAATTGCCTATCTTCGTTTCCACTCCTGACTGTACTGCCGGTGTCTCTTTTCAACCCTGTCCAGTAATGGTAAAGTGTTGACCTTTAAATCTTGAAGGATTTTCATGAATCATTGAGGCCTCTGCCGGGTTTCCATTAAAGCTTGGACCTCCTGTGTGGTCCCAGGTTTCCGAAATATCTTTACATTAACATGAGCTTGTCTGTCAATTTTTATGGGAGCTGACGCTGCCGTGACTTGGCCATATTCCTATTCAAATTTAGAATGAGCGTACCCAGACTCAGCCTTCAACATTACACTCACTGTTTTTTCTCAATTCAGCATATGTTGACTGGTACTAGGAAGGAATCCCCATAGATCTTTATCCCTGCTTCTCCTCAGGATGCACTGAAGGTAAAGTATTACACTTCTTCTTAGAGACCACCTGTCTCTTGACTTGATTAAAGTGTTCTTTCCCAGCAAGCCCTCTCTTTTTGAACAACTCATATATCTCCCTGGTTTCAATACCATCAATGTCTTCCTGTGGCACACCATATTTCAACAGTGCCAAAAACATGTCCTTTCTTGACGCCTGGGAATCTCTAATATTTTGTCCCCTGCCCTCTATTCTCCTCTCACTGCTCCCCTACTTCGCTTTGCCTCACTTTTGTCCCATTCAGCCAGATCAGACAATTGCTGTATAGTATCCACCACTTCATCCGTGGATTTGTCAGTCATGCCTGCTAGCAAACTCATGATGACACTTTTATATACGGGTGGGCAGTTCTAATAACCATATTTCTGGGTGATACCGACAAAGGCACCACTCCCATATGCCCCAGCTCGTCTACATTCATTGCTTCTTTCAATCCATGTTCTCTATTCTTTTGAATCGCCTCCTTCAAAGTATACCACTTCTTCTCCTTAGTGGGCAAATCTGTGATAATTGATATTTTTGATTACATCCCTGAGCTGCAAGGTACAATAAAGATACCTTAGAGGCCTGCCTATTTGCATCTGGCAGCGCCAATTTTGCAACACCTCCTGAATATCCGTATCAGTCTGGATTCCAATTTGCATCAGCAGGGGAAATAATCGCAGCCACTATACACCTATCAATCCGACCTCTGCATTTTCTATATTTAAATTGGGCCACCCAAACTGCCACCATCCCTGCCACTTTGTGATATTGGAGATTTGTCACTCCAAATATTTAATTGTAATTGTTGCATAAAAGAAGCTTGTCTCTCAGATGCAAGTTCCATTGTCAACTGCAAAATGTCTGGTTCTAACTGCACACTCTTCTGTTGCATCTTCTGATAAGCATGAAGCACAATCCAGCCTCTCCTCCCTACTTCTTCTGACTCACTCCCTTTCAGCACTGGCACTTTTTGTAAACAAGAAACCATGTCCGCAGGCTCTGCCTTGGCTAATGAATCCTCCCATGGATCACACAGGCTCAGCTTACACACAAACTCTCTCGCTAATGAATCATAAAGAGCTGCAGTCCAACCTGGAATAATTACTTTACTAGAGTCCCTGCCAGCAGGAAGACACCTATCCCGCTGTTTAAACAAGGAATGCATATTACACAAATTCTGCACTGGTCTACATACAATGAATACATCACTGCTGTCAATTCACAAAGATAAAAACATTTGCACATAACAGCAGTCAGCACATAGCTTCTACCTGCCCAAACTGTTCACACAAGTAAATGAAAACCTGCATTTCAAAGCACCAACACAATTTACAGGTATCCAGTAATATTAACCCCCCTATATATTGTCCCCATGCATATGGTCATTCAGAAAAAAAGGCTGTGGTGACTTTATACATGGTGACCATATATATGGGGTCAAGGGGAGCAGGGGTTGCAGGGTTGTCACCGACATGTTCAATGTGATATTGTCCCAGCAAACCACTGCCATTTCTTGGAGGACATTTTGATCAGACAACATTTTTGCAAGGACATTATCCCTTTCTGGGCAAACTCCTGGAAAAGCTGCCCATCTCCCAGCTTAACCTTCATTCCGATTCTGTTGGCTATCTCCATGGCCACCAGTCTGGCTTCAAGAGCTGCCAGAAGCACAGAAACTGCTCTCCTGAACATCAGTGAAGATGTTCTCTCTAACCTTGATTCTAATATTTCCTCTGACCTCATCCTACTCTATCTCGCTTCTGCCTTTGACACGGTCAACTGCACCACCTTGCTCAACCGTCCCTGTGATAACCTGGGTATCACTGATCAGGCTCTGGCCTGGCTGAACTCTTTCCTCTCTGATCGACCCTCCCAGGTCAAACTTGGGTTCTTCCTACCATCTATCTCCCTCTCTACCTGTGGTGTTCCCCAGGGGTCTAACCTCTAGCCCTGGCTTTGCAAGCAATACCTGGCAACTCTCACCCACTGCATTGCCATGTTCTGCTCAAACTTCCAGTGCTATGCTGATGACACTCAATTAATTTTCAGGCTGCCCTTGGCCACCTCCTCTCTCTCTCTCATCTCTGATTGCCTTACTGCCCTTCAAGATTGGTGTTCTGTCAATGATCTTTGTATGAACGCCAGCAAGACTGAGATCCTCCTCATCAGCACACCTTCTCCATCCTTTTCCCTCACTCTCTGGCTGGCCTCCCTTGGCCCTCCTTCTACCCCCACCTGCCAGGCTAAGAACCTCAGGGTCTTCTTTGATTCCACACTTTCCTTCTCCTCCCACATCTCTGATGTCTCTAAAAAGTCAAACTTCCTACTGCATCTCGTCAGGGGTACTCTGCCTTTCCTCTCCTTCCCCCAGAAGCTCACTGTCTCCCAAGCTCTGGTTCTCTCTAGGTTGGATTATTGTAACAGCCTCTTTCTAAATCTACCTGCCTCTACTCTCTGCCCTCTGGAACTAATCCAGAACAGGACTGCAAGACTTGTCCTTGGCCTCAAGCCCTGGGATCGTATCCCTCCAGCTCTGAAATCACTCCATTGGCTTCCAATGGATGCACAGATTAAATCAAAACCCTCTGCATTGTCCACAAGGCTTTCTGGGGCCTGGGTCCAAAATACCTTCAGCTATCGCTCCTCAAATACCTCCCCTCTCGAGCTGTTCACTCCTCCTCCTCTAGCTCCCCCAGGATCAGTCATTTTTTAAAGAAAAAAGCTTTGGTTAGGTCTCTGTCTTCGGCTGGGACCTCCCTCTGGAACAGCCTCCCTGCCACTCTAAAACATGAGGAGAACCATCTCCGGTTCTGGAAGCACCTTAAGACCTTCCGCTTTGCCTGGGCCTTCACCCCTCCTCTCCCCTGCTGATCTGTTCTCTCTTGGCACAATGCACCTGGCCAACCTCTGTCCTCCAGGCCCAAGTTCCTGCTCACCTCGCCACCCTCCTGCACTGCCTCCAGGCCACCCCTTGCACTGGGGTCTGTATCTGTACACATACAGTGCCCCCCTTTTTTTCTTCAGGCACTTATCAGACTTACCCTGTCTGCTGCCTTAAACTCAGCATTTGCCACTTGCTGGCTGCACTACCACTTTTTTGTTTTTTTAAGCATTTATTTATTTATTATTTATTCTGTTCTCCTATTAAGCCACACTTTCCACTTCTCCCCCCTTCCTTGAACCTTTCTCCCCTCCCCCTCTCCCATGCATTCTCAATGTCGCTGGGCCTAGTAAGATCATTGTTTTTGGTCTGCCTTGTTCCCCTCCCTTGCCTTGTCATGCTCTGAAACACTCGTGTATGAGCACAATATAAATAGTCCAGAGGAGAGTCCCCGTCTACCCCAGTCTACACAAGCGAGGAGCTGCAGCGACGCTGTGTTCGTGCTTTCAGTTTCCTTTGAGTTGCTGAGAAAAAGACTATTGTCTCTTTAAACTGGTCTCTGCCTCTGGGTGACTCCACCTTAAAAGGTGTATGCGTGCGCGGAGCCCCGCGTGGAGTCCAGAGGAGAGTCCCAGTCTACCCCAGTCCACCCTAGACCATCCCTAGACCTACGGTCTCACACCAAACCCTTTGCTGTAAAGGTTGGCAGTTATATGAGTGGCCGTATGAATAGCCGCAGCAACACTCGTACGATGGCCCCACAGACTCGGCTAAAACAGAAAATTCAACTCGAGTCTGTGCGCCTGGGTTCCCTTGCTTTATCCCCCTCCCGCTCCCCTTCAACTTCCTCGTCTCAAGCGATGGCTGGCACTCCCGACTTCGCTTCATCTGTGGTGAGTGAAGGAAGTATGGAGGTAAGGATTGGACCCACAATTATGTCTTTATTGCCAACTAATCTACGGGACATGTGTACAGCGACTTGTACTGTGTTGACGCTATTGAAACTGACAATGGCTGCCATCGAGAAAGAAAAGCTACTCACACGCCTTGGACTGAAGCTGTTAGCCGGCACGCGTCTGAGCTCAGTAACAATTGTGTACCAACTGGAGTGTTCGGCTCCTCAGGTAGAAGCCGCACCACTTTGTTCAGCGTTTAACAAAATGCACTTGCCAGCGTAAATGAAAATACAAGGCTGAATGTAAACATAACAAATGGCGATTTCTTACCTTCACAGACATTAATCACTGCAGGCGCCCCGTCCGTAACTTCTTTGGAGATAAACTTGATTGAAGTAAATACTGCGTCATTTCAATCCCCCTTTGATGTAACTGACACACAGCTACTATAATTACAAGTATCTGCTGATAACTCGAACATTTCAAACCTTGTGTTTATGCCTCCAATTGTTCAAGAAGAGATCGGGCTGTTCTCAAACAATTCTATTAAAACACGAGATGACATTGTGGTGGATGTACAACGCAAATCAACTACAAAGACAAACGTATGTCTTGAGAAATCAAACATTGAATGTAAAGCCTCAACGGTGACTGGCGAAAGATCCACTCTGCCATGTATTATGCCTATCACACTTCCAAATAGTCACGGCATACCAAACAGTTTGCAAATGCCTCAGTCTCAGAATATGACCACAGCGTCACTACGCCAGCAGACACTAAAAGGTCTTCAGTCTCATACTCCATCCAGTCAGTCACCAACAATACTCGACCTAGCAGGTCGGGAGGCACATCTCACTGAGAGGCTGATGGCTGACTTCCAGTCCATTAAAGAAAAGCTAGTACAAAGCTTTGTTCACTCACCATGTGATAAACTGTTAAATTCAGTCCAAAGTGTACGTGACAAAGCTGAAATGGCAAGACGGTCCACTCGAGAGCCAATGAGGCTGCATTCAATTCATTCACAGAATGGAATGCTGTTAACTCCAACTAAGTCGAGTTCTTGTTCGATGAGTGATAATTTATCACAGATACATGGTGCAATGTGGCCAAAACACACAAATAAGGACGTAATGGAAGTAGAAAATATGCCACAAAATGCTGGGAAGCATGCCACATTAGATGAACATCTACGAGAAGTGCATTCACAATCAGCATGTGATAAAATAGCACAGGATCACTTGAACAAAACAAACCTGTCAGTGGCCGCTGGCACCCAAATTCACAACAACGTCCTAGCTGCAACTTCCTTAGCGCTCATCCCTTTTGTGAAGCTATACGAAAGTTTAAATGAGTCCATAAAAGAGCAAGGAACTCAAATTAACAACCTAATCACAAAGGCAGATGCAATGACACAAATAAACAGTGCCCTACAGCAAAGATTAGAAAGAGAGTCGGAGATCTCCTCACAATGGCAATATCGCCTTGGTGACCTGGCGACAAGTGCCCAGGCAGAAAATTCTACTCTAATGTCTGCAACATTAGAATGTATGAAATGGTTGAGATACAACATACATTCAAATTGTGATGAGATCCACGGACTACACAGCGGTGAAGCTGTTGGAAAAGAAAATAAAACCCACATACCTCCAAACCGCCATTGTCTAGAACAAGTGCAATCTTCAGGAAAGGCCACTCAGTGCAAAACAAGCAAGCGGTCCGGGTCCGTCTGGCGAGCAAGAAAGCGTTCTGGCTGTACCATTGGTGCCTTCAGTGGAATGCAATGGTCTAGAAATTGCGATAAACACCATTGCAGAAAATGTACAGACACAAGAACCCAAAAAATCTAGTGCCGTACCAGTTGAAATACATACAACGGTGAAGAAGATGACCTTCGATATATTCACAGGCGCGGCAAAGAACCTGCCCACTAGTAATGTCACGACAGCGAAGATGACTACAACAAAACAACAACCTGCTTTAAATAGAGCAAGTAATAAGTCCAAAAGAAAAGTCCTCCTCAAAAGTCAAACAATTTGTCAGAAACCTGGCAACTCCACATAAGCTTAGCCTATTTGAGCGTACACCACAAGGGCAACCCTCTGACAACGCAACAAAGGCACAACTGTTGGAGTTGAAGACTCAGCATAAGAGTGCAAAGCCTTATTTGAATCAAAGGCAGAATCCAAATCAGCTTGCAAGATTAGACTCTCATACTCAACAATCAGTGGAAGAGGAAGTTTCTGTGGATCTATGTGACTTATCGACATATTCAATCGATTCAGCAGTCTCAGCAACCTCACATGAGGTAATAAGTGCTGGAGAAACGCCACCAAGAAGTCGTGATCTTACCTCTCAGGCTAGATTGGCTGAACAACCAAACACAAAGCGGCTGAATGCAGATAGAGTCTCCATGCTGTCATCAGTTTGTGATGAAAAAAGCACGACTTTGAAACAACCTACTGCAAAGATGTCTCCAAAAAACATGAGCTGGAAGCCTTCCACAAATCTGAACCCCAGAATGACTTCCGCTCAATTAAACAAACACCAAACAATGAAAACTAAAGATCACGAAAGACATCAGACAGAGATAAATCAGAAATCATGGAAAATCAGAGTGGAAAACGTGTTCCCTGAAGAAACTGAAGTGAATTTAAACAGACGAAATGTGATGAGATTACCTCACAATATTCCTTCTTTACGCACAATAACCACAGAAGATATACTGATTGTAGAATACATCTCTGAAAAGTTGGCTGACAGTGTCTTTTTACACATTAGATCAACAGCTGTGGAAAGAACTCTTTTAGCAGCAAAAGATGAACTTCTATCATATGGTTTCGAAATACAATCTGAGAGAAGTGTGAAACAAGCTTCGAAATCATCAGAACTAATTTCTTCAAATGAACACAGACGCGAAGATTTGAGGAAGCATTTCTCCGACCTATACATTGAAAGACTCATTTGAAATCGCAAGAAGAGTTGATGCCAATAAAGTCCATCGAGCATAACCATCATTAACCATAGGAATGGAAACATGTGGAATCCTATCCTGGAACACGAGAGGATTTTCCCATTTATTTCAAGATTTTCCAATGCCGCAGGTAAATAACTTTATAATCTGTCTTCAAGAGACTTGGCTGAGGGAAATCCCAATAAAAGATGGGTACACCATTGTGCTTAACAAAGCAAAGAAAGATCGCTGTGGAAGACCCTTTTCAGGTCTAATCACAATGGTAAACAACGCCTTTGTTGGGAGATTGTCCAAACCTTTATGCCAAATATTATTGTACAAGGTTCTCTGCTACAGCTGACGTCAGCCAATACGAATCAGATTTCACACTTACTGGTGATTAATCTATACTGGAATCCAGCAATGATTTCGACGGTGAGTTTCATCAAAGCAGTTACAGCTATAATTGATCCATGTTTAACGCTATTCAGAGACTTACTAATATTAATCTGTGGAGACTTCAATTTCTCCTGGTTCAAAGCTCCTTCAAGAACCGTGTCGTAAACAAGCTCGACATATACAAAGGGCGACAAATGGATGAAAGCGATGAAAGCGAGAAGTTGCGAGTTGGTTAATGGAAACATCTACGGAGATATTCCACCACGACCTACTTGGCACCGAGAAAATACTCAAAAAACATTAGACTATTTCTGGATCTCCTCGTCTTTCTGGCCAAAAGTAAACACAATGGCAGTACATAAGACCGACAACAGCAACCATAGCATTTTGGAATTAACTTGTGTAATGAAGCGGGTTCAAAATCTGCACAATTACAACTGCCCAGTAGAAGTAAATGAAGGCAGGAATCGTCTGCGAATTAAAGACCATCACATTCGTCAGCTGGGCAACCGATTAAAAGATGAGCTAACAACTGTCGCTGTAAAGATAAATTACGCCCCATTATTGCTGCAAATCTGTACTAAAAAAACAACATCGAAGTTGCATCACCAACAACTTAAATCTGCCTTCAGTATCCAGGTCAATCAGAAGAAAAAACAAATGCACAAGACCATCAGACAATTAAAAAAGAAAGATAGCACAATGATTGAGACAGAAAGAGCTATCAGAAGATGCAAAATGAAATATCAAAATTGGCTCAAATCGTTCAAAATACTTAGAGATCAAGAACGTGCGGAATTAATGCTTGGATTGATAATCCAACGTAAACCTAGAGACATCTGGAAAATTCTAAATATGAATAATTCCAAAGAACTATGTTTGGTTAATATGATATGATATGATATGATAGTTTATTTATATAGCGCTTATACACAATGTGTTTCAAAGCGCTTCAAGGCAATGGAGGGAACAAGGGAAAATACAACAACATTCTTACAGTCCATGAACAGTAAGGATGTGAAATTTACTATCGTACTCAGCCTGACGACATAGATAAGGAAGGGAGCCGGAGAGTGGGAAGGAAATATAAACAGACAGGCGACTATCGTACTAGGCCTGACGACATTTCTGGTAGAGCCGGAGGAAAACAAAAGGTGAGGGAGAGGGGTGCAGAAAGGGAGGAGAGGAACAAAACATGCGACTATCGTACTAGGCCTGACATTGTTTCAGATAGTGCTGGAGGGAGGGTGGGGAGGGGAACAGTAAGGTGATGGGGGAGCGACAGACGAGGTTGCTATCATACTAGGTCCAGGGAATTTTCTGATAGAGTAAGTGCATAGAAGAAAGTAAGGGGAGGAGGGGAGGAGATAGGAAAAGGGAGAGGGGAGGGGAGGACAGAACAGAGAGTAAGCAGTCAAAAAGAGTGGAGAAGCAAGAGGGGAGAGCGAATACAATTGCAGAAGTCAGTAGTAACACATAATGTTGCAGGTCTGCATACAAGATGAAGATGGGAACAGCATGATTCAGGGCCACCATGAGTACAAGATGCAAAGTAAGTCCAGCATGAGAGTTGAGAAAGGGTGACGCACCATGAATCAATGAAGTCCATAAAAGTAAAATCCAGCATTGGCCACAAGACGGTGATGGTGAAACCAGAATGTATCAGGACAGACTCCTGTGTGCAGGAAGGGGGGCACAAGAGAGCTACACGGGGGGACCAGAGAGGGTGGGGATGGCCTGTGGGGACAGAGGGTGTAAACACATGTTGGTGCATGCTTACCTGCTGTCTTAGCAAGGGATCGGACCCTGGATCCTCCTGGTCCGAACAGGTCCAAACAGGAATTGCCCTTTCCTTCGACTGCCCTTCGTTTTGGACGCCCGGACGAGACACGCCCTTGATCTAAGAGTTAAAAGCAGGAAGGAAGAGGCAGGGCTAAGAAGGTGGGTGGTGCCTAGGCCAGGTGACCTAGATCCACTTACACCTGCTCCCCAGCGCAAAGGAAAAGAGACTGGAGGGCTCCTTAAGTAGGGAAAAGAGCGGCAAGCAGGAAGGCACAAGGTGGGCGGGCATGCAAAGTGGTGAAAAGTAACGGCAACCAGGAAGGCACCAGGTGGGCGGGGCTTAGGCCAGGTGACCTAGATCCACTTACACCTGCTCCCCAGCTCCATGGCAACATTGGAAGACCACTTTAGGAAAGTATTTGCTGGAACATCAACATATGAAATCATAAAGTTCACCCAGTCTGTGGAGCCCTGGGATGTGTGTAAATCCAGAGACAGACTCCTCACACTGATAAAGCAGTTAAAGAACTTGCATGCTGCAGGACCTGATGGGTTAACGAATGTTATGATAATAGAAAAAAAGGAGTTATGGGCTGAATTTATTGCAGATTTATTTGAAGTAATATCAGCGTCCAAATGTATACCCAGCTCATGGAAGTCTGCGGTCATTGTGCCTATTTTCAAGAAGGGAAAATCCTGCCAACTATCGCCCTATTGCCCTCTTGAACATAATAGGGAAAATCTTTGCTACTTGCTTGCAACAGAAAATTACAGCTTGGGCGGCAAACAAAAATTTACTAGACATCCGCCAAACTGGTTTTACTAAAGAGGTTGGAACTGAAGTTAATCTTCTAATTGTGAATCTGTTAAAGCTGTAAACTCTAAAGACAAAGAAGAAACTCTTTGTAGCATTCATAGACATGCGTCAAGCCTTTGATCGAATAAACCTCACAAAATTGTGGAACAAACTTATAACATGGGCTTGTCCCCCAACTTTACTTGAGCCTCTTATGGCCTTACATGAAGAAACCTCAATAAAAGTTCACACTAACAACAGCAGCAAATTGACAAGAGAAGTCCCTACAACCCATGGAGTCAAACAAGGATGCCCGTTAGCAGCGTTAATGTTCAAGCTATATATTGCTGATCTGCCCGCAACCTTCCAGCACATCAGTTTTTTTCAGCCAAAATTGAACCATCAAACGATAAGTTGGGCCTTATATGCCGATAACATTGTACTAGTCGAGCAAACTGAGATTGGGCTTCAACGTCTCCTAAATGCACTGGTCGTCTACCTGCAAGCAAACGACCTTGAAATTAATGCTGCAAAATCAAAAATCGTGGCTTTTCATGAGCCCTGAAAAGAGCCCTGAAAAGATTTGGGTGGACCGCGGATGGTGAAAAAATTGACTCCGTCTCAAGGATATGATATCTTGGGATCCAAATCAATCAATCCATAAGAAAACAAGACTGGATAATTGATTTGAAGCATCGGATGGCATCTGTTACACTGCAGGGAAAACGGCTACATGACGAATATGGTAAATTCACCTTCATTCCGATAATGACATTTTATCGGCAGAAAGTCATTCCGGCGATAATATATGGGGCGGAAGCTGGATTAAACATTGACAATCAGATCTGGCCGATTCTGGAAGGTCAGTTCTGGAAGGGAGTTTTGGGATTACGATTTTATGTTTCCATTGTAGCAATACGACATGAATTGGGCTTGGACCCTCTAAATGGACTAATCCAATCGAAATCAATTGCTTTACTACGTAAAATGAACCTCAGTACTGTTGCTCCTGCTTATGAAATTCTAAAAGAGTCGGCCAACAATCCATACACCAGAGTTCTAGACATTTGGGCCATGAAAATACGCAAGATCTTAACCACTGACATTTCTTGGGAAACTGTCAGAGAAATGCCGCAAATTGCTAAAAAAAAGCTGAGACAATGGCACTGGATAAAAAACACTGAAACACGTTACTCTATGCCTTCTGCGCTTAATCTGGGCCTAACATGTAACAAACTGGATAAACTACCTAGATAGATTTCCACCTGGACACCATCGCAATACATTTCTGAAATTGCGGCTGAACATCTATAAAACTAAGGAGATGATGTGGCAGAGACATTTCAAAGAAGTAACAGATAATAAATGCCGGTTCTGCATGATTGAACCAGAACCCTTAAAGCATTTAATCACTGAATGCAGTCCTGTGTGTATCCAGCGTTCATTTTTTCTTCAGCATCTTACATCATTACATCATAATACTGAAGAATGGTGGAATATATCTATAGCTGGAAATAATGTGAGACTTATATGTGCCTTGGTAGACTTCTTGCAAAATGTTCTTCAAGTGGACCCATCTTGATGAGACAGTTTCTTTTTTTTCTTGAGAATGATGGAGAGGATTTGACGTTGCTGTATTTTTGTGATTAAAGTTGTGTAAACAACTAATTGTTACAATAAAAATAAAAAAAAAATAAAAAAATAAATAAAAAATATCAGTTCAATTCAATTCAATGGAACCAGATTACGGACTGCCAAGGAATTAAACAGTACAAGCCAGCTGCATCATGATGTCCAATTTGTTCTGCTCTCCCAAAATAAGTGCATGAATGACTAATCATTTTTCCAAATACACAAACAAGGAAGGCAGTGCACTTTTTAGAATGCAAGAACTCATTCACTCTCTCAATTAGGTTATTAAACTGGCGCTTTTCTGGCTGCTTATTCACTCAGATAATTGTAACGGAATAAATAGAACAATTATAGAAAAGGTTTCATAACTGTTGGCAAATGCGCCCCTCCACTTCATCCCTGCATGAACTTCACTGGACAGCTTGGCTAAGAGAAAACCCGCACAATGGGAACGGACTGGACAAGATACGTCTACCTTCTTTCAGCCCAGCAAAAGTGATTGTGTCTCTCTCTGCCAACATCATTCAATGTCCCCCAATCCAATGCAGGACAGTAATTTTCCAGAGAGGTCAACTGACAATAGCAATTCACAGATACCCAGCCGGTGTATGCTGCGGAATGCCAGGACAAGTAAATTCCCTCTGTTTCTCATGGGAGCCGAAAGAACAGCTTTCGGCTCCTTGCGGAATGCAAAACAAACCTTGACTGGCCTGAAGAAAAACAAGATGTTTTTCTACTGTTTTAGAAAATGCAGACAATGTTCAAAACTACAGCTTTCACTGAGGCTTCGAGTCAATTGTCCACTGCTGCAGAATGCATTTCACACACGCTCCATATTTGAGTCAAAGACATTACATTTTTAAATGCATTACAAGAGGATGATGCAAGATGATGAGGATATCACTCAGTACATACTGCACATACAGAAAATGTGGTGGGCAGAAACAGGAGATTCTTGAAATTGAGCATTCCCATTTTTCTTTGTTTGGGTAAAAAGGGGACTTCCAAAGGAGGTACAGAAAGCCCTCAGTAAGATATTGGGGATTGAGGGGTGGGTGGAAATTCAGTATATTATGATACACCACTGTAAATGGTTTATAGTAAAGTAGAAGGAAGCAATGCATCAAGTGCAAGCAGAGGAAGTGAAACTGGTTTAGAAGAAATTAGCGAAGGTTGCGTTGGAAGGGGTTGTAGTGGCAGTGAAGACAGAAGGACCAGTAGAGCTTTGAGCAGTTCAGGCTGGCATGTGAATGGCACCTGTGTGGGGAGGCAAATACAACTGGACAGGTGGGTACCAGCCACAGTATCAGGGAGAGTTTCTCAGGGGGTTTCAGTGAGGAAGAGGGAGTTGTCAGGGGCTTGGAAGGGTGAGGGGGAGGAAGAGCAGGTCAGTGTTGGACATGCGGGCGAATGGGTCATTTTTCAAGAGCATACAGATGTATCCTTATTCCCAGGGAGATCTTGCTCCGTACCCCCAATCTTACGGACAGATGCCCCTGGCAGTTTCCTATAGTGCGCCATTACGCGTTGCCCCACCCACTCCCCAACCATCATTTCCGCAGTTGTCAGCTCCAGGCTGCAGTATTATGCCACCGTATGGTGTACATCAAGGACAACAGGAGGGCCATCAGATACCGAATAGTAAATCAGTACCTAATGACACAGTAACACATTATCAGGGGGCCACAGTGGTCGGAGGGATCTCCTTCATTTTTCCATGAACGAACACATATTCAGACTATGATAGCCTACATACAGACAGCCCTAG
The DNA here is from genome assembly GCF_040938575.1 of Ambystoma mexicanum. Lineage (NCBI taxonomy): Eukaryota > Metazoa > Chordata > Amphibia > Caudata > Ambystomatidae > Ambystoma > Ambystoma mexicanum. The sequence goes on from NC_090922.1 coordinate 1,163,599,437, forward strand.
TATGCCCAGTCCTATTGGTCACTTCCGACTTTGAAGAGGAACCCTTGGCGATAGGCAATTAACTATGTATTTTTATTGTGACACATGTGCAACCAAATCATGCATTAGTGACGGAGGCTTCTCTTTGTCAGGTGAGGTAATAGATATGCATGGCTTCTCTGGGGCAGTTCAATTGGCTTTCTTTATGAAAAACTACCCATTAAGGTGGAGGGGCAGAGAGGTGGGGCCCCATTGTTATAATCTACTTCAACGCTGATCAATTTGTTGGGCAGGGACATTCTGAGTAAGCTCAACATGGCCATCTCATTCACTTAAAGAGGCGTGGTGTGTTTAATGCCTGGCATGTGTACTGTGAGGGTACTGTTGACCTTACATGCATTGGGCATTGACTCAGCAGCAAGAGGAATGCCAGTGGCCCCTGATCTGTTGATATATGGTATCACCATACTTCTTCAGGCAGTAACCAAGGTAACAAACAGGTACTGGCATGTACCTTCTGAGTTTTTGTTTAGGCCAGCCCAACCTCACGAAATAGTTGCAGGAAAGATCATCATGCCCGACACAGAAGGAGTTCTAGTGTCAAAGTACAGGACTGTGTTGCTTCTGATAATGGGGAGTGGTGCACAATGTTGTGTATTGATCCTACTATTCCAATGAAAGATTTTTCAGATGAGGACCTTTTTGAGAACAAGGACAATGAGGGGCAGATAATACTGGAGGTGTGTGTGCCTTGTGAGATAATGATACAATATAGGCATGTAGCCTGTTCTATGTTGCTAGTAAGGAATGCCCCCATTTCATAGAATTTGTCAAGTACCTGACAAGATGTGGATGAATAAACTGCATGATGTAGGGCTCTCATGTAGTGTTCCACCAATATGCTTCACATTGAAACCTGGCACTATGCTGTCCAAAGTTAAACAATACCCCTTATCAAAGGCAGTGGAGGAGGGAATGTATGACTCCATAATGGCTCTTATGCATCAGGGTATTATAGTACCATTTAACTCTCCATGCAACACTGCTATTGGAGGATGATTCAGGATTGGCACCCTCTCAATAAAGTTGTACTAGCAAACCCGGCTACAATATTGTGCAAGTCACCTGTTGAAGTGACCCATTTCACTGTGGTGGATTTGAAGAATGCTTTCTTTTCAGGTCCTTTACATCCAGACTCACAATATCTCACAGAGTTTACATTTGCCGGATGCTGATTTCAACATACTAGACTTCCTCAAGAGTACTGTGAGCATATTTAGTAGGGTCCTTCAAAAGGATTTAGGAATTATTAGTGTTCCCAGTACTATTATTGAATATGTGGATGATTTGTTGGTGTGTAGCACCACCCAACAATAGTGCAGGGAGGAATCTGTTGCCTTGTTAGAATTGTTGACTGACAAAGTGTTATGAAGTTATCTGGTTTTGTGTAAATAGCTGATGCCAGGCCCATTGTATATAATGCATAGAATGTTTCTAGTACTGATGTAGTACAGTTCTATTTAGAATTCTACTGCCGGGGGCATCCTCAAGTATGTTTATGTTTAATGTTGATTCCATAACAGTTTGTAGTGCCCAGCCCGGTGTAAGGATGTGCTTGGGATCTGTGTCATATATCTTAGATTAAACTTGTTTAATCTAACTGAGCAGTGACCGACTATCTTTCATTCTCGACGAGGATCTTCATCTAGATCCCCGGCACCGTAGATCAATGGATTAGCAACCAATTCATCAATAATCCGCATTGCCGCTCTGCCACCTGGTGCATGCAGCGGCCAACGTGGGAGCAACAAGTGTGTCCCCTTGTTATACTCATGTGTGCAGGTGACTGCCGGCCGACCAATAGAAGAGAAGATACAAAGCTGCTCCACCAAACATACCGTACCATGGCGTATGTAGCAGCCAACATTTAGTAAGTATAAGTGCCCCACTTATCATAATGTGTTCGGGAGCGTAGTGCCAGCGAAGTGCATTCAGCAAGAATACGAGAAAAATAAATTAACTCACCTTGCAGAGTACGTAAAGAAGTTACCAGCACTTACTTGTCCGAAAGGCACATGTGCAGCAGCTGCCTGACCACTCCGCAGACAAGAAGTACCAGCGCATGTGCAAGAAGCATATCAAGCATGCGCAACAGTCTGCCTAACCGCTCCGTAGACAAGAAGTATCAGCGCATGTGTAAGAAGCATATTGTGTACGCGTTCATTTATGCCTGAAGGATATAAGAAGAACAAGAGGACAATACACATGCGCACATGTAAAAGGAGAAAGAAAGTGTGAGCAACTGAAGTGAAATACTATTTTTTTTGCAATTCTAAAAGGAAAAAGTGCACATTCAATGCATGAAGAAAAATATAAGGGACACAACAATTAAAATGAAGAACAATTATTAGCAGGTGTAAATAGAAAAATAACAACTGCAGAGAGTGAAAGAGTTCACAGGGCACTACATTACATACACCAGGAAATAGGGAGAATTTAACAGAGCATTGCAAGTAATAAAATGAACGAACTGGATAGTAATAAAAGAGCATTGTGTTCCTAAGTGCACATTAACACGAGCATGGCAATGGCAGGCTTACCTAGACTTTCCTTATTCATGGCATTTCCAGGAAACCCAAAAGTGAAATGGTCACAGTGGAAAAAGGGGGTTCAGCATTATATCAGGGTGGCATGTGGTAATTCATATTCCATGGATAGAAAAGTGGATTTGCTCATGCACTTTCTAGGATATGAAGGACAGAGAATATATGATTGCTTGTCTGATATACCAGAAGCAGGAGATGGAGATGGCATGTCGGACATAGATTTAAGGAAACTGGACATTCATTTTGATCCCAAAACGAGTACGATACTCATAAAGATATAATTTTGGAATTAGGGTTCAAGAACCTGGAGAAAGTGTAGAAGAATGCTTTAGACATTTAGCTCTGTCTTGCAAATTCAAAGACTCATTCGACGAACACATTATGGACCAATTTATGATCAATTGTAATGGCAACAAGATGTGTGAAAAGTTATGGTTGAGAGATTAACCTTCCTTGGAAGAAGTATTAATTATAGCAAAAAGAGTAGAGCATTCCATGGCCTGTGTGGCTGAGCTATCAGAAAAAGATATCAAGAAAGGAAAGATAGAAGTTCTCAATGTGGTTGAGTCAAGGCAGAAGAAAAAGGGAAAGGACAAACTTGGTAGTAAGGAAAAGGTTGAATTCAAGAAAAATCCATGGAAAAGAGAAAGAAAAGATGAGAAGGAACATTTAGGTTTCAGATGTGCCAGCAATGCACACTTTGCGGCCTCATCAGTGCGTCCAGAAAGGAGGGCTGTATGTGCCAAATATAAAAGGAGAGGGCATTTTGCCAACGGCTGCAAAAACTATCAAACAAACCAAAGGAGAGTTATGGTGATCAATGATGAAGATGGAAATGGGTATTCAGAAGAAGAGAAAAATACCCATGTTGAAAACAATACTGTCAATGTATGAAAAGTATGGCTTTGTGGAAACAAAAACCCAATACGGGTACGCGCATGTCTAAAAAATGGTGGGTCTGATATACACGGTGAATGAAAAAATAGCTGAAGCCGTGTGGTAAGTTAGGTGATCTTTCACTATCACCTATATAATAAACATGAACTAGAGGGTACTGACCTCACAGACTGCGCTCTAACAACTTGTGTGAGACATTGGTATCACCACCCTCGTGGTTGGTAGTTTAATTCTGTCATTTGACATCCACAACAATATTGAGTAAATAAGGATCTTGAGTCAACGTGAATGGATATACTCCTATATTGTCATTCAAACTTGTTTTAATTACATGTATAGGGAATCAAACATATAGCATCAAGAAAATGTCAAGAAAATTTCAATCACAGTGGTATTGAATTTAAACACATTTAGTCACAACTGTGTTAGTGAGTAAAGGTTGCACTGCATCACGCCAACACGTGTTTCAACCTAACAAGGTTGTCCTCAGGGTGTGAAATCAACTATATAGTTTCAATAAATAATCTTGCATAATTTTTGTGTAGCTTTTTGACAACTACTATAACTGAAAGGGGGGAGGAGACAAAAACCAGTGGAGGGAGAGAAAAAAAAAAGACAAAGAAAAGAACAAAGGAAGAGAAAGAGAAAACATTGTCAGATGTATGTGGGTTTAAACAACAAAGTACTTAAATCTGTATATACACATCATATAGTAGAGCATTGGCCTGGCTAGAAAAGACTATGGGCCTCATTACGACTCAGGCGGTAAGGGTTTTACGGCGGCGTAAACAGCGCCGACCCTTACCGCCTGAGTACGAGGTCCCTTAGCGCCATGGAGGTTTTAACACCTGCTTTTAGCAGGTGTTAAAATCCATGGCGCTAAGGGACCATGGAGTTAATTACGCCACCGTAATTTACGGTGGCGTAATTAACGCCTTCCCCACTCCCATTATGCCCTATGGGGCAAAATGGGAATGGGGAAGGGTAAATGGGAAAATGGGGATTTACCGCCCCGCCAAGGTTGGAATGGGGCGGTAAATCCGCCAACCACCATGGCGTAAACGTAGTTTACGCCATGCTGGTAAAGTCACGGCCCAGGCGGTAACTTACCGCCTGGGTCGTAATGAGGCCCTATGCCATAGTGTGTCCTATAAATAATGTTCCATTTAATAAAACTGCTGAAACAGAGGCAAACTATACATCACTGACTGCTAAAATATACAAGTTTTTCACTCAGAGCACTACCAGATTCAGTGTTGTGCAAGGGTAAAAAAAAGCTGTTAGGTACCTATGGTTTCATTGACTTGCAGTCTTTCATGTTGCTGGTTTTGTGAAGGAGGTTGTCACTTCACCTCTGGATATGGAGCTTTTTTGTCACGGCTAATGAAGTGTCTTTAGATTTTTTGAACTACAATAAAGTAAACACATGATGCAGCAATTAATTTTAAGAGGTTGATATATTGTGTGGATTGAATGCCTGAATCAAACCTTTATGCCAAATATTTTTGTACAAGGTTCCCTGCTACAGCTGACGTCAGCCAATACGAATCAGATTTCACACTTACTGGTGATTAATCTATACTGGAATCCAGTATGGAAGTAGCTTGGCAGGTGTCTGCTGTAGGTTTTACCTGAGTCACGTTAGCCGTGGCGCCCTCTATTAAAGTGTAGCGGATTGTTCAATTTACTTCTTTAAGTTAAGGCCGTAATCTAAAGAGATCGGAAAAAAGAAATAAGGAAGAACGAGTCATTCCAGGGCTGCTTGTGTCTACGTGTAATTCTAAATGTTCACGATTTAAAGCAAAAGATTATTCTCATCATTGCTGGATATGTTGTAAGCTTACAGGCAAGGACCTTGATATGGAACGCACCAATGGCAGACGCCTTCGGGCAGCACGAATGCATCGGCAGAGAGGATTAATTTCTATAGTGACGGGGGAAGGTTCCTAGTCAGGTGACTCATCACGTGTCACCTGTTGCTTAGGAAACCAACCTGATTCCGGAAATGTTAAAGAGCAAATAGTTACGATGAGTTGGGTGTTTTACAATAACAATGTATACGAGCTGTGTGCAGGCATCGTGTAATTCGTGCCTGTAAGTCTGCTATTTAAAACCTTGTCATGGTATTGAACGATATGCAACTTATTTACGGCACTCCAGTCTTATGTACTAGTATCCAAGTGGATTCTATTCCCTGATGAGTTTTATAGGTTGCCATAGCTCTCAACTCTCACGCTTTTGGCGGGTGTCACCCGCCTTGTAAACAGCTGACTCACCCGCCAATCCTCCAGCACGCCCATTCATTTCAATGGGCGTCTCACCCGCCAAAACTAAAATCGGGTGTTTTCACCCGCCTTCGCGACCCAAATGGTTGAGAGCTATGGGTTGCAACAAAGGGGTTGCCCTATGTGGCACTTATAAGGATGAGTGTTAATTAATTTGCGGATATTGTGCAAAGAGTACTATGTTAATTATAATTTATGGCAGCTTACCCTTGCTGCAATTAACCAAAGCTGTGTCCTCTGGGTGAAGCGCACTACTATGTTGAGCCAATCTGAGTTATTTCAAAGTTAGGGCTACTGCAAAATGTGCGTACATTTATTAGCAGGAAACTTGTAGTGCATCTTGTGGCAGTATTGCTCCAAGTGTATTATCTTCAGGTAGAAAAAGTATCACTTCCAGGGTCACTACACCTCTATACATACAGTTGTTGTAATCTATCATGCACTGGATAATTAGAAATTATCAGAGTGCAGAGTTTAATAAACGTCCTTTGATAATTATAAAAAAACATTGAGCTCATGTTCCTGGTTTAAACCGAGTGAAAAACAACGTAGTTTATATATAATTCTTGCTTCCTGTTGTCGTAGCATCAACACGCTGTCTCCACCTCTCTGATGTGGTTTAATCTGTTTCAGTCCAATGTATTTGATATCTTTGGCGTTGTCCATTTGGTGATATTTCTGCCAATGGGAGGCTAGTGGTAGTCTGATATCTTGACTGCTGAGGTTATTCAGATGTTCACGAATTTGAAAGCGTATTTCACGGATGGTGCTTCCAATATATATTTTCTGACAAACGCACTGAATACCATATATGACATATTTTGAGCGACAGTATATGAAATCTTTGATTTTGATTTTAAGTCCTCCATGGCAACTGAAAACCTAAGTTGGTGATAAAGCATACTGACAGAAGTTACATGAGCCACATTTGTAAAAGCCTTCTGGCTTTGTGCTTGCAGTTAGCCAGCTATCCTGTCTAATTGGCTCAGGTTTGAGAAAAGAGGGACTCAAAAGATTCCTCAAAGTTGTAGCTTTCGTGAAGATATTGTTAGGGCGTTTTGGGACCTTTCGGAACGCCCTAACATTATCTTCACGAAAGCTACAAAATGTGTGCACCCACACATGTGAGATACCGTTTTCATCGGGACATGTGTGGGGACGCGGGAAGGTAGGCCATGTGTTGTTGGCCGCGTGCTTCGGTGGCTGGCCAGAGCGAAATGTCTGAGAATTATCTTTATTTCCAGCCAATGGCAGAGACATTTCCCTCTGTCCACTCACCGAAACACATCACCAGCAACAGATGTCATATCTTCCCGCGTTCCCACAGGTGTCTCGGCGAAAACAGTACCTTACATGTGTGGGTGCACCTACCTGGGTGCCAAGGGGAAAGCCTAAAACACGGCTGACTCCAAGTCTTTTCAGACAGCTGAATTTCATGATTTTTTCAGAAGGGCATACCATACAGATATGGACCTAGGGTGTCCAGGCCACCAAAGAAAACAGGGAACGCCATGCATTTCCAAAAATAGCACCCGTGGAAATCCAGAGGTCTGACTTTTGCAAATCGGCCCAGAATGTATTACCCAGAAACCTCAGCAAAGTCTGAAATGTGGATGAAAAAACCCAATTTCTGCAGATTTCACTCGGCTCACTGACCGAAACAAGGTGCCAACAACACATGGCCTACCTTCCCGCATGCCCACACGTGTCCCGATGAAAACGGTACCTCACTAGCTGGGCACCAAGGGGAAAGCCTAAAACACGGCTAACGCCAAGTCTTTTCCGACAGCTGAATCTCACGATTTTTTCTGAAGGGCACACCATACAGATATGGGCCTAGGGTGTTCAAGCAACCAAGGAAAACAAGGAACCCCATGCATTTCCAAAAAGAAGACACCCGTGGGAATCCGCAGAGGTCTAACTTGACTTGCGCAAATCGGCCTAGATTGTATTACCCAGAAAACCAGCCAAAATCCAAAATGTGTCAAAAAAAAATGTCTGCACATTTTCCTCAGTTCCCCCACAGAAACACACTGCCAACAACACAT